>NC_062984.1:18119604-18719604 GCF_023078275.1 Leguminivora glycinivorella
TTTTGTCGAAATTGTGCAAAACTTTGAATGGCTGTATCTTAGTAAATATATGGCTTACCAAGACAAAATTATATTCATAATAACGATAATTTAGTAGACATAAAATTGTTCATAGCCACTTTTGCCGTTCAAAAAGTTTTTGGTGGTAAAATTTAACAAAAGTCAGAAAAAGTCATAAAATTTTACGGATTTTCATGAATTTAATTATGACCCCATGGGCTTTCGAGGTGGAAAACTTGGATTTGACATTACTATTTCATCTCTAATAACATATAATACAAATTAGAACTACCTCATTTGATGCAAGGCGACACCCCTTAATTGATACGATTTCAATGGATCAATTATTTCGAATAATAATATTATAATTATTCATCGATTATTTCCAAAAATATTAATATTATCAAAAAACGATCTTAGTAAACCCTTATTCATTTTTAAATACCTATCCAAAAATATATCATACGTTGGGGTTGGAATAAAAAAAAAATTCAGCCCCCACTTTACATGTAGGGGGGGTACCCCAATAAAAAAATTTTTTATTTTTTTTATTTTTGAACTTTGTTGGCGTGATTAATATACATATTGGTACCAAATTTCAGCTGTCTAGTGCTAACGGTTACTGAGATTATCCGTGGACGGACAGACGGACGGACGGACGGACAGACAGACAGACAGACAGACATGGCGAAACTATAAGGGTTCCTAGTTGACTACGGAACCCTAAAAGTAGGTACAAAACCTTGCTTGCTGTAAAAACCTACTTCATTTTATTCCCTTATAATATACTGATGAGTACGAGTAGGTCAATAATTGTACTATCAAATACAGAAACTAAATGACGTACATGTCAAATGGTAATAACTACGCAAATTCGAGTGCATGCGTCTGAGACAAGCTCTATCTATAGCAAACCAGTTTAAATGTAGAAAGACAACACGGAACGGATAAAGCTTACCATAACTCAATGAAAACAGGTTTTAAAAACCCTATCGCGATAGGGTTTCGGAGTTAACTTAGTTAGTAGTTATGGTAACCTCATAGTAACAGATTCAATAAGCTTACCGTTTTAAAAGGTTACCTTTAAAAAAGCTTACCGTTTTATTTAGTAAGAAAATTGATTGGGTAAGCAAATTGATGAAGTTAAGCCTAAAAAGGGGTTTTCCGGTCCCTGCTACGAACTAATTTAGTTATATTATACATACTACAACACATTATACATTTAGAGTTTTTTTTTTTCATTTTGTATACCCAAAAGCAAATTGGAGGATACAGATCATCATAGGACATTTGATTGGCATAATCCATGAATATAAGAGGCACAGATATCAAATCCATATAACATTTCAAAATCAGAACATGCCTCCGGAGTAAGTGCTCTGTGCGATATTAATCATTTTCCAAATGGATATTAGGATTAATATATTTTTCGAGATAAACGAATAACTTTTTATTTTAAGCGGCTTCCGAAACGGTTTGTTCTGTGGCTAAATTAAAAATAAGATTACGGGCTGAAGGATAATTGAAAGTGAAATGAAAATTTTCTATACTTAATTGCTTTTACGCGATGCTCCATCGCTTCTTATAATGTACTTTTAATGGTTTATTTATAACAACCGGATTTGACTTCAAGCTTAACTTAAACTGACGTCAAACTTAACGAAACACCGCAGCGCAGACTTAAATCTTATATTTGGCCGTAGCAGGATAAGGGAACAAAAAGTGCCCTTTATGATTAGGAGCTGGTTTTTTTTCTATAGTTACTTACACTTAGTACTGTAGTACGATTGAGCAAAGTTTTGTTGAAAAATTCCCAGTGGTTCAGCCAGCAAAAGAAAAAAACCAAATTCATGAAATATGACTTTTCTCTAAAATTATTTAACTTTATCATACAATATTTTTTTTAATTTTGGTTAACTAAATAGTACTTATAACCTGGAAGAAATTTGAGTCTCTAACTATAATATTTCTGCAAAAAGTACGTAAGTCAACAAATGATAAAAATGTATTAAAAAAAAAAACATTTTTAATACTAACAGATTTATTTATTTATTTATGGGTTACAAACATATCTTAGTAGCATGTCCAAATAAAGCAGGTAACAATTCTGATTCAGATTCAATTGTTTATACAATGGTAAATACATATTTCTGTAAAAAATTGTATAATAGACGTAAATTAAGGAAATGACGTGTGGAATTCCAAATGTTAAACAAAACAAAGCAAAACAAACACAAAAGTGACCTAAAACGTGATGGATTTCAAATTAAGATTAATAACCTAACTTTTTCCCATAAAACCTTTTTTCTATTTCAATTTGGGTATTTCCGTACCCATAAAATTGATGGTTAAATCCGGCAACTCACAAAATGGCAGTATTGGACGAATATCACGCAATGCCAATGTGTGAAAACCACAGATATGTGATCAAAAATCGTTTTTTACATGTATTGAATCCATAATAGCTAAAAGGCCTGGCCTAAATGAACATTGTATGTACCTATCAGCAGCGGCTGATCCATACAAGCTTACCCACAGGCTTACCTAAAATTGGTTAGGTACTAGTAAAGTACCTAATGTAAAAGTAGGTTTCTTTTTGCTCGGCGTTCAAATTTTCACCAGCCGCCACTGGTACCTACAGTCCCCCAACAAAAATGCCGCAAATATGATGATTATACATAGATATTTTTCTGGCACTAACGAAGTGACACTAGTGAACCTCCTTCCGATAGATATTTAGTTTATCGATAAATTATAATATGTCATTAATTATTGCCGTGACACTGAATCGCGGTCGTCGCATCGCGTCTCATACTTCCATATCGATAAGATTTGATTTCGTATGCGTCGCATCGCCGTCGCGCGACCATCGCGCGACCGTCGCCCACGCAAGCCACGGCGTTAGGCCCAAACTAAGCAAAGCTTGTACTATGGGTGCTAAGCGACGATATACATACTACTACTACTACTTGGCTAGCGCGATAACCCAAAATGAGTTTTGGCCTCCAACACAAGAGCACGCCATTTGACTCGGTCTTGAGCGGTATCGCGCTAGCTTTCGCCGACGCCGAGCTCACGGAGGTCTACCTCCACTCTATTAGGCTTGTGCAGTTTCGTTCGTTGATCGGAGCGCTCCGATCTCGTTCAATCGCTCCCACGAACTAGTTCGCTCTTTTAGGTCTTTTGCTCATTTAGTTCAGCCAGACCAGCGACCACTGCGGTCGGAAAGATCAGAACGAATGGGACCGAATAGTGTCAAAATGATACGAATAGTCCACAGATAGTAACATTCCGGGCCGAAAGGTTGTAAGTAACCGAAGTTTAATATGAAAACTTGACTTTTTTTGTTGCTCTGCTAAGTAGCTCTCGCTCTCGGTCGGCGCAGTCACACATTCGTTCTCGATCCAAACCGCTCGCGCTCGCCGATCCTATACTGAACTAAATGAGCAAAGACCGATTCTCAGACCACGGACAGATTCAGTTCATTTCGGTCATTGATGGGATTTTATTCCTAACAGTTCATAGTTCGTGAACGACACAAGCCTACACTCTATCCGCCCAACGATATTTTGGGTGTCCAGCAGGACGGCGTCCAATCGGTCTCCCCAAGTAGGCCCTTTTGACTGCCCGAACTTCTCCCATTCTTTCAAGGTGACCTAGCCAACGGAGAAACCAAAGTTTCACCTATTATATTTGGCTCGGCTACCAGTTTTTCAATACTTACTTAAATAGATAAATACATACTTAATATATACATAGAAAACATCCATGACTCAGGAACAAATATCTGTGCTCATCACACAAATAAATGCCCTTACCGGGATTCGAACCCAGGACCGCGGCTCAGCAGGCAGGGTCACTACCGACTGAGCCAGACCGGTCGTCATTATTTTATTCAGTTTTATTTTTGTCAGCGCTTTCGGTTACCTCACAATTACGGCCTGACAAAAACGCGAACAGTTGACCTGTCATATTTCACTCATACAAGCATAGTACGTGTTCACCTACACGAGCTTAGACTGTGTGCTAGGAACGCGCCTCTTTCATATACATATTTGATCGCCAGTGTCCGAGCTGCTATTGTCGGTGACTTTTGCAGGAAGCTATACCCAATTTGAAATTCAACAACGTTTTACAACATATTATTTATACTTAATCCGACTACATTCCACGCAAGGCGGCGACGAAATTCGTTGGTGGTTTTAGACGGTAGTCCTAAATGGTTAGTTCGTCATCGCCCCTGTTTCCCCCGGACCGGGTGGCATGCGTAAAAGCATTTTCCCAACGTTTGAAAAAGACAACAGTATAAAAAAACTAAAACGCCTTTTAAATAATATTATTCAATTTTTGTTTTAAAGTGTCGTAAAGTTTCATACCAAGTGTCCAATACTCAATTTGTGTAAGTGCTTTCTTACAGCTAAGATAGTGGAAATTTCAGATCTCTGACCATCACACACTGCCAAATGTGGTAGCAGAAACAATAAATTACCCGTGTCAAAATAATTTCGGGCGGTATCCCAGATTTGTGTATTATTGTTAAGGAAAGGTGTTTCGGTTCCGATCCCTTGTTGAATAATTTATCAAAGCCTGGGGAGTAGTGTGCGGCGTGAGTTGTGGCGGGACGACTTCGTAGGAGGTTATTGGTTGTTACTCACAAATTGTACGTAGAAGCCAACATTCAAAAATATCCTCCTCAGGCTCAAAGAGTCACTCTCTCTATTGTTGCTCCGTATTGTGGCAGACAGAAATGACGCCAAGGTAACTGTCTTACATCGGATTCACTGTTAGTTTCATTAGGCTTATATTGACCGGGATATAGACAGTGATTACCTTTTTGATTTTTATTGAGGTCCCGATATTTCGACGCAGTTGCATGCATCATGATCACGGAAAACCGATGACAGCGGGTGGATATAAAAATCAAAAAGGTAATCACGGTCTATATCCCGGTCAATATAAGTCTAATGATGCCAAGATGTTTCAACGTCGATTTCCGCAAACTTCTCTTGTAAGTCCTGCGGTAGGCTATGTCGGTATCAAGTCACCAAAAAGGTGCCTCTCGAATGTTACACCATGAACCGTTTGCAATAGACGTTAAGGCTAATGATTGATTGATGATTTATTATGGCAAATAGCCAGTTCCTTATACAAGCTCAGGAATCGCGGAGGGTACACTGTACGATCTTCGATGAAGTTTTGAAGTTCATATACATTGCTTGATGCTACCAACTTTGTTGCAAGGATATCGCTCCGT
Organism: Leguminivora glycinivorella; assembly: GCF_023078275.1. Lineage (NCBI taxonomy): Eukaryota > Metazoa > Arthropoda > Insecta > Lepidoptera > Tortricidae > Leguminivora > Leguminivora glycinivorella. The sequence goes on from NC_062984.1 coordinate 18,124,859, forward strand.
TATGTCTTTTCAAAAATATGTATACTTTCAAGACTTTAGTATCCCACGTTGGCATTATGTTTGTGTCATGCGCGGGGGGAGCGGGCCTGGAGCCTAGGTTGGCCATACAAATAGACTGACCCCCCCCCCTCCCACCCCTGGGCATGAAGCTGGATCCGCGCTTGGTTTGTGAACTTGTAGTGGATAACACTTGGCGCACTTGGTGGATAACTCTTGGGACCTAAAAATGGCGGGAAAATTGGGCTCTGACATTACACCTGGGTCTAAAATAATGGGATCAGATCTTCCTAGACGAGACTGGTGCAAACTCAACAGATTTCGTACTGACCACGGTCGATGCGCCTATTACAAACACCGCTGTGGGTGGGTGGATTCTCCAGCCTGCGATTGCGGTGCGGAAGCCCAAACCATCCAGCACATAGTTCAAGACTGCCCTATAACACGCTGTGCCGGCCCTCCCGAAGACCTGATCACCCTGTGTGACGAAGCCACGAAATGGCTGACTGCTCTTAGTCTAGATATTTAAGTAAAATTTCACGTTCTATGTTTCTATTTTCTAACATGTATGCCATACGAATAAATAAATAACACTTGGCGCAAAATTTTTGAAATATCTCCAACAAAGTTTTTGAAGTTACTTACTAAGGAATAATCGAGTAATCTTAGGTACCTATTAAGTCTCTTAAAACTTCTTAGCTAGGTTTAGTGGAGAGTCTCTCTCGACTCGAGACTTTTGTGCTTTTACTAATTTTAACATCGCTCAAAGTATCGCCCCAAATTTTACACACAAACAAAGGATCATGCCCTTTGCTAAACATTATTTCGGATTTAATGTAGATTTCGTCAATTTAAGGGATTTCCTGCCCTTCCTTACCTACACTTGTCATCGGTTTGAACATTTCAGATAATTCGAATTCAGCAGTTCTCAAAAAGTTTGTACAAAAATTAAGGAAAAAGTTAAATTACTATTTTGTTACCAAGATTTTTTTGATGAATTTAGATATTAGTAAGTTTTATTTCGTCATTAAGTTTCTCTAGTATCTATATTTTCTTAATCATAACAATTATCCTGTATATATCTCACGAAAGTCGACTTATATTACTAAATGTTGGTAACAAAATAGGATCAATTAAAATTTGCTGACGTGGCTATGTACAAACTTTTTGAGAACTGCTGAATTAACTATTTACAATATTAAGGTGCCGGCCATACTCATTGTCGTTATAAAAAGGTGCGAAGTATAGAATTACAATTCTTTGCTTTTTAGCACTTAACTGCCTAATGAATCATGAACTTTAATATAATATACCATATATTTTAGCGGTAACTTATTCTAAAGCTTTAACTACACAGGGTGTTTGACACATGACCCGACAACATTTTTTGGGGGGTTTATGGTGTCATTTCCTTTTCGTCATTCGAACCTTGGTCCTAAGGATCCACGGTTTTGGATCTCGAAGGAAGGACAATCGTACCTCCTGGAAGTACGATTTTTTTTTTCTTCCAAAATGTGATATTCGAACCTGCGACCTTTTGAAACATCGATCCAAAAAGTCGCAGGTGCAATCCTGCCGGAGGTGTGAAATTTTCTGTATTTCCTTTAAACTTGAAAAACTGACACTTCAGCCGTTTGATGTGCTCAGCCTACTCTGTTTGGGGATACAAGCGTGAGTTAGAGGGTGCGCACACGGGCGACTTTTCGATGCGACTTTTTTGTCGCTCACCCCATCGGTCTATGGGCTAGTACGAAAGTGCGCCCACGACGCGACGCAACCTTTCATAGACATAACCTAACCACAAAATTAAAATTTTGAAAAAAACTTCCGACCGCGACATAGTAGACTGATTTTTATTAAACATGGCTATAAATACACTCCCGACTAACTCAGCTTTCAAACAAAAAAAAATTAAAACGAAATCGGTTCATCCGTTCGGGAGCTACGATGCAACAGACAGACACACACAGGCAGACAGACAGACAGACAAACAGACAGACAGACACGACAAACTTATAACACCCCGTCGTTTTTGCGTCGGGGGTTAAAAATAGTCGCATCGAAAATTCGCCCGTGTGCGCACCCTCTTAATGTTGGTGTGTAAGTCCGAACCGGGCTATAGATCGCTAACACTCCTACCACATGTTTTGTCCATAAAACAAAGGGGGGTTTCACACAATTTTCCAAACATTATTCATCCTTTATTATCGCTTTGTTTTTGCAATTTAAGGTATTTCCTTTTCATTTTCGCGTCTCTTTTCAAGTAGGTAAACATAATGAATATCTTTAATATCCGCAAACGTTCTCTAAAAGATAAGGTACAGCGGCGTAAATCTCTACTGGGGGCCAATTTGCAACTGATCCATTTTTAACCGCCGCCTCAAATTTCAAAGGAATGGGTTCTCAATTCGTCTGTATTTTTTTATTTTTTTTAATGTTTGTTCCTCGATATCTCCGTCGTTACTGGACCGATTTTGAAAATATATTTGTTTTATTGATAGTATATGAACCCAGTTCTGATGGGATCCTGGAGAAATCGAGGGAACTCCTCAAATCTGAAAGGCATACATATGGTGATTTTTGTGTTTTTGAAGGAACAGCATGTATTTACGTAGGGAACAGTGACATTTGGTGCAGTGGAACTGCTGATGATGGTCAGAACGGAACTCCTCAAATCTGAACGGCACGCTTATAGTGACTTTGGTATTTTTATAAGAACAACAGTTTTCTAGTCAAATTTTGTCAAGCTTCGATTTCTTATAATCGGTTTCATGAGGAATTCAGGAAACTCCTCAAACCTTAACGGTATACGTATATTGATTTTTGTTGCCGTCAAATAATTAAAGCATTAAAAGCAGTTTAAACAGATACCTACACATTTCTACATTATCCAACATTCGCAAGTAGCTTTCACCAGAACCCCAAAGGCGGCGTTTTTTTTTTCTTAAAAATTATTTTCATTATTACACTATTAAGTTGAGTTCCACATGTATCCACTGAACACGCGCGCCATATTGAACCAGTAGGCACTCTAATTAATAATGCAAACATTGTGAAACATGAAAAAAAAATGGAATAGTTGCTTTTGTCCCCCAGACGAAATTGAACAGCTGTGCCTTAACCTCTCGTATGCTTAGGAGCAGATCTGCTCCATATTGTTTCAACTTTAACATGTAGTTATTATGACTAATATATTAATGACAATTTTTTGACAGACGCATACGAAAGGTTAATTACTTTTAGAAGAATAACAGTTAACCTACTTAAAGTAAAATGGAGCCACCAAGACTTGACCAAGACAGCGAAATTATCCACCACTTAGGTCAATGAGACCCTGCTTAGTTAAAGTTTTGATGGTTCAGTTGGCAGAGCGCTACATTATCGACCCAGAGGGGGTGAGTTCATGTCTCATCCGAGCCAGACATTTTCCACTTTTTAATTTAAGCTCAGCCTAATAGCACAGTATAATAAAGAGTACTATTGTTCAGTATGGCCACTCCTGCTCCCCGCTGAAATTGCCGCCCACCCCCTCTCGGTTACCTCACACTTACCGCCTGTCAAAAACGCGAACATGTCGACCTGTCATATTTCACTCATACAAGCATAGTACGTGTTCACCTACACGAGCTTAGACTGTGTGCTTAGAACGCGCCTCTTTCATATACCTATTTGATCGCCAGTGTTCGAGCTGTGCTAATAGTGGCATCGATTGCAGAAGTTTCTGCTGATCAAAAGTTAAAAATGTAATTTTTACCTAGTTCTAATAAGTAATCCCTTGGCATCTGTTTATTTTCTCCTTAAAATGAAAAATTCGTGGTAGACGGCTCAGTAACAAGACACTCAACATTTATTAATGTTTACATCAAAAATAAATTTACGATCGTTCGAGAATTATCGGCTCATAAAACGCTACCAAGCACCACTTCGGTTATCCCGGTGAGTAAGCGAGACGCCAATACACGTATACATCGACGTCTCGCTCGCACACCGGAGCGGCAATGCGGATCCGCATACTACGTAAAAACTTTTATAGTAAAATTGTTACTGTTAATATTGTGGTTTTGTATGTAAATTTTGTTAGTTTTTTTTTTCATGGGATAGGAGGCAAACGAGCAGACAGGTCGCCTGATGGTAAGCGATCACCGCCGCCCATGGACACCCGAAACACCAGAGGTGTTGGAGGTGCGTTGCCGGCCTTTAAGATGGGTGTAGGTACGCTCTTTTCTTGAAGATTTGAAGATTTTTCTTTTCTTGAGTATTTTGGAGTTTATGTACGAGTAATACCGTGAATAATATGCTTACGTACAATTACTTTTTTAATAATTCCCTTCTAGTATTGAAGGTAGCCTTCGTTATTACGATTTATTTATGTAATACTATGTATTTTGGAGTTTATGTAATACCGTGAATAATATGCCTACGTACAATTACTTTTTTAATAATTCCCTTCTAGTATTGAAGGTAGCCTTCGTTATTACAATTTAATTAGAAGTCTTTGTCCGTTCAGTGAGCCCTGCAGGGCTAACATGATTGGCGCGACAGTATCTCGCCGCGATTTAGATCACATCATCACACGTCTTTTTCTAGTGTATATCTCGCGACGACATGATCTCGATTCTCGCGACAATCATGTCACATGCTCTGCCCTGCTCATTGGGGGCATTCTACGAGAATGTCCCTTACGACATGCAATTCTTCTAATACTCTTCTGAAGACATTAAGAAAGCCATACACCAAAAGCATGCAAGCGACGTTCTCGTGGAATGCCCCATTGTGTTTCCTAAGAAAGTGTGCCCGTGTGGTGACGGGTTAATTTCACCGCCCCCTGTTTTCCCGTGGGTGTCGTAGAAGTCGACTTCGGGATTTGGGTTACATTGTGGCGTAGGTGAGAGGCTGGCAACCTGTCACTGCAATGTCACAATTTTCGTTTTTTTTCAACACGTTAATTGCCAAGAGTGGCACTGACACTTTAGTAGTGTCATGTGTTCTGCCTACCCTTTTACGAGATACATGCGTGATTGTATGTAAGAAATTATAAATAATATAAATAATTTCTATTTTGGATAAAATGGGTTGTTTAAAATGAAGTTTTGCTATAAAACGAAAGGCAAAATCAGTTCATACATTTTTATTTTCACGCATAAAACCACTTTTAACTGCTCATAGTTTGCCAAAAAATGGTCCGTTTTGCCTAAAGAATGGAGAAGTTTAAAATGGAAGTCATACGTAGACGTAATTTACGATAAAAGTTCTACTTCGGGTATAAACCGTCGGATATTTTGAGAGAGCAAACAGCCTCTTTACTCGAACGGATTTCGATGGTGTATTTAATAACCTAACCACGAAATAAAAATTTTGAAAAAATTGATCTTCATGAAACATGGCTAAGAACACTCCCGACTAACTCAGCTTTCAGACAAAAAAAACTAAATATAAATCTGTTCATCCGTTCGGGAGCTACGATGCCACAGACAGACACACAGACAGACAGACAAACAGACAGACAGACAAACACACAGACATGTCAAACTTATAACACCCCTTCGTTTTTGCGTCGGGGGTGTAAAAACAAAAGATTTTAGAAGAGAAAGAAGAGAAAAACAATTCAAAACGATCAATAAAATTTTATGATAACTTTTCCGAGAGATTTCGGTGTTGCATTCCTGGAATGTCAAATGAAAATGTGCAGAAAATGAGCAGAGACCCTGCCTTCATAAAAATTTCTAAGCAGGGAATCACTTCTCTGCCTCTGACTGTACACCTTATTTCTAATTAATCGGTATTATGGCAGGGTTAACTATTGTCTTATCTCTCTGCAAGAATAACAAAGCCAATTCCTTATTAAACTTCATTTCAATCCAAACTCCAAACTATACCCTATTAAATTAGACTTAAAAATAAGGAGATTAATTAAAAAACGCCGCGATTCTCAAATAGTGAAAAGGCTGTTTTCTTTGGACTAAAATAACTTTTCAAGCGTACCTACTAATTTAATTAAACTTTCGATATAATTGATTTCATTCATACTGACTTCGTATAAGCGAGGAAAGTTCAAATGGCAAATTCCATTGTGACTTTAGTGCCGTAGTAACTTTTGAAGGTGAAATTTAGAGTTAGGGAGTTATTAGGATTGGTATTTTCTTGTTTACCTGGGATTTAACCAACATCTACTAAAAAGAAATATTGTGAAATATTTTAACACGCATTTACGAGCTTTGAACCTAACCGTCATTCTAACCGATTCTAATTTTAATTCACTTCATTATTAGATCTGAATATGCTCTGGATCGAATGTAGATCTTAGTTTTTAATCTAGTATCAGCCCTATTTTTATTTTCATCACATATGACGTCACGAAAATTTTCCCTAATGCTAAATCGCCTACATAAAGAATAGAAAAGACCTAAAATACTTTCGCTTTTCTGTATTTTCATAAGTAAGATGTTTTCATTCAACTGTGAACCAACATCCATCTTGTTTTAATACTCATAATGCGTTCCGGTATCACCATATATTATTCTTGCCTAATGAATGTTTATTCTTTGTTACAGAATGAGGGAATATGTTGAGGAAAATGAGAAAAACGACCCCCTCATACACGCGCCCGACAAGAAAAACAACCCTTGGGCCGAAAAAGGCAAGTGTGTCATCATGTAATCATAAATAGGAACTAAAATATCATCAGATTCTAAAATATACAATCACATAAAGGATGAGAAGTGTAATATCACAAGGGAGTTGCTCAAGAGTCAAGGTTTTGGATGTCGCGAAGCACCATCGGGCCAAAGCCTTTTGATGAATTCGATTTCGTTCGTAATTTCCTTTCACCATTTCTAGTCTGTTCAGAAGAGTGTACATTTTGACTGCAAAGGATGTACTTATGAATGTTTCGTTGAAATTTAAAATGGTTGTAAATACGTTAAATTTTGTATTTCTAGTAATAGAATGTTTGGTCGGATCAATCGGTAGAGCTAAAGTGGTGGTTTATAAATGAAAGTTAAAATGTAATGAGATTATAAACAAAAATTAAATGTGTTACAGCCGTCGTGTTCTGTTTTCGTATATTAAGAATTGAGAATTTATTTTAATCTAAGGTATCGGGAATAGCTTCGATGGGTATTTGAGTTGAATCAGTTACTTTAATGACAGAACCCAAGCGGTTCCATACAAAAGCAAAGCAACTTCCTCTTCCATTAATTTGTATGGAATTGCTGTGGATTCTCAATTTCACGTAGGTATGTCTACATTGTCTTAGTTAACTTTAAACTGATGGTCGAAACTTTGCCATTGAAACATAGCATAAAATAAATTTAAATGTGATAATTCTCTGAGCTCATGAATTTTCGCATTTAAAAAGATATTATATAATGATAAATCTATAGGGCATCGCATGTCACAACTTAACAAATGTTTGCGCATCACACGCTAGGGATGTTATGGTTAAAATTGGCAATAAAAGGTGTGTAGATGATGAGATCGTGTTTAACTATAGATTAGTGAAAGAAAACTAAATGTAAGATAACTTTGATGAATAAAAACAACATAATCTTGTTCGAAACCGAAGTATTGTTAAGCTGAATTAGGATACTTTTTTATGAACACGGGTACATTCTGCAGTGCCATTATCTAAACTTAGCGATCTGTCTTCTATTCTACTTTCTATACCATATGATTAGGCTTTACCCCCTCTTCAGTTACCGCCGTCATATTCTGTTTCGTTCCCTTCATTAGGTTTGTCTACAATTTTAACGTAGCATTCGATTAGAATAGCGTTATTCAAAATTAAATTCAAAATAATCTACCTAAGTCGTTGAAAGTTAATTCGATCAATGAAAACTATCGTAGTTTCCAAATAAACTTCTTCTAAATTATGTCTTAAGATTTCTCGGATGAAGACCCTGAAATGTTTTTAAAACTAATGCTTTAAGAAAATCTCTGGGTTTATTTAGAGTGTTAGTGGAGGAACCGTCTCAGAGTCCTCGACCTACGTAGCACTAATCTATTCCATTTAAAAGGATTAACTAAATCCTACTTTGATTAAAATAGAAAAGTTTAAAAACTTATGCACTGTAGATAATCTAGTATAAAAATAAAAATCTAACCTTACACTAAAAAGTCTATAAATTTTAAAATCTCTTACCCCTTTACCATATCTAGAAATGAATTACGAGAAATCATTCTGGCTGTGAGTAATTCCAGTTTTTTTAGATGCTTCACTCATCTGTCAGTCAGTCAACGGAATTTTTATACGAAGAAAATGCTAACACCGACAATAATTATTCATGCTCATGATTCATTTGTCTTAGGGCTTCTACAAATCTTTAAGAAGGTCAATATTTTTGAGTGTGAAGACGAATGAACACAGCTAGAATTGATACCCGTAGATGAACTTAACGAAATTGATAACATCTGCAGTAACTTGGTTTCTATCATCCCTAATGTTACTAGAAAAATGTACACACGAAAATGTATGATCTTTTTAAGACTGTGCTAACTAGAAGCAAAGATTATCAGGAATAGATACGCACCACCAAATGTAACCTAAGTCAATTTCTCATACGTACGCTATCTCGTTCTTAGCCACATCTCCCTTCTGTTCTCCTTCTGTCTCATCACTTAGTTCTCTCTTAGCTACGATAGTCTTAACTTAGGCTTAGTAAGTAATTAGTAGACCTAGGTTTAAATAAGAAACAAGAGAGTTGTTTGTTAATCTAATTATACTAAAAATGCAATTCAGAGAATTAATCTTAGACATAATTAAATAAAATGAAGTGTAATCGTCTATATAAATTACATATTTAAAATTAAGAACTTGGGATTACTTTTCTTTGGCAAAGTTTCTAGTTATTGTATGGTTTGTGTGAAATGGGAGCTATTCTCGAAATATCGATATTCCGCTAAGTTGTTATCGTTTGTTTTAATTTATTGATTTTAATCTAAGTTTTGTGAAACCAAAGATTTCCTTGTGTGATTCAATGAGTTTTGGGATCATGAAGATACAATGACATTTTTCATAACTTCATCGGATTTAAAGTGGAATTCATTGCATCTTCAATATCACATTTTTTAAGCTAAGAATAAACTTAAACAGTAATTTTTAATGGATCAATCCAAAATTTAATAACTAGATAAGGTGATATTGGAAATGATTTTTTTAGAATCAATAGGTTAAGGTATCGTATGTTATTATTAATATGTAAACAGTAATCACTGAAATAAATGAAAATCTGTAATTTTGTTGTTTCATTATTTTATCTAAAAGCTGACTGAGTTAGGTACCAATCATAACTTACATAGGCAACGGAAGTACTTAAAGGTGTGGTCGTAAATAAGTTTGTTGCTTTATTGTAATGGATGGGACAAAAGTAAGTAACCCAATTAGGTTCTTGACTTTACCTACTAATTAACAAAACACTTTAGGGACTAGACGCGTATGATCATCATCATTGGCCTTTGAAATCAATTAAATGATGTATTAAGCAGCGTCCGGTCCGTAAGATTTCGGCACTGACGCAAATGTAAGTCCGATGCGAGAGCGGCAGCGGCGGCCGCACAACTGGCAGGAGAATATCATGCCAGGTGACGAAGGTGGGAAATCAGCGCGTTGCTGTCTCAGTTCTAACCTAAAACCTGTCTTGCTTGTGCACTTGCCATGAAAATTTAGCGGGGTCCGAAAATTAAATTTTGTAAAGGTTTAAAATCTCGCTATCGGCGTTTATTATTTCGGTACCCACTTGATTGGCATAATGTACCAAACCAAAGTATACGAACATTTTTTTTTTAGTACAGATGGTGCATTTTTTACGCACTAGTTTGTGAAGTGGTTCATCATATGTCAGGTTGAAACTTCGGAGGGCCATTTGTACTGAAAAACGTCGTGCGAAAAGGAAACATATTAAATACACATATTATCTAAAGGAAACGAAAACAGTCAGAACGTAGTTAAATTCCATGGCGTCACAATGAGTAACCACATTTCGAGAATTGTATTTATTTATTTTCTTAAAAAACATCAAAATTTACGAAGAATCTTAAGACCTCGTTAATAGAGCCGGAATCACTTATTTTGTATTACGTTCATTGAAACACCTGTATATTTTTAAACTTACACCAAGAATCGCCTCCTTCACACTATTATAGCCACATCTTTATTATGAAAACGAATGTGTACAATGCTTAAGAAAAGTCGTTGAAGATAGCACTTCAGCACGTACGCTGTGAGTAACTTTACATCGTTAAAGAGAAGTTGTGTTGACTGCAAAGTTCATTAGTTGCCAAGGCGTGAGACTTTTTGCTTATAAAACGAGCTTAAGCAAGAACTAAATCTTATTACACTTGATCTTATTTATAAACAAATTAAATTAAAGTACACATTTGACAACCGGTCTGGCCTAGCGGGTAGTGACCCTGCCTGCTAAGCCGCGGTCCTGGGTTCAAATCCCGGTAAGGGCATTTATTTGTGTGATGAACACAGATATTTGTTCCTGAGTCATGGATGTTTTCTATGTACATAAGTATGTATTTATCTATTTAAGTATGTATATCGTCGCTTAGCACCCATAGTACAAGCTTTGCTCAGTTCTGTAACGCCTTGATAAAATGAATAGCAATTAATTCATTCGGTCGCACGTTAAGATCAATTATCAGGCGCAGCATTAACTATGTAGTTGTAGGTAAGGGTCACTTGCACCACCGAAAATGGAGGGTAAACCTGAGGTTAACCGATCATTTTAAATGGAATTGGACAGTTGACAGCCCACTAACCGTGATTTAAGCGGGTGGTGCAAGTGGCCCTTAGAACAATCCATTATGGCGTTCTAAAAGTTGTCTCAAAAGTTACAAATTTGTGTACAAATTGGAAGTTATTCAAAGTCAAAGGTTAGACATCAAAAAGTATTTTATGACCTTGAATACCAAACTCGAACTGAATGAATGAGAATTTGACATTTTGTGCTAAACTTTAAATCCAGAATAATTCTCAATCATTCTGAGATGTAACTCTACATTTGACTGAAAATTATGAAACTGGTGCAATATTCACTACTTATAGCGTCAAATAAATTTTGAAAAACCACTCTTGTTATTTATTTTTTCAGCAAAGAGCTTCGTCTTTTACACCTCCGCAAAATGTTACTTATGAGTGAATACATTTATAAAATTATGGTTAGGTAAGTATCATACGGTATGCATCTAAAACGTTACTTTAATACTTCTTCACCAACAACCTGTCTATACACAAGATATTCAAATTACTGCAGAAGTTTAGTGAAGTTAGTAGGTACTTTTGGTGAAGTACTTAATATCGAATGTGTTCAAAGTTTAGCCCGCGTTATGATGAATTAATGAGGTGTTCGAATGCTAGCACCATTATTACTGCTTTTTACTTTACTTTCGTACCTGTCGATTGAAATTGACTAATAATGAGCTACTTCCAAGAAATAACTTTCATTTATTCCGAATTTGAGCATTAATAAAAGAAAAGTGACACAATGAAGTATCGACTAAATTTGTTCCATCTATTTTGTCTTTTGAGTCGTCGGCAACACGAACCCTCCTTGTAACTTGTAGGCACACTCCTTTTTGCTGTGTACTTAACACCGCAAAAGGGAGTGTACAATTTTCTGAGAGGGAGTAGGTATAAAAAATACTCCTTCTATGACATAAAATATTTCTTTGACCTACCAAATAACTAATATTAGAAAAAAAAATTATGTATAAAATCAAATTAACAAATCAAAATGAAATATCATATGTAATATAATCAATTAATGCATCTTTCAATTAAACATTCGAAATTATAATTAGACTGAAATTGTATTAATCTTAATTTAATTGCTGTTAAATAATTTTATTGATGATCGTGTAATATTTATAATATCTTATACTTTTAAACGAGCAATTCTTATATATTTATTTATTTATTTATTTATTTATATATTTATTTACACTGACGATCTCGGAAACCGCTCTAACGATTTCGCTGAAATTTGTTATGTGGGGGTTTTTGGGGGTGAAAAATCGGTCTAACTTATCCTTAGGTCCCGGAAAACACGAATTTTCGAGTTTTCATGCGTTTTTCTTCGCGCGCCATCTCGTGTGCAGTTGTTGTACTGTTAAGACAGAATTCTTTCGGTCGATGTAAGTACTATTTATTGCAAACACTAGATGGCGACACAGGTCAAGGCTAAAACGAATAGAAAATACACTATTTGAGTTTTTGTGGCGAAATGCGCGCCATCTCGTGTGGAGTAGTTGTGTTGTTAAGGCTGAGAATTCTTTCGCTCGATGTAGGTACTATTCATTTTTGAACTAGATGGCGACACATGTCAAGGATACGAAACAGAACCGAGCGAAGCTCGGTCGCCCAGATATTTATTAATAAAATGTCTATGTCTAGGTATGTCTAAAGAACCGGTGTTTACAAAATTTTGTTAGCCGTTTATGGACTTTTACTTAACACGTTGAACGCCATGGTGGGCACCGGTGACCTCGCAGAGTCTACTCCAACACGCCATGGGGGGCACCAGTGACCTCGTGTTAGACCTGTTTTCAAGACGCTTTGCTGCGCCGCGTGTAGCAGTTATAAGCAATGCGCTGTATGCAAGGGCCCGGCATGGCGCTCGTTAGTTAAATTGTGGCTTGGGACATGGGTGCAGTTAGTGGCATAGTAGATTTGTTGAAAAAATAAAATAAAACAAGACATTTTTTTTGAATCACAGCTTAAATTCAATAATTTATATAATTACATCTTAAAATAATTATATAAATAATATAAACTAATTTTAACATTATTTAGAGATACAAGTATTAGCAAAAATAAGTTAAAAATAAAATGTCCCAAGGCAGACATACTCCTAGCACATGAGTTCTAACAAAAAATGTATCATTAAACTCAAAAAAACAAAAATAGCGTATCTTCTTGAACGAGTAGCAGGAGTGCCACACAAAACTATTATCACACAAGGACACAAGTTGTAAAATTTTATATTGTACACGGTTTTAGCAGCTGATATTGTGATAGTATAATGACCGGCAAAGGGACCGGCGTGGCGTAGCAATAAGGATTGGTGGCATTTTCACTTTAGTGCGCCGTGGGGGTCACTGATGGCCGGCGCTAATAGTACGAGTACGTTGTGTACCACGAGCGTATTATTTATTACGATGTACCTTATTGAAACAAGGTAGACCATAGAGGTCATTGCACACCACACAACAAGTATTAGTCTTCTTTGTTTTGTTCTTTGCTGCTTTCCGGCCTATGTTCTGCACACTATCTTCGCAACATTGAACACAAAATCGTCTGGTTGCTTTCATAGGACTGGTTTTTCTTGACTTCATGTTTGGATCTCTTCTAGTCTTTAATTTAAATCTTAAAATTTCCTTGTCAGCCAAAGGACCTTTCTTCCAGCGCTAGTTAGGTGGCCGGCGGGGGGACCGGCGTGGCGCCACGGTAACGGTTTTTGAAATATGGACTTCACAGCGCCATGGGGGCCACCGGTGGCCGCGGAAGGTTTTTTTAAAATAACTTTTTAACTACACTTCCAATAACGAAATAAAATATATATCTATGTACATATCAATCTAATGAATGAATTTATATCAACTTATTTTTTTTGAAAAATTGAATATTTTGGTCTGGCGTTTAACGTGTTAAGGACCATGCATTTGCACCAAGGTTAGTGAGTTGTCAACTGTCAAATTCCATATAAAATAGTACATTAACTTTGGGTTTACCCTCCATTTTCGGTGGTGCAAGTGACCCTTAACGGACAAATCAATCAATACCTAAGTATATAATATTGTCTTCGGTTACCGCGATAGTTACTCATGAAATAAAACTATGGAAACGGATTAAATCGCGTATAATGAATTTAAAATACATCCCGACGTTTCGAACTCTTTACAGCGTTCGTGGTCAACGGGTGACTGAGGAAAAATTAAAATGTGCCAAAGCTACCCACTTACAAGAAATACGACCACCCCTTAGAACCATACCACTTAGAAGTATAACCAATCCAAGATTTTAAACTCAAGTTTTTGTAATAGGAAATCTTACCCTATCATACCTCCCCTACAAAATCATGCCCATTACACCTTCGAAGAATCCTTTTGTATCTAAAGCGCCTTCTTCCACGGATCTATGAAATTCAATAGACATTCCGCCATTTTCCTTATGGCGCTATAAAAATAAACAATCACACTCAATGGCCAAATTAGGATTGCTTGTGAGAGACGTGAATGATCCAGTAACGACCGACGTGCAAATTGTACGGTATAAGTATAGGGTATTCATGTAGAAATCCGTACAAATCCATACTTATATTCATACTATATCATCATCCTCCTTGCGTCATCCCGGCATTTGCCACGGCTCATGGGATCCTGGGGTCCGCTTTGACAACTAATCCCAAGTCCGGTTTCCTCACGATGTTTTCCTTCACCGAAAAGCGACTGGCAAATATCAAATTTATGACATTTCGCACATAAGTTCCGAAAAACTCTTTGGTGCGAGCCGGGGTTCGAACCCGCGACCTCCAGAACGAAAGTCGCACGTACTTACCGCTAGGCTACCTGCGCTTCTAGACCCGGGTTGAGTCTACCCGTGACCACGAACATAATGTGATGTTCGAAACGTCGGGCCAAATATAAATGTAAGTGTTCACGCGATTAAGTCCCGTTTTGTTCTAAAATTATGAGTGCAAATCGTGTTAGTCTAAATCAATATAATAGACATATACACACTTTTCCATTTATAATATTATACAGTATGTAAACCAACGAAAACCATTTACTGAAGCCTGTTAATATTTAAGTTACACAGAGCAACTTTTACTATGGGACCAACACCCAAAACGCGAAATAAAAATTTACTCTCCCATAGGAAATACTTACTATAAAATAAAACTACCTATGAAACTGTCAGAAGGTATTTTCGTGATTTCGGGGTTGATCCCATAGTAAAAGTTTCTCAGTATCATCTGGATATTTACGGGTTACAGTAAATGGTTTTCGTTAGTTTACATACTGTATAGTATGGATACTATTTTTCTCTTCTGCAAATCCTTATCCTCTCATTGGCCTTGCTGTGAACGATAATCCAGCTGTAACAGAATTTAAAGCCGCTTTAAAACGCCTACACACTCACAGATAACTCGACGATGTATATTAAAACATAGAAATTGCTCTGTTTAATTAAATTTTCAAGATAAGTGTGTAACGGCATAAAGAATACGAGAATGGAATAGGCAATTAAAAGCGTTTAGTAAAAAAAGAAACAGTGTTATAACGATTCAATTTAATTAAGACGTTTAGGTTTCCAAATCTTAGTTTCCACACAGAATATAATATAATAGTACAAGTACAGAAGGCCCACTGCTTTGATGTTCACGAAATGCCGCCTTTTAAATGCCTACAAAATTCTAACAAAGAAACGAGCCGCACGTGCGCAGCTTCGGACGATAGGGTTGCCTATGGATTAAAACGAATGAATACTCAGATAAAATGTTATACTATTATATTCCAGTCTTGGGTACTTTCTAGGTATTTAAACAGTATTTATATTTTTTATTTAAGTCCTAACATCACAAGCCTTATTGAACTTTTCCGTGGGACTTAATCAATAGTAGATCTGTGTAAGATTCTCCTATTTTATTCATGATGTCTATTTAACTAAGCATTAGCCATTCACACGCGGATATCGCATATAAAACTTAAAAAAAAACTCGCAACGTAAAGTTACAATAAAAAGTGCATACGTGCGTTCCGTGAGAACGCGCGCCACCCCTGATTAGGCCGCGAACTCGCGGCCGTTAGCATGTACTTGTAGCGCGGCGATAGAATCGCGGAGTGAACCGCCCCTGGTTTCCATAGCGAACTCATGAGCCGTATAATAACCGCGAATGCTGGGATCATCCTCCTTGCCTTATCCCGGTATTTGCCACGGCTCATGGGAGCCTGGGGTCCGCTTTGACAACTAATCCCAAGATTTGGCTTAGGCACTAGTTTTTACGAAAGCGACTGCCACCTGACCTTTCAACCCGAAGGGTAACTATAGACCTTATTGGAATTAGTTCGGTTTCCTCACGATGTTTTCCTTCACCGAAAAGCGGCTGGCAAAAATCAAATGACTGAAATGACATTTCGCACATAAATTCCGAAAAACTCATTGGTGCGAGCCGGTGTTCGAGCCCGCGACCTCCGAAACGAAAGTCGCACGTACTTACCGCTACGTTACCAGCGCTCCTGCTAGGCTACCAGCGTTTCTGACGCAAGAAAGTAGGAAGTATGTAGAAAGCAAACTAAACAAAACTTGCAAAAAAATACGTCCACATAAAACCAAAGTATTTTTCAGATTATATGAAAAACCGTGAACATTAATAGCTTACTTAAATCATAACATATTGCCCTGTCAATAAACCTGATAAAGTTCGCAGGCGTTAAAATCGCAACAAAATTGCGAACTCCTTTTCCCATAAATTCGAACGGGAACTAATAGTTACTTTACCAGCCGAGTCTGGTTCTCGTGTGACCAGGAAGCTATTCAAACATACATTTTGATATCAATATTATATTTAACCCTTTTTCCCGATAATTTCACTGGTAATTTTCTGAGGCATTGGCGGATTTCGCGAGAGTAAAATAAACGGGAAGAAAAGAATTTACCTATACCATTTTCTTATTTGAGTTCGAATAAATCGGTCGCCAGCAATAAATACCAATGATTTGAGAACTCGAAGACAATTTACTTCATATAATTATACCTACTACAATTCTCTTTCTGTAATTATGTTTCATTTAGGGCACTTGGTTCAACACACTTAAGTACCTTTCATATTTTAGGATTTTATTCACATAAAGTTTTATAATTTATTTCATTGTACCAAATATCTCCTTTCAGTGTCTAGATTGTAAGGAATCAATATTATTAATATAATTTCTTAGGAACACAGAAAATTCAATGATAAAAAAAATCTGGTTGTGCCTAATGGAATTGAACAGCAAAGTTATCCAAAAGCAGTATTTTTGCACAGGCGCTTCGTCATCTTATTTCCACTTGTAAAATTTTCTAGACATTTTATGCTGGTTCACTAAGTCACTTAACTATTTAGTGGTCACCAGGCTATTGGAATGGCCAGGACATCGTAAATCCGGTTAAATGCGGATACAACCGGTTCACGGAGGATATGAGTGGCTTTGGGGGATAATGGAGAGGGGATGCCGGTGTAAGGCGTTCTGTTTTAATTGAGGTTACAGAGAGACATTGTGGCTATAAACGCTTGTGGGAATGGTCATAATGATTCTCTTGTTTATAGTAATACAAACTTTGTTAGTAAAACCAAGTGACCTCATGAACAGTACTTTGGATATTTATACTGACTAATTAAGACCTATGGTAAAAGCTCAAATACACTTTTATTGTGTTGTTTACAATGATTACATATTATATATCTATAATATACCTACCCACATTCATTGCATTTTATGCTGGTCTCATACATAAAATGGGGGGCGGAGACATTCTAATTAATAATCCAAACATTGTAAAACATGGAAAAATTGTATCAGTTACATTTGTCCCCCAGTCTAAA
This sequence comes from Leguminivora glycinivorella, assembly GCF_023078275.1. Lineage (NCBI taxonomy): Eukaryota > Metazoa > Arthropoda > Insecta > Lepidoptera > Tortricidae > Leguminivora > Leguminivora glycinivorella. Next base: position 18,142,444 of record NC_062984.1, read on the forward strand.
TTGCCCCGCTTTATCTTACTTGAATTCCAACCTAGGACTATCGGCTTTACATGTAGGGTCACATGTAGACCTGTCGTCAAAAATTACAAAGTGTGATAACCGCCTAAGATAAAGTAACTTCAAATATATGAGATAAGTACAAAAATAATATTTACCATCTCAATAATACAATAACGTAATAAAATAACAATAACGAATGCTTTCTGTGGATTTTATCAAGCGATTCACTCAACTATTATTGGCCAACTCGACAAGATCAAATAAAATTGATATAAATAACAAGAGGCATCGCGGTATCTTCGAGACAAGAACGCTTCAGTTCGAGATATTGAAGGTTTATCGTATAATAATTTACTCTTGGATAGTGACAGCTTTTACATTAATAAAGATTATAAACTTTAAACGGAATTTGTCAATGGAAATTGATGTAGGGAACAAATCAAATTATTTAATTAAATATTTTTTGATTTGTTTTTTTAAGTAGTAACACTACTATATATAAATTACTAACTGAAATAGATACCATACACTAAAGAAAAAGCGATCAAGCCCACTGGTGGCACTGGTGGTGGGGTTTTTCTTTAGTGTATGGTATCTATTTCAGTTTGTAATGGAAATTGAATTAGAGTGACGGCTGACACCCGAGGATTGATGTTAGAAATAGAGTGTGGTATCAAATAAAAATATTGTTGTGTTTGTTTTAACTAGAGAGCTCGATACATACATGCATACATAAAATAACACCTTACAGCGGCATTGAGTGAAATTCGTAATTTGAGTTTTTTTTTTTAAGTCCGACTTACGCATGACTGTAGAATTCTAATAGGATTTCTTCTTATCTATTTTTTTCTTTAACTTTTTAAATTTTACGCTTAGCAGTAGTTTCGGAAATAAGGGGGAGGGGGGGCGATGGTAATTTTTTGCCTAATTTCTTAAATTACTTGAAAATTATCTGCCATAAAAATATTTTTTTTTTGTAATACATACAAAAAGCTTTTTCATTTGATATGTAACACAGTTATACTTAGTTCAAAAAACTTTGATTCATAATTTTCACTTTTACCCCACAAAAGAGACCCCTTTAATTAAATTTTCTTAATTTAAATTACATATATGTGCCAAATTTCTAAATAATCGGTTCAGTAGTTTCGGAGAAAACTGGCTATGACAGACGGACAGACAGGCGCACGAGTGATCCTATAAGGGTTATGTTTTTCCTTTTTGAAGTAGGTACCGCACTCTAAAAAAAATAGTTAAATATATTTACAAAAGATGCAACCACATCCTTGCCTTGCACACGAATCGCCTGAAGGTCAGCAATTACCTATGACACCCGCAATGCTAGAGGGGTTGCCTGCATATGGGAGTATGATCTTTCTTGAACATGTAAGACTACAGGAAACACCGCAGTTTAGTTGTATGAGGTAGGAGGTGTCCGGAAAAAACATACAGAAATCTGCAAAACATCTACTTACAAAGAGTTGAAGATGGAAAAGTTCAGTCTAAGTTGAAAGGCTGGTCCTCAGCCAGCCTATCCGAATGATAATCGTTGACGATCCTTGACGCAGTCTGCCTCTGTCGCGCCGCAACAGTAGAACCAAAGACATAATTATGTAACTCCGTATAGACAGAAAAAGTTTAAAAAAAAACGTACCTCAGAACCATACAGAAAAAGGTACGGTAGCCTAGATGGCGTTACACCTTTGGGGGACGCTCGGCTAGATAGCGCTAATATTAATATTTAGTATAATTGTTATTTAGTGTTTAGTAATATTTGACATTTTAATATATATCAAGCTAAGAATATGGGCCAAATTGTCAAAACGGAGGTTCGGAGCCTGTGTAGAGTCGAGAGATGGCAGTATAATGCAATGTGTTACATATTTTACTTTGACAGTAACTCTTTATAATACTCGATCCTCTTTGGTAGAACGATAGGGAGAGCTGGCTACAATACTCTTACGAAGCATAAGCTATTGGACGTTGGCTAAGTACTCATTAAAGAATAGCCTCAGCGGTGAGTTGAGCAAACGTTGCTTAATAAACTGCCGACTAAAATATTCCAAATCCCAGTTTCTACTTGTTTAACCATAAAGCTAGTTATTTGTTTCATTTGTACAGAGTTTGAGAAACGCTCCCAGCTGAGCAGTTTTTGTTGTTTAAACAATGTCGGCCGTTTTAACTTTTTGTTGGTTAACCTTTGAACAGATGGCGAAAGTTTTTGTAATGGGAATTATCACTTGAGTGTATTATTAAGGTTTAGTTTTATAGGATTTTTACTAGGTTGGTGGAAAACTAACATAAGGGTCACCTAACGCGACATCTTTAGACGAGTTACATACGTGTTGCTGATCCTAAGAGCATTTTCACATTATACGATCCGATATCGGATATAGGAAGGTTGTAAAAGGCAAATGTAAATGATGGATATACTGAATGGAATATAGATCGCGATTACCTTTTTGTTTTGCGTCGTGTGCGTCGTATATCGATAATTCGCCGCAGTTACATGCATCATACGTAAAGGTAAGTATTGTCTAATTCCGGTCCAGCTAAGTCTAGTGAAACTAACTGATCTAACCTGTGAATCGTCTACAACTTTGTTTACCGTTAGCGGCCCGATCACCTACAAGTGGTCCTTCGAACCGGATCTATGTATATGAAAGAACACAAAGCCTCGTAGCCGAATAGCATTTCTGCGACACGAAACGTCACCAAAACGCCGAAGAAATGTAGTCTGCCTTCTTCGTGCCAATACGCAAGAGTAATAGCTACGGAAGAGATATTATCGTGAGCGTTTCGTGAGCGTTTGTTCATTCGGCTACGCACACAGTGATGAAAACGCGTACTGCTGCGCGAAAAGAGCTTCAAAAGTTTCAAGTAAGTACCAGATAAGTAGTAACAGTAGTAACAGAAACAATTAAGCCCTATTAAACACCTCACATCCTCAACTAGAATCAATATCCCGTAATCCGTACAGATCGTCCGAAGCCGGAGAAATGGCAGCAATTCCGATTACTTCGTCACCGAATCGATCTTTGGAATTAGAGTAGTGTTTACCTCGAGATGCTTGGGGGAAGGAAATTGGCGGAGATGTCTTCATACTAACGAGCGATTTTTGGTCGGCTAGAGCCGATTCCACGATAGGTTTGGGGCAACTATTGTTTACCTCGAGATATCTGACGGGAAAGGAAGCAGCGGAGATGACTTTTTTTTTGCCTGTACAGATCGTCCAAAGCCGCAGAAATGGCAGCAATTCCGATAACTCGGTCACCGAATCGATCTTTAGAATTAGAGTAGCGTTTACCTCGAAATGCTTGGGGGAAGGAAAGCGGCGGAGATGTCTTTATACTAACGAGCGATTTTTGGTCGGCTAGAGCCGATTCTGCGTCAATAGGTTTGGGGCAACTAGTGTTTACCTCGAGATATCTGACGGGAAAGGAAGCAGCGGAGATGATTTTTTTTGCTTGTGCAGATCGTCCAAAGCCGTAGAAATGACAGCAATTCCGATAACTCGGTCACCGAATCGATCTTTAGAATTAGAGTAGTGTTTACCTCGAGATGCTTGAGGGGAAGCAAAAGTGCGGAGAAGACTTGGATATCGATTAGAATTTAACAATTTACTATGGTTTTGACAGGAGATAGGATGTTGATTATAAATTCTGGCATCCACTGGGCTGACCGAGTCGAATCTCAGTAATTTGCCTTCTATATCCATTTCCTATCAACGGTAGATTCTATTCGATACTCCTCCAATACACGCAGTTCCATAGTAAATGTTTACAAGGCAAATTATTACGATCGGAGGCAAGTTATGCTTGAATTTTTACAGAACATTGGCAGTTGTCTTGACGATTGTTATCTCACAGTTTTCGTAGCGGGGTTCAAAAATATGTAATTATTAAAGGTCAAAAGCCCTTTTAAACCTACTATTTTATACTGTAAAATATAAAAGAAGTAATTAGTAATCATAATTTATTTTTGTTGGTACTGATACTGCATGGGAGAGACATCGTTCTAACTATTTTAACATTTTGAATTTCCTTTCTTTGCTCAAATGAATATCTACTTCTATTAGGACTTCAGGTATTCTCCCCTCCTTCCATACCCCCTGCTCCTGATATAAATCGGAGATTGTAACTTAGCGGCACTCGTTTGTTACCCGGAACATCCTTGCAAGGAAATAAAGGCATTTCGGGGCTTTCTGCGTTTGTTACCCTGTATACTAAACTGTACAATTCAGATAATGGTCGTTGTAAACCGGAAGCAGTGAAATGTAAGTTAAGCCATGGAATACTGATTAGGACTAAGCTAACTTGAAATAGCATTGGCAATTTTGCTGCAATATCATAAATAAATTTTCATCACACTCGCTCGTAAACGGTGTTATTACATGCCTGCATACTGCTACGTAATAAGCTATTTTACCGCCCTAGGGCGGTAAAGTGAATAAATGGGTGGGGCCTTCCACGACCTGTCAAGAATTACAAGATGGTGGACAAATGTTCGAAATGTCAGCGTAGGTATTTCAATACATTTAGTTTAAAATTTCGTTATTACTTCGCGAGTGTGATGAAAAACATTGTGTATGTATATCACGGGCGACTGAAGGATTACAAACTCGAGTTATTAAAGACCTCCGCCTTCAGCGTCGAGCTTCAAACAGCCTCTCGTTCGTAATCCTTCACTTTCCGCTCTTAATACACAATGTACTAACAATCTGACATATTCAATAATACTACCTTACTTATTTCATTCAAGTCTGTGTAAACTTAGTTTAGACGGACTTTGTAGCCCATGTATTATTTCATAGGTTAGTTTAGTACCTGATTTTATACTCAACGTGTGTTTTAATTGGGAAGAGAAATAAAATTTTACATTGTCATAATAACTTTGACTCTTTCAACCATTTTTAAATCATAATACCTACATTTCGGCAGGCCTAGTATGCTAATAAATCCTTTTCACACCTTTTATATGTGCGAACGATGACCCCTACGCGATTAACTACGATATAATCCGTTGATATATATTTTTTTGTTAATAAATGAAAACTTTTATACGTAACTAGAAAAATCGTTTATTGTAGTCTCTCAGCCTCCCTCATCATCCTTAGCACCGTCTCATACACCTGCTCCCTAGCGTCCATACTCCAAATGAAGTCTATATGATTGAAGCCAGGTCGCGGCACTTGCATGGCCCTTGCATTCGGCAGCCGCTCTCCTAACAGCTGCACATCCCTATAGTCTGCCTCCAGATCACTCAAACTATAGTGTAAGTAACATCTAGCGGTTATCAGGTCCAAGTTGTAGGGGGAGGGTCTACTCTGCCGTAGGTCACTAGATTCTTGCGGTGGCCGTGGTGATAGCGGCTGAAAGTGCCGAATTTGATGCCTTGGCCATAGTGGGTGATCTGGCGGATAGATGCGCCAGACGGGGCGTGACCGAGGAATACTGGGAACATTGTCTGAAATTTGTTTGAAATAGTTTAGTTTCGTCATCGGCGAGACCAAGGTTTCTCGTCTGCGATGGCTTTGCTATGTGGAGAGGATCGTACGGCCAAAAGAGCTTTCCTGTGTCCGATCTACTGAAAACGGCCGGTCGGAACGCCCAGGTACCGATGGATCGATGAGGTCCAGAAAGACCTGTGTGACCTTCATGTGACCCAGTGGCATCAGATCGCACAGAATAGGAGCGAATGGCGGAATCTTGTGTCGGAGGCCAAGATCCACTTCGGGTCGCTGAGCCATCGCAGTAGTGTAGTTTATTTTACAGAGTTGTTAGATTAGACTTGAATTGACCACGGTACGGACTGGTTTTTTTGATCGAGTTCGCGTTATTTACATGCATAATGGTCACGGGTTTACTGTGCAAGTATACGATTTGAAATTGGTCCACTCGCTATCTTCAATCACTTTTAGCCGTGATCATGATGTAAGTAACTGCGTCTAAATATCGGGAGGTTGACAAAGATCTGCAACTAGATACAATGACCGTCAAAGCTAAATTTACATGAACATCTTCGAGCATCGTATGACAATAGGCGAGACGACTAAAAAAAGCTAATTAGTCCGTCAATTATCAAAGAATATTAAACACGTATTTTTTCTTTTTTCTCGTAAACGAAAAATGGCGCCGGTACAGTGCGTTGAAGTTTACGACGTCACGCCTAGGTACAATTTTTACTTTACTTAGAAGTGATGTCACAAGCCCCCAGTCCGGAATTTTGATGCTCTATATCTTTGTATTTTTTCATTAATTAAAGAAAGCGAAAAATATGTGTTCAGTATTTTTGGATGATCTAACTGACGGACTAAACAGAATGCCATTTTTTTATGTAGTTGTCATCCCCATCGAGTAAAATTTTTTTTTCTTGAGAAGGTCACATGTTTAGAACACTTTATCATCCCGGCATTCGCCGCGGCTCATGGGAGCCTGGAGTCCGCTTTGACAACTGGTGTTACGAAAGAACACTCACCGTATTGAAAACACCTTCACTCTTGTCATATTGGATAAGCAGCCTGCACAAAGCTTGTGTGGCGATCCCGTCTCGGCAGATTTGCATGAGGATTGGCGTTAACACGTCGTTTCTGCCCAATACTTCATAGATGCCTATCTGATTGGCGAGAGACTGAAAACCGACAGATTTAAGGTTTATAGGTTATCGGATTATTTGAGAAGTGCCAACTAAAAACAATTTTTTGCGTAATTATAAGCACCCCTTAGTTTACTAGCTCGCGGTGGGACCAGTGCTGATTGTTAGCCAGTTGCAAAAGGTAACAATGGCGACGATAACGAATTTGGATGTGGAGCCTACGTACTATCAATTGGGTCGATAAAGGCCTGTCGATATCTTCCGTAAACTGATAGTCTGTGGGTCCCTTTCATTATACGTTTCTAACATTGCTAGATTACAATTTCTTTACATACTTATAATAGAGGTAAGCAGCAAAGTCTAAATCCACTTACTTCTAAAACCCGTTCAAACGGAGCAATGTTCAGATAGAACGGATTCCTATTATTGTAAAAGAACGCAGCCGGAGCGAGTCCTTGGAAAGATATTATTTTCTCATTATACTCAGGTCTCATTGACATGGCCACTAAGAACGAAGTAGACCCTTGAGAATGACCGATGTAGTGGACCTTCTCTTGGCCCGTGAGCTCTAAGATATAATCGAGGTATGCTGGGATGTCATATCGGCCCATCTCGTCCCAACTGAAGTTCCAGAATGAGATGTCCCCTCGTCTATTTGGGTCCAAAGTTGTGTGATTTCTGGAGTGGAAGTTGCCTCGGGAGTTTAGGAGCCATACGTCGTATCCTTCTTCGGCGAGCATGTAAGCTGAAAATGATATGTTGATCTATTAGAAACGTGTAGTCTTTCTAGAAAGTTATTAAAACTTTATAGCGCTCTTTCTGTCAAAGCCGGCTCGTAGAAAGAAATTATATTCGTTAAATTTATGTAAGAAATGTGATTACATTTGCCAGACATTTTTTGGTGAAGCAAATATTGCATTAAGTTAAGACTTAGTTTATCCTCTGGGTTGGAACGTCAGATGGCAATGGCCGTAGATCTTTTAAATCTAGTAGGTACCTGCACCGATTTTTGTGCTCCCATGAGCCGTGATAAAATGGTGTATTGTAAGGCAGATGTTTTAAGCAATAATTATACGTACCTAACGCTTGACCAGGTCCTAATAGCACGAAGTCAGCACAAGATGAGAGGAGACCGTGCAATATCAGGACCACTGTCTTGGATCCTGGCTGGTTATTCTGATCCCTTCCATGTGGGATACGGACAGCTCCTAAGATATATCCATCTTCTGTCACTACGTGGTGAGATTCGTAGGGGTACTGGTATTTTCTGATCACACTTTCCTGAAGTAAATGTACAAGAAGAAGAATACTGTGAAAGTCACAACTATCAAACTAAGTTGGCAGCCATTTTGTAAGTCTCTCCGGTGAAAATTTTTAACGTCAAAGTTTAATGGAATTATGATGTCATTTCCTTAACCTTGGTAAATATAAAATAATTCCTTAGTTGTTGCTTCACATCATTTTAAAATTTCAAATATTGACTGTATTGGTAACTTGCTGTCATTTAGGACGGCAAATATTTATTTGAAAGACACGGATCAGAGTAATGGATGTATGACCAACATAGATGACCGATGTTTAATAACTGTAGATTCAAGATTTACGATCCTGACGAATTATATTCACTGTCTGCTTAACTTTGTTTATAAAACAAAAATATGGAACAACTCCAATACCAGTATAATGCAATTCAGAAAGAATAAAGAATATTGCAATAAACCTATTCCTGCAACTGCAACTTGAACATTCTTACGCTACTTACGCTTCTTAGGTATGCTTTCCGTGGTACTGACTCAATCTTTGTAAGAATGTCCCATATATTTTTTATTTAATATATTTATTATATTAAAATGACCATCAATACGTACCAGATCAAGTCTCCCATCTTCAAAAATATTGGAAGAATATCTCCCACCTTCCGGACTCCGTTCAAGTTTGTCCACCAAATCAGCATGTGGTGACCGTCCGGCCGTTACCACCGCTAGTAAAAATGGTAACACCAGCAAACTTTGACACATTGTGACCAACTGACGTGTTATCATCAAATCACTTTGTATTAGCAGGAGGCTACAGACAATCTTTAATGATTGGAATGTGTCTATGATTGGAAAATCCACTTTATTTTCAACCCGTAAGGTAATTGTTTACTTTTATAATCGGGGAAGTAACACTTAGAATAGATAAGTTATCTTTGATTGATTGAAGATTTGGTATTAAAAATGTAAAATTATGTATGAGATATGTCCGTGATATAGTATGTTTATCAAAATTATACCTCTGATTTTGTTTGCGAGTAAAATAGATAACCCATCATGAATTATACTGTTATGTAAATCTGTGATTAAATTCATAAAATTGATAGCATCTGTTCTGATTACGCTTTCTAAACTGTTAACCACACTTAAATAAATTTAACAGGTATTATATTTTCATAGTCATTTGTTGCCTTTAAGTATAATTACCTAAACAACAAACACAACGAGTGGGTAAAATTTTTGAAAATATATTCAGTCAATTTGAATTTGAACAGTGCTCTCGTGTACAGTCCTAAGTGATCATAGTGAAACGAGACCGTGTAGATGTCAAATGTAATGTCTTTGATTGAAGAAATTGGTCTTTGTACACTTACAGATCAGTATCGTAGATACCGCTTTTACCTCTCGAAATCATTGTTTAAATTAGGCCGCTTGACAATCACTTTGCTCACTATCTAAGAATCAGCGGAAGATAACTCCAAAGTCGTATTGAAAGCAGTCCCAAAACGTGTATTATAAATGCATCACTAAATACTAAAGGTCTATCAGGTGTATGCGACCCCTAAAATAATTAACATGGCATTAATAAAGGGGTAGCCCTAAAGTTTTAGGCAGATTGTAGCTAAATTACAATATTATTGAAACTCAGTGCCTGCAGGCGTGGATTGAGAATCATTTCGCTTATAATGCAAATGACCTGGAATTAGTTAAAAGTTCCACTAGTGGTCTGGGTTAGTCTTAAGCCAACCTGTGAATATCTAGGTTTCTTGCCAAGTTAGGTATCTATTGAGGACAAAAATATATTTGTTTGATATACTAATACCTACACTAAATCACCTACTTCTTCTACTCATAGAATAAAATTATGTTATTGTCGTGCATGTTGTACCTACTTAGAGAAACCAGCGGTTATCAAATTGAAGTCTAAAGTAACTATTTTTCTTTAATGGTTATTTATTGGGTACAAAATTATAAATAAAAACAATAATACTAATCATAATTTAAACCTTAATCTAAAAACAAATACCTAACTAAACTAAAAATATTAATAATAGTAACTATTTAAACATGGTAATTTAATCCATTTCCCCAGTATGTGTAATTAAAGAGCTTGTCAGCACACTGGTGGCCGAGCCAGGAATCGAACCCGGGTTTTCAGCTTACGTGGCTAACGTCATTACCACTAGACCATCCGCCCGCCGTGGAACACGACGAAACACTGGTGTATGAGAAATGATGAAATTTCTCTAGTGAGTGTTTTATGCACGATATCGACATATTTCAGTTTATAATTTATATAATAGTAGTGTACTACTTGAAAGATAACAAATAAAAAAATACATATTTAATAAATAATTTGATCTGTAAAATAGTTACTTGTCAGCAGTTCGAGTGATGCTTTGGAATAAAAGTCTTTGTATCTTAAGGCTGCTTTCAAAAAAAACGTCAAAAGAATGTAAAAATGATAGTTTTAGTCGGTGAAATACTACACTTTCCGTTATCCAATAGATTTATTTAATTCAAGTTCCAGTTAGAGCATCTTATTATCTTGATTTTTATAAGACTGGATTTTTGAAAACTAACTCACTAAATTAAAAATGAATTTTTCTCTAATGGACGTTTAGAAAAACGCACGTATAGAGCTGAATCAGTCGATCTTATTTGTAAAATTTGGACAATTTTGAATATTAAAACGGGTAAATTTATAATTTGTATACCACAATCATTTCAGACTAGATTTTTATTTTAAGTTTTTGAAAAAGAGTAAACTAGCCTAAGGCGAATTCAATTTTTTTCAGAAATTACCTAAAATTAAGTGACAATTTCTTTGAAAATCTACATCACGTCGAAGTAAGTTTTATACTAAATTAATCTGCAACGTATACTTAAATTTCTGTTATACCTTAGTGATTATAAATTGCTATTATTGATTTTTGCCAATTTTTTGAAAACGAGCCTTCACCGGTACAATTATTACCACTTTTGGACATTTTCTCATATTTTGTTAGACCAAGTAGAAAAAGTCCTATAATGTGATATATATTTATAAACTACTCGCAAAGCCCTTTAATTTGATACCACACACGGTATGATCGAGCGCTCGACTGCGATTTCACTATTTTTAACACGAAAGCCCTCTTAAAAACGTCTTGCTATAAAAGATTCCGTTTGGTTTTGCAGTATCATTGCAATTACAGTATCATTTCTAAATAGTGTTAAAACTTACCATGACATCGTCACTACTTTAAAAAACCCTAAAAAACTTGTATCTTCGTCTGTCAATGAAAATAAAATTGTAGTAAGTATGTATGGAATGCATATAGACTTACTGCGTTTTAACTTTGAGGAGCAGCGTGAGCTACGAGATTTTTTCAAAGTAGTGACAATATATCTTTTACATGAAACTCAGAAGAATGTCTCCATAGATTATATCTTCCACCGTTTACCACATTTATTAAATTTTGAAAGTCGATTTAAGAGTTCTACAAACAGTTAAACCGAGTAGCATGCCATCTAGTTTCAACAGACTCAAACAATGCCGGCTGCCGATCCTCGTTGAATATAGATTTGCTTTAGAACATTCTAGACTTAGGAACATAGGAACAAATGTAAAGTTTGCGGCGTTGGAGGAATTTGTAACAGGTCACCGATACTGCGTTGAACTGAGTGTTTGAGAATTTACTGTGCGAAGACATTCAGAGTAACAATTTTTTTTTTATAGAATTCATACATTTATAAGTAATCAGCAGGCTGAGCAGCTAAAATTGATAACCACAGATAGGTATTTAAGATAGATAATTTAGACACGAGGAAGCGGTGGTGGACTAGCGGTAAGAACGTGCCACTTTTGATCAGGTCGCGGGTTCGAACCCCGGCTCGTACCAATGAGTTTTCGCAACTTATGTGCAAAATGTCATTTGATATTGGCCAGTCGCTTTTCGGTGAAGGAAAACATCGTGAGGAAACCGGACTAATTCCAACGAGACATAGTTACCCTTCGGGTTGGAAGGTCAGATGACAGTCGCTTTCGTGAAACTAGTGCCTACGCCAAATCTTGGAATTAGTTGTCGGACCCCAGGCTCCCATGACCCGTGGCAGATGCCGGGATAACGCAAGGAGGATGGTGATGATGAATTTAGACACTTGGAACATTCTACACTAGAACAATGAGTGTTAAGGCTGCTTGTAGATCAGAACAGAAGCCTAACTTTTCTCCTTTTCATCCCCCAGTATTGTTTTTGCGTAGTCTTGATTACTTTGGCCCTTTTAAGTACAAGGAGCAAAAGGTGGCAAACGCCGGTGAGTCAGCCGTCGAAAGTTTTTCCATTAAAGTCGTACTTCAAAGTAGCATGTTCGGAGTTCAATAGACATACGTCTGTGGAATTCATGATCATGACGAAGTTTTTGGACGTGACTACATTATTTTGTCTTCTTCAGTGAATTGTAAACTGAAATTATCATAATACTAAAGAGAATATTAAAGAATCTTTGGAACGATGACCAATATTAGGCGATATTACCAAAGCCTGACCTGGCGGGCAATTATGGTAGCGCGATAAATGATAAAACATCAGACCGTCCCTATGGCACTATTTGTAAGGGCGATAGGGACGGCCCGCCCGATGTTTTATCATTTTATCGCGCGACCATGGTTGCCCTGCAGAAATATATGACTATTATCAGGAGGGCGCTGTTACTTTGATGTATGGGGTGACAGTTCAGTTTAGTATAATAAAAATAGTTCTACTGAAATTCCGCAACATGGCGCATAGTCATTTCTGGTCAGACTTTACCTATTGTCGATGTTAGACGCCGATCGAAACGCAGTCTGGCTTTGTCGTGCCAATTCAGAAGAGCGCTAGAGATGATAACGATATTTTCGTTAGTGACTCATATTGACCGGGATATAGACCGTGATTACCTTTTTGATTTTTGTCGAGCTCCCGATATTTCGACGCAGTTGCATTCATCATGATATTCATGATCACGGAAAACTGACGAAGGTGGGTGGATGTCAAAGTTGTGTAGACAGCGCGCGATCTACCCGCCTTGACTTTCAGCGTTACCACTGGTCGCATTCACACTCGATAAAGTTGAACACTCAAAATTAACCGTGAATGATTCAAAACTCTTATTATCGAAAGCGTTTCTTCATTTAGCTACATACCCTGGAAAGAGGTGTCTCGTGATCCATGAGACCGCACCAAACCATGACAATAGCGACAAGACTGACAAGAGTTACTAACCGGTTTGTTAGTGACTTTAAACCATCATCATCATCATCCTTACGTCATCCCGACATATTGCCACGGCTCATGGGAGCCTGCGGTCTACTTTGACAACTAATCCCAAGATTTGGCGTAGGCACTAGTTTTACGAAAGCGACTGCCATTTCACCTTCCATAAAAAAATCATAAAAAAAAAACATTTCGCACATTAGTTTACGAAAAACTCATTGGTACGAGCCGGGGTTCGAACCCGTGACCTCCGGATTGTAATTGTTAGTGACTTTAATTATCTGTAGGTACAAAACGCGAGAAATTAAAGTGTTATAGTGACAAGAGTGTTGGTGGATCCCGGGTTTCGGCACCATTTATGTTGGTGGATAAATGAAATCATTGATTTAAGAATAAAAACTGTATTATCAGATCAAATAATAATGAATTTTACAGAGATTTTTAGTACACGGGAGTTGTTGGGTGGAGACAGTGAGTGAGTCTATGAATGGTCTAGTGTAAAACTTTGTTAAATTATACGTATACATGGGTGCGTTCATAAACAAAAGACTTTTTCTTTTAATTTTTGAGGGTTTTCTTATAAAGATATTAGTAACAAAACAATAATTCCTCCGGCCGGGTTATGTACGACGCTCAATCACGGCGTATTTGTAGCATCCATCATCTTGTCTAATTGTTGCCGGTTGTGCTGAGATTAATTGCTTCGGATTATGGAGGACACGTCTTCATGCAGCGGAGCGTTTTACAAAGGGACGACGGACGTTTATTGTTAAGGCCGTGTTGCACGATTGCCTGGCCCACAAATGGACTTGCCGGAAAATCAGCGCTAACTTTATGGTTAACATTACGCTGAGGCGGGATTATTTCGTTGTAAATTATAATTTAGTGTGATATTTAAATCTGTTTGGTGTTTACCTACGAATAAATGATTTGTGTTTGTTTGATTTATTTACGGCCCGACTCAACGCATATAGGAGGTTAGAGCACAAAACAAAAGTACTGTAGAGGTAGACCTTCGCGACATGCTCAGAAAACGTAAAAGCAAAAAATACTTAGTTCTTGAAGTAATTATCACAGCCAAGTCACGATAGTCTTAAGTCTACTGGCACTTCGGTGTGTCTTAATGGGAAGGCTAAAAGGCCGAGGTCCGAGTAGACTCGAAGACCCGAAGCGACCTAAGAGGTCTGATGTGCGCAAGAACAAAAGTCAAATATTATAGTCACTCATAGTGTTGTGTTCCTGCCGGTGAGTAAGGCTGCCAGAGCTCAATAAGTGTGCGGCGTGCTGGTGACGGAAGGATCTACGGAACTAATTTGTTCCGTCTATTGTCCTTTGAGTTGTCGGAACCCAAACCCTCCTTGGAACTTTTACACTCCTTTTTGCTGTGTACTTAACACAGCACAAGGGACTGTACAAGTTTCTAATGGGTTAGCAACGCGCATGTGACACTCCCTGAGTTGCAGGCGTCCATAGGTTACAGTGCGGTCACTGTAACCTATGGACGCAGGCGGGCCGTATGCTTGTTTGCCACCGACGTAGTATAAAAAAATATAAACATCTAGGTGTTTGTAACCATAGGAAGAAAATGCAAAAAAAATCCTTGGTCTTCTTCCATTTCCAACCGCTAACAGTTTATCCAAGACGTAGCCTTACCGAGTCTTAATAAATGCGATTATAGCTGACAGTCTGACTTGACACACAAACATGCCGTACACTAATATGAGTAATATAATATGCCTTATACGTTATTTATTTGGCCATTCTTACTTACAAAGGTCCAAATATGGAATATTTATCCCATTTTTCTTCGCACGGATACATGGGCAGGAGGGCTAGTCACGCACACATCAATATTATACATATAGGGAACTTGACTGTAGTACAAATAATATATTTTTCCCCTCACTAGCTCAGAAACACGTGTTTTGTCCTTTAATACCAGCGGGTAAAAACGCATTTTATCCACTAGTGGGTAAAGTAATTTGACCTTGAATAAAGTCAAATTAACTGCTTTAAAATTGATAAAAGCAGGTGAATCTAGTAATAAAAACCATTTACCACCTGTGGAACTACTGGAAGCAGTGATAAACGCATTTTTTGCGTTGTAGTTTCCTCGCTATAGTGAGGGGAAAAGTTTTGTGTTACACTCGGGTACAAATGTATTTTACTTCTCGTGTGTTAAAAAACTCGCAAGTTCAGGATTCTATTCTCGAACCACTCGCTACGTTCGTGGATCAACTATAGAATCCTCTCACTTGCTCGTTTTTCAATTCCACACTCGGCGTTAAAATACAACTTTGCCCCCTTGTATAACAAATAACTATTATACCATGCACGAAATAAAGCATCAGATAATTATAAGAAAAGCGTGGCTAGAAGTTAATTTCTATTTAATAAGTCAGGTAGAAATATATAAAGTAACTGAATTGACTGTGACGTCACTCAATTCGATTTCATATAAATTCCATATTAACAAGTCGTTCAAATTCATTTTGACAGTTCTTAAAAAGAAGCTGATTTGACTAGAAGGCAAGTAGCCTATTACCTATCTATATAATTTTAAGTAGGTAGATACTAAATTAAGATAGATATTAAAAGTTGTATTACACAAATAGATAGTACCTATGACTAAATCGATACGAGTATTTATAGGGTTGCAATAAGAGCAAATAAAACAAACCTCTAACTTCTGTACATAGATAAACCTATAGATTTGTATAGTATCGTACGCTAAAGTTTCATTATCATTCCAATCAACATTTCTCGTTATACCTATAAGAACCTCGCCTTTTATTATCATAAAAGGTGCATAGTTGTCAAATCAAAGCAAAGGCTAATTTTAGTGAGATGACTCGAAGGCTTTTGTCTTGGAGTGCGGCAACCCTTAGCGTTACACAATAGACAGACTGCGGTCAAAGTGACTTTCACTGAAGATTATTAATTATAACCCACTTAATTCACGTTTTTCATTCAAATAACTTAGCGTCTGATGTAGCAATGCACGGTCGACAAGTTTCCAAAGTTGCAGAACATTCCTCATGAGAATTTTCGGTAACTTCTGAGAATGTTCTCGAGAACGAGAATTTATCAGAATACTTAGTAATTTCGTAGTTTATACCATAATTTCGTCGAACTCAGCAAGTCAAGACGTAGTCCCGTGGTAGTGCGCTGGCTTCATATGCCGATGTTCTCAGGTTCGATCCTGACAGCGATCTTTTTGTTTTTATTTTGTTTGTTTTTTTTGTATATACATATATTAGCATGACCAAAAACAGGCATCAAGAAATAATAGTTCGGTGCCTAATTTAAAAAAGTCAGGACTAAAACTGTGAAGTCTGAAAGTCGAAATGTTCCCTGAAGTATAGTGAGAATTTAAGCAACTTATAGTGAGAATTTAGGTAACTTATCACTTATCAACAAAATAGCTAACTGTAATAGACAATATTATACCTATAATAACATATAGTTTTATATTATGCCCATTTAAACATTATTTCAAGTATATTCTCTTGTAAATTTAAATGCCGCGGGCGGGCGGGTGGTCTAGTGGTGAGGACGTTAGCCGCGTAAGCTGAAGACCCGGGTTCGATTCCCGGCTCGGCCACCAGTGGGCCCTGTCGTTTTTTCTTTCGTGTATGATATCTATTTAAATTTATAATTTATATATAGTAGTGTGACTACTTGAAAAAAGAACAAATCGAAAAATATTCAATAAAATAATTTGATTTGTTCCCTAGTTGTATATTCTCTTGTTTAAATAATAAATTGCATGTTGCGGGAATGTTCCGCGAACATTCTCAAGAATGTTTCCGCTTTTTGGGAATGTTCTGCAATTTCTACATTACCAGTCTGATGTCACTGATGACAGTGAAGACCGAAGAGCTAGCAACTTCCTTGCACAACGTATCAGCATATCGATAAAGGGACGATCTTGAATACAATGCCTCGGCCTATTTTACTACCTTAGAAAGTATATGGGAAAATGGAGAAAAATTGCAATATTTTACTTAAATAAATAATTTCTGTAATACTGACGACGATGATGCTTTCTATAATACTGGTGCCGTAGCCGAACGGCATTTCTGCGACGCGAAACGAAAACGAAACGCCGCGAAAGGTAGTCTGGCTCTGTCGCGCCAATACGCAAGAGTGATATAGAGATAGATATCTACGAGCGTTTCGTTTCGTGAGCGTTTCGAGAGCGTTTGTGCCATTCGGCTTTTTTTCGGATTTCCCCAAACCTATCGACGCGGAATCGGCTGTAACCAACCAAAAATCGCTCGTTACGCCGTGTTTTGCGTGGGCAACGGTCGCGCGACCGTCGCCGTCGCGTCTCATATTTTCACATCGATAAGGTTTGATTTCGTATGCGTCGCATCGCCGTCGCGCGACCATCGCGCGACCGTCGCCCACGCAAGCCACGGCGTTAGTATGAAGACGCTTACGCGTTATCGTCGCTGAACGCGTGCGTATGCATGCTGATAATAACGAGTGACTTTTGGTCGGCCAAAACCAATTCTGCGTCCATAGGTTTAGGGAGACAATTAGTATCGACGTTTAATGTCTGCATATTAGTTAGTTCGGCTCGACGGCATTTTTTGCTACAAGATTTATCAGAAGGTTTTTGCTGCTCAGGTGCCGTAGCCGAATGGCATTTCTGCGATGCGAAACGAAAACAAAACGTCGCGAAAGGTAGTCTGGCTCTGTCGCGCCAATACGCAAGAGCGATAGAGATAGATACCTGCGAGCGTTTCGTTTTGTGAGCGTTTGTGCATTCGGGTACGCACGCTCGGCTCTTAGTGCATGACAGCTATAAGCAACTAAAATTTCTGCCACTAACTCTTGGGTAGCTAGTGCTGCGTCGAAAATAATTTTTCCCCTCACTAGCTCGGAAACACGTGTTTTGTCGTTTAATACCAGCGGGTAAAAACGCATTTTATCTACTAGTGGGTAAAGTAATTTGGACTTGAATAAAGTCAAAATAACTGCTTTAAAATTGATAAAAGTAGGTGAATCTAGTAATAAAGATGATTTACCACCTGTGGAACTACTGGAAGCAGTGATAAACGCATTTTTTGCGTTGTAGTTTCCTCGCTATAGTGAGGGGAAAAGTTTTGTGTTACACTCGGGTGCAAATGTATTTTACTTCTCGTGTCTTAAAAAACTCGCAAGTTCAGGAATCTATTCTCGAACCACTCGCTTCGCTCGTGGTTCAACTAGAATCCTTTCACTTGCTCGTTTTTTAATTCCACACTCGGCGTTAAAATACAACTTTGCCCCCTTGTATAACAAATAACTATAAATTAGGATCTGTTCTTGTATGTTGTTTTACTTCCCATCCTGTATGATGTTTGAATTTGCTTTAATATTCACGTTTCGGCTATCAAGGGAACCACTGCCTTATGAAACTCCACCTTTTGTCGAGCAACAATAGCTCATGCAGGTCTTGCAAACTAAGAGCGCCTGAGACAGTTGAATAAAATAACTGCGTCATGGCCCTTAGCTTTGCAGGATAACGGACTGATATTCCGCTTGGTTATGAGATTTACTGAAAACAAATAATTTATTGAAATTAGTTTCCATAGAGTAGGTACCTAGTCTGTTAATATTTTTTTTGATGAATATTTTTGCTTTTTAAATTTTATCTTGTTTTTAGGGTTCCGTAGTCAACTAGGAACCCTTATAGTTTCGCCATGTCTGTCTGTCCGTCCGTCCGTCCGTCCGTCCGTCCGTCCATCCGTCCGTCCGTCCGCGGATAATCTCAGTAACTGTAAGTACTAGAAAGCTGAAATTTGGTACCAATATGTATATCAATCACGCCAACAAAGTGCAAAAATAAAAAATGGAAAAAAATGTTTTATTAGTGTATCCCCCCTACATGTAAAGTGGGGGCTGATTTTTTTTTTTCATTCCAACTCTAACGTGTGATATATTGTTGGATAGGTATTTAAAAATGAATAAGGGTTTATTAACATCGTTTTTTGATAATACTAATATTTTCGGAAATAATCGCTCCTAAAGGAAAAAAAGTGCGTCCCCCCCTCTAACTTTTGAACCATGTTTAAAAAATATGAAAAAAATCACAAAAGTACAACTTTATAAAGACTTTCTAGGAAAATTGTTTTGAACTTGATAGGTTCAGTAGTTTTTGAGAAAAATACGGAAAACTACGGAACCCTACCCTGAGCGTGGACCGACACGCTCTTGGCCGGTTTTTTAATGCATGTTAATTATAAGATGTAATGTTTTGAAAAGAAGTGGCCCGCCGAGTTTCTTGCCGGTCCCATAGTGGATACCCTCCTCCAACTGAGGGGGGACTGACATTTCTCGAGGCTGAGACGTAGGGTTAGAGCCGGCGGCGTAGCTTTATTTGACGTTTATATTATGCGCAATGTGATATGCCTACTTGGAAAAATAAATATTTCATTTCATTTAATTTCATTTCATTTCATTACAAAATCTGTAACATTTGAGTACTAGCTTCTGATTCAATATCTTGTTTTGTGTGTCTTTCGGAGGCTCTGAAGGAGTCCGATTGTAATTTAACATTTTATTTACTTATATTCGAGTGTTTTTATATGTACAGTCAGCCAATTGGAACTCTAGGCCACTGTAGAACTATGTCACCGTGACGTTATAAATCAGATTGTAAGAAATCTCTTACTGCTTGTCATTTTGACATGGTTGTAGAGTGGCCTAGGGTTCCAATTGGTTGACTGTACATATAATATATGTTTGTTTATTTTGATTCAGTGGATATGTCAAAGAATTTTCGTTGCAAAATATAGAATTAAAATATATTAAAAGCGGTTGAATTAAGTAGAAGCTATCATAATTATTCAAAATAAGAAGACATAATATCTAATTAAATATATGTAGGTATTTAGTAAAATCAAAAATAATTTGTTCTGTAAGCTAAGCAGAAGCTTATCAAATTAAATTAGTTCAATTGTATTTCTCTCAAAAATCTTTACAAAAAACATAATCTAAACAAATCTTTACAATAATAACTACGTACAATGTTTCAAATATGAAGATCTGCTGTAAAAATGGAACATACATGATACGAGAAGAGAACTCAAACTCACAAAAGCACATCCGCCAATAAAAAACCTCCCACACTGATTGCCCGGCTGCAAACTTCAGAACGTTCCCAAAAGATTCACACTTTCCAATACCAATTTAAAGACGAACGATCGCTTTAAAGAAGTCTTTGAGTACAGACTTGTGATTTATTCTTCGAGTGCCCTGGGACGCAATCGCCACTATTCAACTATTCAGATGATATCAAAAATCCTCGCGGAGATAAATCTAGAGCACCGCACCAGTTGTCAGGTTTAGGGTGGGGTGGGAGTTTTCGCGGATAGGTACTATAGTCGTCCCAATATGTACATTAACCCAATCATGATGATTGGATCCTGTTGACCCTCATCAGGGGCATAGAGCTCTTAGGAAAAATTTCCACTGTTCCCGGTCCTATGCAGCCTCCTCCAGGCGCGCCCAGCTGAGGCCCACTAAGTGCGTTTTCACATTATCCGATCCGATATCGAATGTAGGACCGATATTCCATACATTACAGGCGCCATCTTGGATGTTTTTCATTGAATTCCTTCCGACATCCGATATCGGATCGGATAATGTGAAAACAGACTAAGGCGGCCTCCTTTCCACCATCAATTCCAATCCCATTCTTTTCATCGTCCTAATGACATTTTAGTAATTCGATCTGAGATATATAGCCTCTTCCGCATTCTTCTACTCCTTCGCCTTTTCATAGTTGAGCTGATGGTCTACTACTGTCTCGTCCACTATTTTCGCAATGCAATCCGCTCGCTCTTGTAGAATTTCTCTGCGCTACTAAGAATATTTTAAGTTTCAATGGCTGCAGATTTTGACAAAACAGTAGCTACCAAAATAATTTCATAAACAAAAAGTTCAAGCTTAAAAAGTGTGTTTTCGAGCGCTGAAACGCATTCCGCATAATAATTACCTACTGCAACTGGCACCGCGCATTTCATTGCGGCGACTAAACCCTTTTGGATTTCGGCCAAGCACGAACGAACACCTTTGTAGTGGAATCTGAAATGAGTTATGACAACCCACGTACTTACTGTATAGTTGCATTTGTCTTTTTTATATGTTTGGCTATGCATCGTTACATCATCAATTTTTAATTAAATGTGCATGTGTTACTAGGAGCAGTAAAATGTAAATTTAACTATTAAGTGAATTTAAAGATTACCTTAAAAAATGCAAGAACAGTGTGAAAATCGGAATAATCCCAATAGGACCAAGTTTACCCTCTGGTTAGAAGGGTGGTGTCTGTCGCTTTCGTAAAAAATGTTCTCTAAGCCAAAGCGGACCCCAGGCTAACGCTAAATACCTTGATAAGAAGAAAGCTAGGTTAGCTAGGCGTGCTAGGAAGTAGGTTTAGTAAAATGAATTTGTGTGACTATCAAGCTATAGTCCTCGCGTTGTCTGTATTAGATATTTAAAAATGGAAATAAATAATTTGTACAGTTTTGGGTAGTTACAACACCTGTGACCTGGCTTTTGATCTCCTTATTTGGTAGTTTCTTTTAGCCAATACTGATGTAAATTTGCCTTTTGTGGGTGGTTTTTGTTTACATTTATTTAAATACCTACCTAAAGATGCGGACTGTAGGTATACAGCGTGTGGATTCCATATGGGCGAAAAATGTATCCAGTTATAGTATCTGATCATACGAATCGTATAGGATAATCATTTTGTTAGAAAGTGTTATTAAATAAGATCAATACATTTTTATATCTGACCAAGTAGCAATTTACGCCGTCCAACTTAACTTGACATAACATAAACATCATGTTGTAATGGCGTTAAGGTGGGTACGGTAATCGATGTGGACATAATACAATGCGTGCTGAATTATTATGTATGAAAAAAAAATAGGCCGATACTAATCGATATTACGATATTCGCCCGTATGGAATACATGCGCCGCTATAAATCTTAACCCTAAGATGATAATTCGCAACATGAACAACTTTTATCTCAAAATTTTCGTTATCCACGTCTCGTTGGAATTCAATTTGAGATTTAACGTGAACTACTCGGGATTTTTCGAGTTTACGAGTTCACTTTAAATGGCGCCTGGAAGTTCGAATCTGAACTGGAAGTTTCTTAATCATGTTCAGCAGTTCTGTTGCTTGTACGAGTTACGGGAACTACATGTGAAAATTGTCAGTTAAAGTTAATACATAGAGTTCCCTCCTTGTAAGTATTACCCCATTATCATTCCTACATTTTGCCTTACCTACAGTAAATTTTGAACGCTACTTTTTAGGGTTCCGTAGTCAACTAGGAACCCTTATAGTTTCGCCATGTCTGTCTGTCCGTCCGTCCGTCCGTCCGTCCGTCCGTCCGTCCGTCCGTCCGTCCGTCCGTCCGCGGATAATCTCAGTAACCGTTAGCACTAGAAAGCTGAAATTTGGTACCAATATGATGTATATTAATCACGCCAACAAAGTGCAAAAATAAAAAATGGAAAAAAATGTTTTATTAGGGTACCCCCCCTACATGTAAAGTGGGGGCTGATATTTTTTTTCATTCCAACCCCAACGTGTGATATATTGTTGGATAGGTATTAAAAAATGAATAAGGGTTTTCTAAGACCGTTTTTTGATAATATTAATATTTTCGTAAATAATCGCTCCTAAAGGAAAAAAAAGTGCGTCCCCCCCCTCTAACTTTTGAACCATATGTTTGAAAAATATGAAAAAAATCACAAAAGTAGAACTTTATAAAGACTTTCTAGGAAAATTGTTTTGAACTTGATAGGTTCAGTAGTTTTTGAGAAAAATACGGAAAACTACGGAACCCTACACTGAGCGTGGCCCGACACGCTCTTGGCCGGTTTTCTGTTTTCGAAGCGCTGGTAGCCTAGCGGTAATTACTTTCGTTCCGGAGGTCGCGGATCGAACCCCGGCTCGCACCAATGAGTTTTTCGAAATTTATGTGCAAAATGTCATTCGATATTTGCCAGTCACTTTTCGGTGAAGGAAAACATCGTGAGGAAACCGGACTAATTCCAACAAGGTCTAGTTTACCCTTCGTTCTGGAAGGTCAGATGGCAGTCGCTTTCGTAAAAACTAGTGCCTACGACAAATCTTGGGATCAGTTGTCAAAGCGGACCCCAGGCTCAAATGAGCGATGATGATTAATTCTTTTCTGTTAGTAGCTAAAAATAAAATAGCTACAAATTATCTTAATGGCCTAGACTCTAGACGATCACCTACTTTGAGCTTTGTATCCGGTTACCAAACACCATAATAATATAATGTACATATAATAATGAAACCACAAATTTAATATCGAAGTTACAATACTGTTTCAATTTTACGGTGCAAAATTAGTTTCGGATATATTACTGATAAAGCAAACAACAAAATCAAGCATTGTGTCATTTAAAACAAAACAAGTAAAACAAATGCAGGTAATTCTTATTATCAAAACATTCAGAACAGAAAACTGCTGAAACAAGTAAGACTTTATAGATACCTACCTACCTAATTTCCAAACTTTTAGATAGGTACTGCAGAATTACTCTAGTATTGCAATGCACCATTACTGCAAATAGCAATCTAGACAGTTTGTAGTGACATTCCAATGCTACAAGTATTAGCTGGTGCAATAGAAACACAAAACTTTATCTTTTGTTGCGAAAATTGAACGAAAACACACGATGCAACCCCATTGCTACAAGCATAGGTACCAACCAGTCAACCAATTGGAACCCTTAGCCACTGTAGAACTGTGTCATAGTGACGTTATAAATCAGATTGTAAGAAATCCTTACTGCTTGTCATTTTGACCTGGGGCCCGATTTTTGAGTGTCACGGCGTTCGAATTCAGAAAATTGTCACTGAAAATAATAGGCAATTCACCGTTTTCAACCGGTATTTTACTGACAGTGAGACTAGTGTTGTTAAAAGACTAGTCTTGAAGACTTTTGAACCTTAAAGACTTGCAAACCTTAAAGGTTAGAGTTTTGAAGCCTCAAGCGTTAAAGGTTTGAGCTCAGAAACGGTTCAGAACCTTAACGACTCAAGCTTTTTATGAGCTCTTAAGTGTAAGTCTTTAAGACTCGGGCTTCATAGAGAGCTCAAGCTTTAAAACTCGGGCCTATTGAAACCTCAAGCCCCCGAACCTCAAAGGCCTGAGTCAAGCGTTAAGAGCTCAAACAACGAGCGTTATAGGCATAAAGAATTTTTGTGCAATTATTTTTAAGGCGCAACAGGAGGGGTTAATTCTCCATACAAACGCTCTCCACTATTTCCTGGTTTTTGAAGCTAGAGCAAGCTAGATCTAGAGCTTTATTTTTAAAGACCTAGCGTCCAAAAGCTCATCAAAATTTTCCAAAAACGGGCTAGACAGCTGAAATTTTCACAAATTATTTATTTTTATTGTCGATAGATTAGATTAGATTAGATTTAGATTTCTTTATTTCATGATAAAAATTACACTATAAATTTGCTACATGTCAAAATTATGTTTATTTTCTCATCATGATCGTCAAAAATTACATAATAAATTCCAAATAAAAATAATTGTATCTCCCATATGAGGATCGTCATTTACAAAGAAAGAAAATACACATGCCAAGCTAAATAAAATTAATAAATTAAGTTACAATATCATGAAATTATCACGAAGCAAGAAAATATTATATAACAGAGAAATATAGGTATAATTATATCATCGGTCATTAAAAATTCAAATCCATGTACTCATTTACAGAGTACATGGGGTTATCTAACAAAAGGTTTCTCAATTTGCGCTTAAATGCTTCGTCACATGGCTCATTTCTCAGATCGGCAGGTAAGTGCTCATAGTAAGTAGGGCCGATGACTCGAGGGTTCTTTCTTGAAAGTGCCATGCGACGGGGGACTGTTCTCAGATACAACAACAAATACTAAAAAGTACGGAACCCTCAGTGGGCGAGTCCGACTCGCACTTTGCCGGTTTTTTTACTTCTATCGACCTCAGGTTTATGCTGTTAAAATCTCTGGGGTTCATCACGGGCACCTTGTATAACGTGGTATAACTATCAAATATGGCATAGATTAATCTAATTTGTTGAAAGCTTTTAAGACTTTAATGCTCCAAACCTTATAAACTTAAACCTTCAAATCTTAGGAGGCTTTAAAGCTTGAGGCCTAAAGGCTCGAGGCTTCTGTGCTCGTAAGCAGCAACGCGAACTTATTAAGTTGAGGCTTATATGGACGAGGCTTTAAGGTTCGAGGCTTTAAGACTCAGAAGTCGCGACTCGAGTTTTATAGTTTACGCCTCAAAGCCTAAATTCACAACACTAAGTGAGACTCAAAAATCGGCCCCCTGGTTGTAGAGTGAGTAGGGTTCCAATTGGTTGACTGTATATAAAGTCACGCTATTTCTAAAAGGGGTAAGCAGAGCACATTCAACTCCTCCAGTTTCAGTACCACTCTTATCACTTACTGGGTTGGAAGAGAACGATATTGTTAATGGAGTGACCTAGTATAGTCGACTTCTACAACACCAACGAGAGGAAAAGGAGTGGTAAAATTCTAAACCCGGCGCATTGATTCTGTGGGACTTCGTGTACATAATTTTAGAACTAAACGGGACTTAATCGCGTAAACATTTATAGTTGGCCCGACGGTTTGAACATCACATTACATTAAACACGGTCACGGGTACACTGGCGAGAAATTGCAACAATATCTTCTAGCCTCACGAGTTTTTCGAACTACCCGCACTTGTTCTTATTATTCTGATTATTCACTTTTGCGCTAGGGTTGTCACTTTGCCTACACACAACACTCACGATATCAGTCCGTTCATCCTTAGGTGTTTTTTCACGCTTACGTTTGCAAATTACTGAATTCAACGAAGAAGAAATCTTCTGCCCCTCATGTACATAATCTGGTAGAATACATCGAATATTACATGTACATTTTCGCGCCGTGTAAACTGAGTTTTACATTCCAAAGAGTCTCTTTTATTTCGAAACATCACTAACGATGGCTTACGTGCTAACAGCCTTAAGTCCTTTTACACGGAATTACATGTAACTCCGCACTGCAACGCAAAAGTTTTCCTCAGAGAATGGAGAATGAACGGTAACTAGCGGTAAAGTACATTCAATATTTAAAATTCGAAATTAAGAGAACAGTGGCTTTGCTTTTGCAATGAAAGGGAACTTTTGTAGTTTAGTTCAAGTTACTTAAGGACTTACAGGGCTTGAATGCGGTCGTGTTCGTTAAAACAGACAGATGTTTGTTACTGCAAGTTTTTTAGTGTTTTAAATGTTACGTTTTTGGCGTCAAAATAAATACCTTACTTTTCCGAAGTTATTTTTTAAACTGCTTGATATCTTGGTACTTGTATGAAAGAAAGCTATGGAAGCGGATTACGGCGCGTATAAAGAATTTACAATACGGGATGTATTGTAGCATTAGGGGTACAATTTTGGTACCACAAAAAAAATCTGACATAAAAATAGATGAAAGAATCTACTGCTCCATAGTAAATAGAGAAGTAAATTTACTCACATGCAATATTTTTCCAGTTCTAAGTATTTTCAACACTATAGCCAAAGAAACATGTTTTTAATGCAGAAACAGCTCAAACAGCTGCGAGCTTACTAGGTACATAATTTTGAATGAAAAGAAAAATCGAAAGAATATCCCTTTCGACAGGATTCGAACCTGCGACCTTCAGGTACTCCGGAGACTAGGAGGCGTGAATTTTCCCAATTATTCCTTTAACACATTATGTACACAATTTACTTACCTACATCAATTTACAAAAAAAAATACAAACAACGTTTTAATATCTATATCGGGTCTCGAACGCAATAAAGCGGAAGACACACGCAATAAATCCTCAGAGCAGCAGGAGCCTATATTGGTAGCCCCTGCCCTACAACGAAAAACGATTTCAAAATACGCCTCTCTACCGCTCTTGCATGTAGGAGAGACAAAGAGACATAAAGCCATTTAGATTTTGGTTTTCTAGCACGAGTTAGAAGTGCAATAATGTGTGATTATGAAACCGCGGTGTCGCGTGGTTGACTTTTTAACCGACTTCAAAAAAAGGAGGAGGTTCTCAATTCGACTGATTTTTTTTTTGTGTGTATGTTACTCGATATCTCCGAGAATCGTGGACCGATTTTCAAAAACTTTTTTTTTTGATCGAACGGGTATAACCCCGAGATGGTCCCATTGGCACCAAGTCGCGGGATCTGATGATGGGATCTTGGAGAAATCGAGGGAACTCTTCAAATGTTACAGGCACATGTAACGTTTTTAGTGTATTTTTCAAAAGTACACCAGTATTTACGCCTGATGGTAATAATTTTATATGGCTGAGCTGATGATGGAAGGTCAACTCCTCAATGGTTAGGAGTTAAAGGATAATTCTTTCACGACTGTACATATATTCGGACTGATACATATAATATCACTAGGAACCACTAAAAATCAACAAATAAATAAACTTTTTAACAAAAAATAAAACCGCCTTCAAAAATAAGCGTGTTACAAAACAAGGAGAATCTAAAAAGCCAAAAATAATAAACCTTTGAATTCAGATTTCTTATCCGATTGCAATAATCTAAACATCTAAATTATAAACAAAGACGCAAATATTTGTAACTTATTCCTTTAAACAAACGTTTAATACGTAAGACTTAATTTTGCGATAGCAATTAGCAGTAGTGTCGCACTACAGCACCGCTCGGCTGCTGTCGACTGAATTACTTTTAGAAATATCAAATTTCATGGTGCTACATACCTAAAAAGTGCTTTTCATCACACTCCAAAAACAAAATAAAAACATTTGTTTCAAACGTGTTAAAAAAAACAATTTCCCTAGGGAGCTTATACCATTTCTAGCACCGTATTTAACTTTTTTTACTCGTTTTTTTTTTGCAAGTGTGATGAAACTCGGGGCATAAGAATATTGCAAACTCGAGTTTTTAAATCGCTCCGGCAAGCCGTCGCGATCTGTATTTAATTTACTCTCTTTAGGCCCGCTTGCACCAACCACTTAATTCAGGGCTGTCATTTGTCAAATTCAATTTAAAATCCTTCATTTTCGTTGGTGCAAGTGGCCCTTAGCGATATTCGACTTTGACCCCACGTTACAAACAAATGGTTATAAAAAATACAGTATAAATAATGTGTGTGTATAATGTGTGAGTGTCGTAGAAGTCGACTGTGGGGTATGGGTTAAATTGTGGCGTAGGCGAGAGGCTGGCAACCTGTCACTGCAATGTCACAATTTGGATTTCTTTCAACCCCTTTTTGCCAAGAGTGGCACTGAAACTTAGTAATTCATGTGCTCTGCCTACCCCTTTATGGGATACAGGCGTGATTATATGTATGTATGTATGTATGTATAAATAATGTTAACCACGAAAAGGTCCCGCCTCAGCATATTGCTAACCATAAGGTCAGCGCTGGTCTTCCGGCGAGACCATTTTGTGGGCCACGGAGGACGTACAGCACGGCCTTATTTTGCTGTGGAAAAGCACACACGTACGTATATTACAAGATACAACAGTCTCGTACGGCCTTAACAAGGACGGAGCACACGCAATAAATCTGCGGCCGCGGGAGCCCGATATTGTTGCCTGATGGATTTTATCACAAGTTAGCGGTGCTATAAAGTGAGATTATGATACCGGACTGTCGTGTTTATCGCATTCATATATAAGGTGTAAATGTTTTATAAGTATTTTATTGGACTTTTAAAAAAATATAGAAAATAGCGGAAGAGCCGAATGGCATTTCTACTACGTGAAACGAAAACGAAACGCCGCGAAAGGTAGTCTGGCTCTGTCGCGCCAATATGCAAGAGCGATAGAGATAGATATCTACGAGCGTTTCGTTTCGCACGCTGGTCATCAGATAGGTTTTCCGCGGGTCTGGGGCCCGTTTTTCGAAAGGTACAAGCCTTGTATTACAAGTCCGCGAACTGTCAAATCGTATGGGTTGTCATGGAAACACACTTGTAATACAAGGCTTGTACCTTTCGAGAAACGGGCCCAGTATGATATTGAACGTTTCCATAGGTAATTACTTTATTACCTATAACTACATATAACGTCCAGGTGGGACACTGTAACTGAACAACTTCATCTAGCTATAAATAGGAAACATTACAAGTAACAAATGGTTTAAATTGAGGATTAAATGTAACTTTGTATCTATTTATTCATATAAAAGTATGTCAGAATTCGAATGAATTAAATGGTTACACAAAAATAATCAGCGTGTTATCGTCTATTGAAATTAGCGCCATCTTTCAGCAAATACTAAACATTAAGAACTACTAAGAGACGTACATGGGTGGCGAATAGTTAACGAAGTTATTGAACGGGCGAGCGATTGTAAAACAACTCCGCTAGATGGCGCTTGTTCAACAAAACACCTTATACAACGTGTATCTGCTAATACTCAAAACCTTAGTAAAATAATTGCTAATTACCATCATAAACTATAAAACTATTTATTTATGTGCGTTACTGCGGCGACATAGGGATTACCAATAGACAGCTAAGATATCATTGTAAAGCACTTTGAGGTTTTGTCACGGTGGATTTCGCAATTGTAGTAGGCGGGTTTGAGCCAATATTAAGAGTGACAAAGGTTGTGATTAGATGCGAGTTTAGTTTGTAGTGACTTATGATAAACATTGAAATTAAAATGACAAACAACATCAAGCTCGTAGCGGGAAGAGAATATTCGCCCAAGTGGCCAGCAAGTATTAATACCCTTAAATATTGAAAAAGGTAAACAACCTCTAGTGATGCGATATGTACATTGTTGTGTTGCAAGTACAGTGGAATAGGCTTGTAAAAAGATAATTAATCATGTTGATTTGAATAGAAATATTACTCCCGTCAAGATATAGCTCAATCGATTCTACTCTCGATTCTGAATAGGCGGTTTTCATATTTTTAGTGTTAAGTGGTACACGGTGTATTTCAACTATTGCGCAATTTAGTTAGGTATAAACAATGATATATCTGTCTCTCTCTAAATCAGATGTGGAAACACGTGTGAGGGGAAGGCATCTTTTGCTGAGAAAACGTGAACTTTAATTCGTAGAGCGTATGGGTGTAAACAAAGCACTTATGATCTTTCTCTTTGGAGCCGATACATCAAACAAAAGCGCCTGCAGGTGCGTCTTCGAGGCTTGTCCACTTCCAGGAAGAAAATTGTATCCGACTGTTTCTCAGTTACTACAAAATGTAAACTTTAAAGTGGTTTTATTACGATTCATAACCGAACGATTCGCTATGTAATTTAGGTATAAACAAAGATTCTGCACCTGTCAGGTGCGTGCCCATTACCAGGAAGAGACGACAAACAAAGCCGCCACCACAGAGCTTGGTTTGGATAGAGGAGGCAAGTTCATATATTTGTGGGGGCCGGGCGTGTCGGATTTTGTACTGGGGTTGATTCTTGCCTGTAATTTTAAATGTGTCTCAGGCTCTTGAATGTCACGTAACGGGGCATTTTTTATGTTTTGGTTGACTTTAACTTACAAGGGTTGACGCCCGAAGGCTGCAATCTGCGAGTGGGGATGGACGGCACGGTGGATTTCGCTGAGTTCATTTGGCGCGCTGGGTGGATGCGTTTGCGTGATCTATGATGTGTATGACATCTGTGACCGCCACAGGTGATGCCGCAGCTGCACTGGCTGGACCCTTTAAATAGCTCCGGGAGCGTTATTTGAGGGATTATTTTTCAAGCATCGTGGACCGACAGTCGACTCTGGTTTAAAGTGTAAATTGTTTTAAATAGTGAGGAACCTCTGCCCAAATTTCTAAGTGTTTGATTTTATTGTGAATAAAATCTATGTTTTGTTCTCGTGAAGTCAGCATTTGGGATAAGTGCTTAGAGTTGTTTAACTCTGGTACTAATGGGTAGTGATTTCTGCTAAGTTTAAGTTATGTTTTACTAGAAGTATTGGAAGTTAGTGAGTGTTTACTTTATTCATGCCGTCTATCGTTTGGTTTTGTGGGGAACATATGTTCTTTTCAGAGCTTGATTTTGGATGGTAGATTCTGATTCGGTGGTGCAGGTTTATTGTCTTGTGCTATTGAGTTGGAGTTTATATGAGTGAAGTGAGCCGCTAACGATTCGGTTCTTCTTGTCAGAAGTTTCATTGTTATTGTGATAATCAAATTTAATGGTTAAAGTAAATAATACCTAATCAGTTCAAATTAAGTGAAGAATATTTAATTATAAAGCCAGATCGCTGCCCAGACAGACAGTTTGTTTAGCCTTGCATCGATTAACCTAGCGGCTGTTAAACTATTGATGCAAGGAGGTCCGTAGTTTTACCAATACAGAGGGTTAAATTGGCATTTTTCTCTTTACCAACATAGAAAAATGAAAAAATCTCTCCCTCCCTGGTTCTTCAATGCCCAGCTGTTAGCCTAGAACGAGGACATTATATGTGTCATTTGGAGTAATCCAAGCTCGCTCGAAGTTGCAGTATTTGAAGGCCTTGTATATTTATTGTCATAAGTATATATCATATACACAATAGGGAACTATCCTACCCGATTGCCTCCCTGTCCACGGACGCCTGCATCGGGGGGGGATAAATACACAGACTTATAGGGTTTGCTTTCTTCAGTCTAGTCTGCTGAACTCTAGCGTAGTCAGATTAGATATACACCGCGTAAGTTCTAAAACTCTGGTTCCATGGTGAGTACGAACAGAGTTTTTATCGTTTTTAGAGTAGGGAACTTTCAGTCTAGTAGGGTAGAATCACACACATCGATAGGTAGGGAAATAAATAAAGTTCAGTATAAATCCTATCTTATCTAATAACTAAAAATAAATTATGTAAAAGTAAATTAAATTCAAGATCTAAAATTACTGTGAACAAAATTATTGGGTGTTAGAAGGTATTTTATAAAGGGTGGTATTTAAACGAAAATCAAAAAAATAACTTTTTTTACGCAAAAATAGTCCAAATTCATATCAAAAATACTAATTGAACAGCAAAATTTCAACTCAAAATATTACTAAATACACTTCATTATATATTCGTGCGTACATCTATTTTAATTTTTAGTAAAGGTTTTTCATATCCCATCAAAAACAAAACTTGTAAAAACACCAAGTCTCGCAACTCAGTTCTTCTGGCGTAAAAAGAGTTGAGATCCCTTTAATACCAAGTCGGTTAATTTATTCAGTCCCTACTTAAAGGACCTTCTGCCGTAAGTTATTACGTAGTTTACCTATAGCTAACCTAATAATATCTTATAACGACCATATCAATATTAAATATATTTCATGTTTTAAAGAAAATGGACTTGGAATGCAATTTACACCGTTGACAAAATTGTGTCATGCGATTGCCAAGTCAGTCCATTTTGTTTAAAACATGAAATATATTTAATACTGATATGGTCGTTATAAGATATTATTAGGTTAGCTATGGGTAAACTACGTAATAACTTACGGCAGAAGGTCCTTTAAGTAGGGACTGAATAAATTAACCGACTTGGTATTAAAGGGATCTCAACTCTTTTTACGCCAGAAGAACTGAGTTGCGAGACTTGGTGTTTTTACAAGTTTTGTTTTTGATGGGATCTCATTTCTTTTTTTGAGACTCTCTGTAGGTCCATAGTTTTTTTCTTCTTTCCTATTTAACCTCCTCATACACGCATTAATAGTTAGGTAATAGGTATATGGCCCTGGGGCTGATAGGGGATATCGTGTTCATGTACCTACACGTGAGAGTAGCAAACGCGAAATTTTGACTAAGAATATTAAAGTAAAAAATGCATTCTGTCTACCATTTCAAAGATATTTATTTGATGGAAATAATAAGCGCGAGCGAAGCGAGCGCGAATTTTTTTCATATTATTGACTCAATTTATAAAGACTCAACCCGCTAGTGGAGAGGAAGGTCGGATTCTATCAAAACCCTTGTCTTTCATAGGCCAAATGTACTTGCAGGTCCATAACTGTATCGGGATGCCCATTTCGGTGTTTTTTTTCAGTAGGGCCCTTCGGTTTCCTAGTGCACATCATCACGCTTGCTCCTTTGACTCTCTGAGATGTATTTTTTATGGGATAGGAGGCACACAAGCAGACAGGTCGCCTGATGGTAAGCAATAACTGCCGCCCATGGACACCCGAAACACCAGGTTGCTACAAGTGCTGTTTAATAAAACCTACAAATAAGTAAGAAACCTACAATTAGAAAACGTACAATTGTAACCATTGTAAAAGCCGTTTAATAAACATTTAAATATGTAAAAAACGCCTGTAGTTTACAATAACAACATTGTACTCACAAATTTGTAATGTTAACTTACAATTTACATGAAATGTAAATTTTCAACAAGTCATTTGGTTTACCGTTTAACTGTTTAATATTAAGTATGGAAATCAAAAAAAAAAATTGTCTCTCATTTACGTAAATAAGGATATTTTGTTTGGTCTGTTTAGTGAAAAATTAATCGCACGAGATTAAAATAAAGAAGTGGATAGAGATTGCCGATCTACTGAAATCCTTGAATATGTATTAAAAAAAAAGGCTAGAATACTCCATATGCATCTGCTACCACATGATATTGAGAGCCACAGCTCATCCAGTGCAACGCACGCAAAATCTGTTCAGTGTGTGAAAGAGCTGCATTTCTATTAGTCTCACTTTGAAGATAACCCCCCTATTTGGCCTATTGCCCTATTCTTAAAAGTAAATATTCGACGGTAGTTATGCTCACCCGGAATTTTTCATTGAACGTAAAATCCGTTACATCCAAAGTAAAATGTATCCTTTTACGAAAAATTCGTCGATATTCATAATCGTCCCATTACTGTCACTACTAGTTGTTAGAACCATATTTTTTGATTATGCAGATCGTAAAGCACACTTCAAATCGAGTTTTGACAGAGAATTAATCTCCTGTCAGAATTGTACTACAATTTACATAATATGTAAACTTGTAATTACAATTTTATTATGTGTTCAATAAAGCACATTTCCTTACAAAATTGTTAAAAATCACCTGTCAAGTGAAAATGTTTATTGAACAGAAATATGTAAAATTGTAGCTTAACTAGTACAATTATGTAAATTTTCCACTATGACAAATTTGTAACTTGTAATTTTTATTGAACAGAAACTTGTAGAATTGTAACTGAAGTGTTGGAGGTGCGTTGCCGGCCTTTAAGATGGGTGTACGCTCTTTTCTTGAAAGTTTGAAGGTTGTATTGGTCCGGAAATACCGCAGGCGACAATTCTGCTGGCATAAGTTTTATGAAGAACTCCACTTCGGACTGTATTTTAGACACATGATATTTAGATTAGGTACGACGTAACTTTGTAACTACGTAACTTTAATTGATGCAAGACAATACCACATAATTGATAGGTACAATTTCAATGGATTATTGTCTTTCAAAGGTTTGTCAATTACTAAAATCCTCCTTTCATTTAATTGCACCTTATGAATGTTGTACACTGCGACATTTTGATACATCGTTCCACAATCATTTTAATATCTGAATTAATTCCTGACACCTAGCTGGTGGCCTATCGGTAAGAGCGTGCGACTTTCGATACGAAGGTCGCGGGTTCGAACCCCGGCTTGCACCAATGAGTTTTTCGGAATTTATGTGCGAAATGTCATTTGATATTTGCCAGTCGCTTTTCGGTGAAGGAAAACATCGTGAAGAAACCGGACTAATTCCAATAAGATCTAGTTTACCCTTCGGGTTGGAAGGTCGGATGGCAGTCGCTTTCGTAAAAACTAGTGCCAACGCCAAATCTTGGGGTTAGTTTTCAAAGCGGACCCCAGGCTCCCATGAGCCGTGGCAAATGCCGGGATAACGCAAGGAGGATGATGGTGACCTCTCGCTATTTTGGAATATGTGCGCGCCCACGCAATATAATATTTTTTATTGTTTTTTTTTCACATGTAAGGTACGATTTTACCTCAATACCTACATGACGATTTGGTGCCTAGGCGGTCGCTACCACTTGCTCTAGCCTTAACCAGCTATACATTTTTTCACCTTAACCCATTGCAAATTAGTTGAAAAAACGTACACATATTTATGATCTCGACTGTACCTACTGACGACTGCAAAGCACAAGTTTTTTTTATTACATTTGAACATAATATTTAAGTACGCGTATTTATATTTAATTACATTTTACAACACATTGATTTATAGGTACTCATATATTTATATGGGTATATGAAGTTGGTGATGTAGGTAGAATTGCAATTTACTTGTTTTAAATTTTTGCTGTACTTGGCGAGGGCTCGCCCTCATATCTATATACATACATAAAGTCGCGCATGTATTTTCCAACAGGGTACGCAGAGCACACGAACTCGTTTCAGTGCAACTGTTGGCAAAATTATGAAGGGGTTGTCAGCCTATTCGTCCAGACCACAATGGAACCCATATCCCATAGTTGAATTATACGACTCCCACCATGTAAGGAAATGGGGTAGTGAGATTTTCAACCCATCACGACATCGGGTATCTGTATAAATTTACATAGACAGGTACACGGATTTATTTACTGTAAATCAACTGCAAATATAACTTGGTAATCCCACATATTGATATGAGATTACAAAGTTATTTATGCAGTTGGTGTATCTGAAAACCTGGAATGAAATTGCAACATTTTTTAATTTTTGTGTGATTTATACACTAAACACTAACTGTATTCTAAATTTAAAGCTTCCAAGTGTACTAGAAGTGTCTTATTATCATTGATGATCGTGTGTCAGTCAGCCAGTGAGTGACAAAACTAAGAAACTTTGGCTAGTAATTATTCCTAAACTATTGGTTCAAATTTAATGAAATTTGGAATATACCGTGTTTATACAATGACTACTTGGGTGCTGAAAATTGAGGCTTCTAGTTTTATCCAGAACGGAGTAACAGGGGGTTGAAAATGGTCTGAAATGCTTCGAGAAAAGGATGGTACGGCCGTGCCTCTTTTTGCTCGACTTTAAGGGGGCACTGCCGTGCCCCCAGATACCTAGACACCGACAAAATATTTCTATTTCACTCTTACGCGCGAGGCCTACGGTTAACTCCCGGCACGGTGCGGTTTAGTACTATCTCCCTTGCTCGCTTTAATCTGCAGGGATCTTGTGTCAAAAAAACGCGCAAAAACATTTTCAGTGAATTTGTTCTGCTCCTTAAAAATATTGCAATGAAATAAGATATTGTAGCCATAATAATTATTATATTTGCTGAACGCGACTACTTAAAAAATAAGACAAAAATGATGAGCATGGTTAGAGGTGCTTATTAGGATGTATGGTCATCGAATTAAATAGTTTGTCATGAAGACGGGTAAATTTGCTGTGCAATTAGTATTTTTGATAAGATTGTTGTATTTTTGTTAGTAAAGGAATTTAATTGTCTTTCAATAGAGGAAAAAAGTAATGTTGTGCTGATGTGTATTTTGGAATAATCTGCAGTACTAGTTTTGTTAATCATTTAGTTTATTTGCAGTGAAGTAATTAATTTGATGTACAGAAGTATATTATTGATGACGATAAATTGATGTGCGATTATTTTTTTGCTGTGCGGTTAATAATATCCCTTAATATCGTGTGTTTATTCTTGGTATAATGAAACTTTAATATCATATTTATTATCGAAGTGTGAAAAAGCTTTGAGTTATTACTGTTTAATTCATCTAAG
This sequence comes from Leguminivora glycinivorella, assembly GCF_023078275.1. Taxonomy (NCBI): domain Eukaryota; kingdom Metazoa; phylum Arthropoda; class Insecta; order Lepidoptera; family Tortricidae; genus Leguminivora; species Leguminivora glycinivorella. Next base: position 18,179,270 of record NC_062984.1, read on the forward strand.
TGTAATTTGTAATTGTGGTAGCAATTTCTGATTCTTCATGTGACAGCGATCATTGAGTGTTAGCTGGGTTAGAATCACACATTTCGATAGGTAGGGAAATAAATAAAGTTCTGTAATATAAAAACCTATCTTATCTAATAACTAAAAATAAATTAAATTCAAGATCTAAAATCATTGTGAACAAAATTACTGGGTGTTAGAAGGTATTTTATAAATAATATCGTGTGTTTATTCTTGGTATAATGAAACTTCAATATCATATTTATTATCAAAGTGTGAAAAAGCTTTGAGTTATTACTGTTTAATTCATCTAAGTGTAATTTGTAATTGTGGTAGCAATTTCTGATTCTTCATGTGACAGCGATCATTGAGTGTTAGCTGGGGTTTGTTTAGGGACCAGTGGCATGCGGGCGCCGTCCACTGATGGAAAGCCGAAAGCTCCGAGGAGTGATTAAGCTTACTTTTCTTGGGTTTTCAATTGGAAGCTTCTTACTCGATGTATCGTTGAAACAGTGAAAGGGTCGAGAAGTTATGGTCTATTAGCAGTATTGGGGAAAAGGGGGGTTTAGCTAGGGAAAATGAAACAGAATAAGAGGGGGGTTAGTTCATAGATAGATAGCCCTTCTGGTTTGGCATAGGATTCTCAACAGAGCAGTTTGGTTGAGATGAGGAGTTTCAAACCACAACGCAAGCTTCGAGCCCAATTGAAACTACTAATAGGGCGTAGTGGATGATTACTAAAATATTTTTTATATTATTTACCATTTATAAACCAAAATTATGAATAAAATGTCTGGCGCCTATAGGTTTTTTCCTGTTCAAGTTCGTATGTTACTTTGCTCGCACATTTTTCACAGGCGTTATTTATTGTTAACATAATATCAGTCTATTGCCTATTCGTCCAAGTTAATGTAATTTTCACAAAATTATGCTGAGTTTTAATTAGTGGGTTAAGTTATAATTAATCATATGAGTCCAATAGTCGTATCTACTTCGCATTAAAGAGTTTGGGTTGCTATGGTTCATATCGAGGGGTCCTTCTACTACCATTAGACGATCACAAGGCCAAATCTACGGGGTATTTTTAAGGGATGGTTAGTTGTAAGAATGTTTAGTCAAGTAAGTAAGTAAATAAGTGAGTGGGTGCTGAAGTTCGGTACAACACCATTAACATATCAGTCCTACAAAATCCCTGGCACCGCATGGTCGCGCGATAAACGTTAAAACATCCATTACTTACTTACAAATATGTGCGAAAGGGACGGCCTGACGTTATATCATTTATATGTCAGTACCAGTAGAGAAAACGGAAAAGTTTAGATTTTTGCAGATAATAGTTATTTGTTATACAAGGGGGCAAAGTTGTATTTTAACGCCGAGTGTGGAATTGAAAAACGAGCAAGTGAAAGGATGCTATAGTTGAACCACGAGCGAAGCGAGTGGTTCGAGAATAGAATCCTGAACTTGCGAGTTTTTTGACACACGAGAAGTAAAATACATTTGCACCCGAGTGTAACACAAAACTTTTCCCCTCACTATAGCGAGGAAACTACAACGCGAAAAATGCGTTTATCACTGCTTCCAGTAGTTCAACAGGTGGCAAATCATCTTATATTACTAGATTCACCTACTTTTATCAATTTTAAAGCAGTTAATTTGACTTTATTCAAGGTCAAATTACTTCACCAACTAGTGGATAAAATGCGTTTTTACCCGCTGGTATTAAAGGACAAAACACGTGTTTCCGAGCTAGTGAGGGGAAAACAGAATGTCTACCTGGTAAGCGTTTACTGCTGGCCATAGCTATCCAAAACACCAGAACCGTGCCAGAAAAGAGAATAATTCTTCACAAACATTATACCAGCACCAAAAACCTGACGTTCACTAAAGATAATGTTATCATAAAGAGGCTTCACACACGATTAACGAAAAACTATTAATACTCCATCGCTTACCACAACCAATATAGCATGTGGCCTCAAGATCTGTACCAAATACGTGCAGCTGGAGATCTTTTTATACTGGTGTTTTAAAATAATAGCAGGGCCTATAAAAGAAACGCTGACGTACTATTCAGCCGTTAGTTTTTATGGCGAGCGCGTTAAAATTCTGCAGGAGGATTTGATCCTTGTAAGTTGACAGTGACTGTAGCGTGGACGACGCCTTTTTACACTTTGACATGCTACATGGCAGCTAGAACATGTCATGCTCGCTTAATAGTTATTAATAGTTATTTGTTTTACAACCGCAAAGTTGTATTTTACGCCGAGTGTGGAAATGAAAAACGAGCAAGTGAAAGGATTCTATAGTTGAACCACGAGCGAAGCGAGTGGTTTGAGAATAGAATCCTGAAGTTGGCGAGTTTTTCAACACACGAGAAGTAAAATACATTTGCACCCGTGTGTAACACAAAACTTTTCCCCTCACTCCCCTTTTCTATAGCGAGGAAATTACAACGCAAAAAAACGCGTTAATCACAGCTTCCAGTAATTCCACAGGTGCTAAGTCATCTTCATCACTAAATACATCCACTTTTATCAGTTTTAAAGCAGAAAATTTGACTATATTCAAGGTCAAATTACTTTATCCACAAGTGGATAAAATACGTTTTTTACCCGCTGGTATTAAAGGACAAAACACGTATTTCCGAGCTAGTGAGGGGAAAAGTCTTTGCTACGATGGCGTTGTTGATCGGGTCGCCACCTTCCCGAATGACGGTTGAGGGAGGCGATGGCTGAGATACGCGTCATACTCGTGAACGAGTGCTGTCTGTGAAGACCGGTCTGTTTACGCTTACCGGCGCTATTACACCTAATTAGTTTTAATTCTGATTTATATTACATTGGGACATTTTTTTCGGTTCGCGTTTGTTTCCTTTCTTTTAGTGAATATTTTGAAGGCTTGGTTGAAGTTGTAGATGGCTCTGGTGGCAGAGCGCTGGAGTATCAATCCAGTGGCAGTGAGTTCAAGTCGCAAACAAGGCATTAATTTTCCACTTTTAAAGTTAATTCTCTGATTTCCAAAAAGGGCAAAAACTAATTTTGCGATTGCTCTCACTATTATTTGTCTACCAAACTTATAAGTTTGCTTAATAATTCGCAGCTGTGTTACCTAAATCCGCCATGGAAATGATCCCTACTTAACCTTTAGTTAACAATTAAAGAAAAACTTTTCATCACTTTCTTCAACATAATCAATATCTTCTTCTTCTTAATAATACAACACTTCTACAACCGGCCTTATCAAGTTGACAATAACTTACGATGCGCTAACGAAACGCTTTTCCCTCTATTACTCTTCCATTATCACACACACAGCATATTTCGACAGCTTCGACAGCTGACAGCATATTTCGCTAATAAGGGATTTGGTTATGTTTTGTTAAAGGTTTTTAGGGTATCTATTATATATTTGGTGTAACTAATAAATGAGGCTAGTGTTTCTTCTTTGTCGGTTAACTGTTTTATATTGTAGGGTTGAATATTTTGATATTTTCCACAGATAGTCTCGTGGACGCATCTGGCATACGTGTATCTGGGGCAGTATTTAATCAGGTGGTCGATAGTTTGGTTTGTAGCGTTGTCACATGGACAAGCATCATTATCAGTTAAGCAGAATCGTTTAACCACCTTATCAGATCTAACCTATATAAAGCACCACTACAAAACACAATAAAACCAGCCGTTACCAATGAAAGAGCAACCGACCGCCCGTATCTCTAGCGAGGACCGATTGACTCTCAACAATGACTAAAATAGAAAAAAAAAAGCATATTTCGCTATAGAGCGAAGTTATTGGCATGTTGGCTACGCACGCAGATCATTTTTCTCTCCCAACAACCTGTCAATACTTGTTTCACATTATGTTAAAATTGACGGATGGTTTACGCACCCTCTCATGGAAAATTTACTTTCGAACAAATTGAGGCCCATACATTATGTGGTAGACGTAACATGGGGACTTTCATGGTAAAGGATCAGGGCCCTTATTCCAACCGTTTTATAAAAGTCAGTCAAATCATTCCAAAATCTAATCATTTCAAAGTCAAGTCACATCATTTCAAAATCGAATCATTTCAAAGTCAAGTGCTGATAGTAAGCACTAAGGCCAAGGACCATGTAATACCTACGGGACAGACAAAGCCCATACAAAAAAGCGTACCCCTGAAATGTTTGGGCCTTTTAGGCTTAAAACTAGATGGCGCTGTTTCGCAGCCTGGAAGTGGCCAAAATCATATTTTCCCGAAATATTTTTGCGTGTATTTATTTTTTATAAGAACAAATGACATGCTACTTTATTTTAATATCATGATGTTACGTCAATACACATTAAAAAAAAATTGTACGCCTCATCACTGAAGTTATGATAGTATTTAATAGGTGGCGCTAAAAAAAATGAGGTACGATTCTTAGTATGGAGACTGTAAATCGTATATTTTATCCTTGGTAAGCACTTGTTATGTTTCCTATCCACGTTAAGTAATTTCGCAAAGCAGAAAAGATGTATGTACCAGACAGTTGTCTGCACAGGGTGGCTAGCCGAATGGCACAATCGCTCACGAAACGCTCACGAAACGAAGCGCTAGTAGATATCTATCTCTATCGCGCTTGCGTATTGGCGCGACAGAGCCAGCGGCGTATCGCTTTCGTTTGGCGTCGGAGAAATGCCATTCGGCTACGGGGCCAGGGTGGCTAGCCGAATGGCACAATCGCTCACGAAACGCTCACGAAACGAAGCGCTAGTAGATATCTATCTCTATCGCGCTTGCGTATTGGCGCGACAGAGCCAGCGGCGTATCGCTTTCGTTTGGCGTCGGAGAAATGCCATTCGGCTACGGGGCCAGGCAATCAATGCTCTATTTTTGAAGGTTGTGTGGATTCGGGCGCGTAGAAAAAATGCCAATTAGTTCACGTATATTTATCTCTCTCTTTCTCTATCACACTTCCATATTGGTGCAACATAACCAATGAGGAGGCCCATTGACATTTTATCCCACCAGGCGGCGCCTGTGCAAGTGCCTAGGCATGTCACTGTGAGAGAGGAAAAACTATCATTTTCTCGCTCTCACGTATTAAATTCTTTATCTGTGCAATGGACTAATAAAGTGGCGCCATCTGTCATAACCTTTGAGTGTCCCTCCTCTTTACGTTTATTGTGATCTCGAGCGTTAACGATTAGAATTTCAATTTTACTAAATATTTTATTTTTTATTTATTTTCGGATTGAGAAATCACATTAAAATATTGTTCCAATTATAATTTTCACTAAGTGTTTCACAATAAATACACACCTATTGCTATCATATTTAAGAACCTTTGATAACATCAAGTTACGATAATATTGTTATGAAAATAATAAGGGTGACAACAGAATGTGACAGAAGCTTTTAGGGCGCCGCTGCCTGACGCACTCAACGGACGAAGCGATGAACACCCGAAGCACATACATTTTATCTTATAATTTCGGGGTTCCTTATAGATACCAACACTTCAACCCATAAGGAATCTTTTGTTCAGTAGGCCAATATGAAACATTGCATACATCACGAATATCACGATTGATAAATAAGAAGAAGCGCTGGTAGCTTAGCGGTAAGTACGTGCGACTTTCGTTCCGGAGGTCGCGGGATCGAACCCCGGCTCGCACTAATGAGTTTTTCGGAATTTATGTTCGAAATGTCATTTGATATTTGCCAGTCGCTTTTTGGTAAAGGAAAACATCGTGAGGAAACCGGACTAATTCCAATAAGGTCTAGTTTAACCTTCGGGTTGGAAGGTCAGATGGCAGTCGCTTTCGAAAAACTGGTGCCTACGCCAAATCTTGGGATTAATTGTCAAAGCGGACCCCAGGTTCCCATGAGCCGTGGCAAATGCCGGGATAACTCGAGGAGGCTGATGAAGCAATCGAGTAAGACTTCAAACGGGTGTAGCCAAAAATACATTTCCTAAACGCACTCCTAAACCACTGTTGTTCCGCTATTTCCACTATCAGCAAGTTTAAGCTATTATTAAGCCGTGTTGTCAGTCGCTCCTGTCATCAGACAAATGCAGCGGCTTCATTTCAGCGTGTTGCGAGACGCGAGCAGGTAAAGGATCACTGGCGGTACTGCAAGTTGAAGGAAATAGCGGAATGAAAACTATTTATATTGACGAATTCTGACTTTTAGTCTGCGGGCGTCGTACATTAGTGTTATAAACTTTATTGCATTGATTCGTTTGTATCGCACTTACAAATAGTGTGAAAAGGACGTCCCTGACGTTTCATCTTTTATCACGCGATCGTGCTCGCCTGCCTGGTTATAAGCCTTAGCATCCATTAATGATGGTTGCTAGTTTCATTACAATGCGCTATTGGGTCGATCGGCTGAGTTGGATGTAATCTCAAAAGTCTTCATTTAAAAATTGATTCAGAATTTGAGCGCATTTTAATAATTATGAGCCTTTACATACTCTTCGGGCACACCCTGTATCTTGGTTTTGTGACGTCACTAGCAATTTTTCAACTTGAACCTCACGCAGTTACCCACGCTTCTATAACATTCGCCTTTCGACCTATACTGACCGACCGGGTGTCAGTTTGAAAAGCTTTTTCAACTGCCTCGCCTCCCATTAGCACTAGATAGCACCGGCATATGGCCAGGCTATCCTTTGGCTACGGATTAGCTTTGGCTTTGAGGCTTTGACACAACAAGGCGCGTATATAGACGCTTTTTAAGGAGAAGAATTTTTTCCCCTCACTAGCTCGGAAATACGTGTTTTTAACCCCCGACACAAAAACGACGGGGTGTTATTAACCCCCGACGCAAAAACGACGGGGTGTTATAAGTTTGACGTGTCTGTCTGTCTGTCTGTCCGTCTGTCCGTCTGTCTGTCTGTCTGTCTGTCTGTCTGTCTGTCTGTCTGTTTGTCTGTCTGTCTGTGTGTGTGTCTGTCTGTGGCATCGTAGCTCCCGAACGGATGAACCGATTTAGATTTAGTTTTTTTTGTCTGAAAGCCTAGTTAGTAGGGAATAGGGTTTCTGCTCGAGAGTCTCGACCTCGAGACTTCTCGAGAATTTCGGCTTCATTCGAGACGAGAAAAAAATGACAGGCACTCGAGACGTCTCGAGTCCCGAATATAAAGTACGACCTGAAGTGAAATGCAACTTTATACCTTCTGCCCGGTCTCATCGCGAGGCGGTGGGGACGGTGTCGAACGGCGGCCATAAATTATAACGAGATAAAGCGATCTAACCTCTCATTCCAACGTCAGCTGGCAGCGACTTTGGCTAGTTTTGACAGCCTCGTGTTATTTAAAAGCAATTCGTCATTACGAAAAAGTCAGCGCGTTTATGTATCTTGGGTCATTGATAACCTGCGAAGAGTGCTATGGCTAACTTCGACAAGATTTGGAAGAACAGAGGAATCCGACGTCAAAATAAAGTGCGATTATTTCGATCTCTTGTCTTCTCGATAATCTCGATATTTATATATGGTGCCGAAACTTGGACCCTGAAAAGTTTTGATGTGGCTAAGATTGACGCTATTGAGATGTGGTGCTGGCGAAGACTGCTACGAGTATAACTTGAAAAGCTAAAAGAACTAACAAACATCTCTATTTTGCAAGAACTGAATATCACCACACAGCTCTCCAAAATATGCCAAGAGCGACCCTCAGATTTTTCGGACACATTATGAGAGCACCAATGCATAATATGGCGAATTAATGGTAAACATTCTTGGGGTGGGGCTCGTAAGAGATGGTCTGACTGTGTGAATAAATCGTGTGGCGACAGCGTATACTGTGAAGTCCACATGGCTTATGACCGCGTTCAATGGAGACACGCTAATTGATCGCGTCGCGATCCTCGGAAATGAGGAAACGAGGAAGAAGAAGAAGTTATTTTAAACGTTTAATTTCAATGACATTATGATTTAATACATGACATTTTAATTTATACTTAACCCGTGCACAGGCGGGGAAGTTAAAGGATTAGGTATTATTTTCAAGACTATAATTGTAGTTTTCTTGTTAAAATTTGATTTATGTTTATTTCAGAGAAGATTTTTATTGCTCTTACGCATTTTTTATAATAGTGTGGTGCAATAAAAACTACTAATCATATTGTTGTTTATTATTTTATCAAAATTTTACCATTTATAAAAAAACCGGCCAAGAGCGTGTCGGGCCACGCTCAGTGTAGGGTTCCGTAGTTTTTCGTATTTTTCTCAAAAACTACTGAACCTATCAAGTTCAAAATAATTTTCCTAGAAAGTCTTTATAAAGTTCTACTTTTGTGATTTTTTTCATATTTTTGAAACATATGGTTCAAAAGTTAGAGGGGGGGGACGCACTTTTTTTTCCTTTAGGAGCGATTATTTCCGAAAATATTAATATTATCAAAAAACGATCTTAGTAAACCCTTATTCATTTTTAAATACCTATCCAACAATATATCACACGTTGGGGTTGGAATGAAAAAAAATATCAGCCCCCACTTTATATGTATGGGGGGTACCCTAATAAAACATTTTTTTTCCATTTTTTATTTTTGCACTTTGTTGGCGTGATTGATATACATATTGGTACCAAATTTCAGCTTTCTAGTGCTTACGGTTACTGAGATTATCCGCGGACGGACGGACGGACGGACGGACGGACGGACGGACGGACGGACGGACGGACGGACAGACAGACATGGCGAAATTATAAGGGTTCCTAGTTGACTACGGAACCCTAAAAAAGACTCGAGACTCGAGAAGACTCGAGACTTTGGGCTCGAGATTTCTCGAAACTCGAGAATTCTAATAGGTCGAGAAATCAGAAACCCTAGTAGGGAGTGTTCTTGCCATGTTTCATGAAAATCGGTCTACTATGTCGCAGTCGGGGATTTTTTCAAAATTTTAATTTTGTGGTTAGGTTTATGTCCTTTAATACCAGCGGGTAAAAACGCATTTTATCCGCTAATGGGTAAAGTAATTTGACCTTGAATAAAGTCAAATTAACTGATTTAAATTGATAAAAGTAGGTGAATCTAGTAATAAAGTTGATTTACCACCTGTGGAACTACTGGAAGCAGTGATAAACGCATTTTTTGCGTTGTAGTTTCCTCGCTACAGTGAGGGGAAAAGTTTTGTGTTACACTCGGGTGCAAAATGTCTTTTACTTCTCGTGTGTTAAAAAACTCGCAAGTTCTGGATTCTATTCTCGAACCACTCGCTTCGCTCGTGGTTCAACTACAGAATCCTTTCACTTGCTCGTTTTTCAATTCCACACTCGGCGTTAAAATACAACTTTGCCCCCTTGTATAACAAATAACTATTTCAGCCTCATCTTTGAGTAGGTAGGTAGGTTGTTGTGTGTCAAATACAATGACAAATGCTATGCGCACAGTGTGATTATTTTGACAATATTTTAGCATATTCTTGCACCACGCGTAACACAGTGTTAAAGAAACTGTAGAAAACCACACACGCCACACGAAATGAGCACACAACGCGACTATTGACGCCAGGCGGAGCGTCGGCAGAATAATCAGTCGCAGCTTGTATGAGCCCGTCATATTAAAGTTATGTGTAACAAAGGGTTAATATATTACGTGATGATGCTGACATGGTTTCATTTGAAAGTATATTTCTGCAGGGAAGGCACATAAATATAACACTGATTTAAACTTTCACGATTATTACACAATTATTTTTAAAATCGGGACTTAATTGCGCATGACTACACGTTTCAGGGACGGCGTTGTCCCCGTGGGTTCGGATGTAGTCATAAGCGATGAAGTCCCGATTTTAAAAATAATTACACATAATTATGCAACGTGTTTTTTTTTTGCATTCCGTTAAATTCGACACGCAGTTAGGTTCATCATCAGGAACCATCTTGTATCGCTTTTTGTTAAATTCGAAAAACAAATTTTTTTTTTTGTTTCCATACCTACATAATAAATGGATTAATTTTATTAGTGTGAGAGGAGCTTAATCATAACATTAAAGTTATTGTCAATTGTTTGACGGCACATGTCAAAACAAATAACATTAGGAAATGGTAAAGGCTGTCACACACGTGTTCAGTAATTATTTTTATTTTGTTAATAACTCAATAACAGTAAGAGTTAAGAGCTAGTTTCTTAGAGAAATTGATTGTACCTATTTGAACTAAAGAATCTTCCCTTAAAGTTAACGGAATTCAATAAAAACACGGTGTATAGTTAGGCTAAAGGAAGCGGTGGTGGCTGAGTGGATATGACGCCCGGCCCGACTTTCTATCCCGGAGGTCGTGGGTTCAAATCCTGGCTTGAGGTTTTCGGACCTTATGTCCGAAATGTAATTTGACATTTACCATTAGCATCATGTACGTACATTAAAAATGTACGTACATGATGCGTAGCGTAAACTATTAGTGCGTTTTCACATTATCCGATTAGATATCGGATGTAGGACCGATGTCCCATACATTTAAGCCGCCATCTTTGATTTTTGCCTTTGAAATTCTTCCGACATCGGATAGGATAATGTGAAAACGCACTTAGCCTCATGTCGAAGCGTCTAGCCTTTCCCCCTTTTTTCCCACCATACACCTCAAGTTCATTAACCCCTTGATGACGTCACCGAAGGGCCCGCCGTGACTTTCCTGAGATGTTCTATCAGTGACTATGCATACCTAATGCCTGTCTAGTACTTTATCACCCCTATAAACTATTACCGACCTTGACTCGAAGGTGAAAAGCTGATGTTGCAATGCTGATAGCGCGTCGCCGCCGAAGTATCGTAAAATTCGTAAAGAGATGGTGTATAAAGTTGCCAAGTTATCGTTTTACACGATACAACAAGTTCCTGTGGGATGCTACCGATATTGACAGTCGTAAATAAACTCTGTCAAACAAGTGTGTCAGTAAATAAGAACAAAGAAAACTATAGGTATCCTTTTCTCTAGCACCCTAAAGAAAAGAATGCATATAGTTTTCTTTGTTCTTATTTACTGACAGACTTGTTTGACAGAGTATAAATAGTCGCCTGCATCGTTTCTAAGAATTTTAATGAAAATAATTAAGTACCTTTTTTTTTTTTTTTTTTGTCGGAGTGGGGAATGCGTTACGCACCGTCCCCCAGCCGCGGGAAGGCCTTGAAGGGGGGGTGTGTGGGACTCCCTCCTTCGGCCCCCTCTCTTGTCGAGAGGCAGGGAAAGAGGTTTACCCACTAAACCCCACTCCGGCGTTTCGCCCTCTGTGCCGTTCGCGAGGGCGTCATGGGATCATCGGGTCTCCTCTGTCCACCATGGCGCCCTCCGGCAGCCCCGAATTGTCACAGGGCATCCGCACAGGTTAGGGAGAGAGGGATCAGAAACGCTTGATCCCTCCCTCGACGGGGTTAGTGGGGCCGGTGCAATGCGGGTCCCGTACCCGCTAGCCCCACTAAGGGTCGTGGCGCAAGAATGCTCGTCGCCTTCGACCCTGCCGTCTTCGACGGAGAGGCAGCGCGTCAGCCGCAGCTTCGCGCTCTCTCTCCGCCGCCTCTTTCTGTGACATGACGTCTTCACAGAAGGAGGCCACCGCATCCCATCTTCTCTCGCTGCTCAGCATCGCCCCTATGACGCTGTGCAGCGAGAGGTCCACCAGTCCTGTGGCTGCGACCAGCGCAGCCCTTTCCACGGCCCAGCGACTACACTCCTCAAGGGTGTGCTGGGCCGTATCGTCCTCCACACCGCAGTCCAGGCACTGGGTGCTCGGCTCTCTCCCTATCCGGTGCAGGTAGTGTCCAAAGCACCCGTGCCCGGTCACCACCTGAGTCAACCGGTACGTGAGGACCCCCCTCCTTCTTCCTAGTCAGTCCTCCATGACAGGAAGGATGGCTCCTATGGTTCGCGTTCCATAGAGGTCCGGCGGCTCTCCCCGGCTCCTCGCTGCCACCTTCCGCTGGTACCTTTCGGCTAGGACCACCGCGTCCAGCTCCCATGGGGGCGTGCCAGCGAGGAGGCAGGCTGCGGCATGGGAAGTGGTGCGGTAGGCCCTGACTGCCCTTTGGGCTACGACCCTCTGAGGCCGACGGAGTAAGGCCTTGGTGCGTTCTCGCAGCCTTTCGGCCCAGATTGGCGCTCCGTAGAGCGCCATACTCCGGACGACCCCCGCGAACAGCCGCCTGCAGGGGGCGTTCGGCCCTCCCAAGTTGGGCAGCAGATTGCCCAGCGCCGAGGCAGCACCCACGAGACGAGGAGCGAGTCTTGCGAAGTGCTCCTCAAAAGTCCACTTTCTGTCCAGGACAAGGCCCAAGTATTTTATGTTGGCCTTGACCTGGACAGACTGGCCCTCCACCCTCAGCGCCGTGTTTTCCTGTAGCCTCCACCGCCTCACGCCCCCCAGGACCATGGCTTCGGTCTTTGCGATGGCGACCCGCAGCCCGAGGAGCCCGATGCGGTGGACGGAGAGCTCCGTCGCCACCGCCGCCCTCCTGAGAACCTCCTCCAACTCCCGCCCTCGCACAGCCACCAGTGTGTCATCCGCATAACACAGCGTGACCATGTAAGGGAGTTGTGCCCCGCGGAGGACCCAGTCATAACCGAGGTTCCACAGGAGGAGCCCCAAGACGGACCCCTGTGGAACCCCGCAAGTCATGACCCTCGCCCTCCGTACACCCCCCTGTTCGTAGAGCACCACCCGCCCCGTCAGGTAGTGCTCTACTATCCTCCTTAGGTACAGAGGCACCCCGTGGTAGCGGAGTGCCTCTGCGATCACCGCATAGGGGAGGGAGCCGAACGCGTTAGCGATATCGAGAGACACCGCCACGACTCCCTGTCCCTGTTCTTCCGCCAGCTCGCTAAATGCTCTGAGGGTTCCCACGGCGTCCAGCGTGGACCTCCCCCCACGGAACCCGAACTGATTGCCGCTTAAGTTCGGGCCCGTCCCTTCGAGGTGCCGCTGGATGCGGGAGGCCAGGATACGCTCGAAGAGCTTCCCGGTCTCATCCAGCAGGACGATGGGGCGGTAGCCGGCTGGGGAGTCCGGCGAGCGTCCTTGCTTCCGGAGGAGGCATAGTCGTCCCTCCTTCCAGAGTCCCGGGAAGGTCCCCTCGACCAGGCAGTCCTCCAGGCATTTTTTGGCTTAGTAGGCAGTGATCCTGCCTATGAAACCGATAGTATTAGGTAGGACATTTATTTCGGTGTGATGAGCACAGATATTTGTTCTTTTGACAAACAAATCCATAACGGATACGCGCGTACATAATACAACCATAAATCATCCGTTAATTTATTTTTGTACTGTTTTCCTATCACTTATGAAGTGCCTAATCGGCCTTTTTTTGCCGACTAGACGCCGACTAATCGCCGACTACAAATATGGTCGGATAGTCGGCTTTCCCGGCTAGTCGGCGACTAGTCGGTACATCCCTAGGTAACAGCACTTTTTTTGAGTGAGTTTTAAGTTCGGTTTCAACTAGTAGATAAATATACAAATTCGGTTGTTTTTTTTTACCACTTTTGTTTTGACTTATTTTTTTTTTTTTTATAATGAGTTTGTATATTTATTGTTGATATTATAAGTGGCCTAACGGAGCCGACATAGTCCCATGGACCAAGGCTCCTAAATATAAAAAAAAACAGGAAAAAAAAAACTAAATAATTAAGTACCTACTAGTTTTTTTTTCTGTTTTTTTTTATATTTAGGAGCCTTGGTCCATGGGAGTATGTCGGCTCCGTTAGGCCACTTATAATATCAACAATAAATATACAAACTCATTATAAAAAATAAGTCAAAACAAAAGTGGTAAAAAAAACAACCGAATTTGTATATTTATCTACTAGTTGGAACCGAACTTAAAACTCACTCAAAAAAGTGCTGTTACCTAGGGATGTACCGACTAGTCGCTGACTAGCCGGGAAAGCCGACTATCCGGCCATATTTGTAGTCGGCGATTAGTCGGCGTCTAGTCGGCAAAAAAGGCCGATTAGGCACTTCATAAGTGATAGGAAAACAGTACAAAAATAAATTAACGGATGATTTATGGTTGTATTATGTACGCGCGTATCCGTTATGGATTTGTTTGTCAAAACAACAAATATCTGTGCTCATCACACCGAAATAAATGTCCTACCCTAATACTATCGGTTTCATAGGCAGGATCACTGCCTACTAAGCCAAAAAATGGAAAATGTATATAAATGTATGTAACCCCTTACTTGCCAAGAGTGGCACTGAAGCTTTAGTAGTTTCATGTGCTCTGCCTACCCCTTTATGGGATACAGGCGTGATTGTATGTATGTATGTAGGTATGTATGTATGTATATAAATGTTCTCATAGACCCTTGAGCCTGTAAAAAAATTATGAAAAGATAACAGAACAGAAAAATGACAAAAAATCTGGTGAATTTAGTCGAAAATTATGTTGTGGCCGACTAGCCGACTAGTCGGCCGACTAATCGGCCACCCAAGCGCCGACTAGTCGGTAGTCACTAGTCGGTACATCCCTACTGTTACCATGTTTTCTAAAGGCTTACTTTCCCAAGTTTTGACTTCTAAATATGTAGAAGCATAAAACCAATAAGTAGCCCCCACATACACTTAAGGCCGCTGAAACACCAATATTCATTACCGTTAGAACATTGCCTGCCTGTCTAGCCGAAGTGACAATCGTTGACGCTACGGTGCGATCGAAACCACAGAATATTTATAATAGTACAAGTACAGAAGGCTCACTCCTCTGATGTTCACAAAATGCCGCCATTCTAAATTCTTACCTACATTAACAAACGGACTACACGCGAGCAGCCGACATTGAGTTCGCACCGTGACGACCGAATGAACCGTGCATTCGCGGCCGCCGGCATATTATACTTGTAGCTCGGCGAAGGAATCGCGGACTCTGTCGCGCCACTGCAGAAGTGCGATAAAAAAAAATGAAATATTTATTTTTCAAGTAGGCATATTACAATGCGCATATGAACGTCAAATAAAGCTAACCTACGCCTCAGCCTCGAGAATACGCTTTTACGCAGCGTAACTTTCGTGATGTTGGCTAGCTAACCTGTATTGTTAAAATAATCCTTAATTAAATCAACTTGCTTCCTTAGCCAATTTAAACCGTGATCCTAAATAAGTAAGGTTCAAAGTAACTTAGACAAGGATATGTTATTGGCTTATCGGTTTTAGGTAAACGGTTGGATATCACGCTACTGGAGAAGGTAATAGACAGTTTTCAGGGCGAACTATTAACTAAGAAATATCATATATCAGAGGAAATCGGGTAATAAATTCGTCTTGGTTTAGGTAATTTGATAAGGGACAAGTAAGTATAAACAAAGGGTCAGAAATGTTTTGTAACAGTGCATCCTGTGACTCATTAATGCCTATTAATACTACTGAATAAGATACAATACTACGTGGTCAATGTGTGTTCCCAGCCCTATGCTAAGCGATCCTTGCTATACGTGTATTATGTAGATGCGAAGCTTTGACGTCGACCCTGAAGAAGGTACGTCAATACAATAGGTACTGACTTCAATTTACAAAGCTAAACTATTTTACTGAGCTTAAAAGTTATAAGTTGGTTACTCCATTTTTCCCCGTAGTTGGACGTTGAGAGGCAAAGTTAAACTTTGCAATGACATTCCCACTTTGAGAAGTTTCCCTTTGTTTGCAATAAAGGGGTCATGTGTATTGGATGCGTTTTGTAGAAACAATGCATTCAGTTGAAAGGACTTAGAATTTGTGGAGAATGAAAATTGGGACCTATTGGTATTTGCGAATCGAGCATGGGAAGAAATTAAAACACAAAGATAAACTCAATTACTCATCTTGGTAGAATTTTCTCAAATAATGATACAACATTCAAATAATGTGTGTAACGCCGTGGCTTGCGTGAGCGACGGTCGCGCGATGGTCGCGCGACGGCGATGCGACGCATACGAAATCAAACCTTATCGATATGGAAGTATGAGACGCGACGGCGACGGTCGCGCGACGGTCGCGCGACCGTCGCCCACGCAAGACACGGCGTAAGTATGTCTAAAATAAAGAAAACTTCAATGGAGGAGGTCTTAATAACTAAAATATCATCTATTGTCACAAGATACCATACCTTGGCCTCGTGGCCAAGAAAAACATCATGTGCAGTTGCCGTGAGGTACTTACATTATACGTAAGGTGAGGTGGGAGAAGATTGAAGGGATTCTCTTACGGGGTAAGATGGAAAACCGTCCATGATGCTTCATTATACGCAACATATTTCATCTTATCCCTCAAGAAAAGCCGTTCAATTTTTTCACAACTTACCTTACTACTGTAAGAGTAATTGTTCATTAATGCCTTATATTTTGATTTATGATGAAAGTATTTATGAATAATTATCAATTGACTCGTGCTCATACTATAATAATAGTCACTGGTTACCGCCATCTTGGATTGTTATAAAAACAGCGGGAATGTGGTGACGGTTGGCCAGTTCGAGTACAGACGAGTTGTAGTGAAGAGGTCTTGAAATACTTATTGTAAATTGGTTGTTATTATGTTTGTAAAAAACGAATAAAGTAAAAGTGTTACAAGTAATAGTTTTCATCATCAACATGGTAATATCCCCAACACTTCATTACATTACTGGCACAGTTATGGTTGTATTATTCAAAAATCTGAATCTACTTATTTGTAACAGATATTTGCAATGACCTATTTACCAGAGTCCTTCATATGCCGCAACGATTACATGCACGCGTACGTAATAACTTAGTAGGTACCTAGGTAACAATCATCTTAGGAACAAAGAATCTATTTCAGGCCTAACCACAACAGGTGCCGTAGCCGAATGGCGTTTCTGCGACGCGAAACGAAAACAAAACGCCGCGAAAGGTAGTCTGGCTTTGTCACGCCAATACGCAAGAGCGATAGAGATAGATCTACGAGCGTTTCGTTTCGTGAGCGTTTGTGCTGTTCGGCTACGGGGCCTGAACACGTCACACGGATATTGGCAATCCACTAAAGCCCATAATTTCATGGAATTACGCTTGCGAGGCTCCGTGCCGCGTGTGGTCGCTGGGGAAATCGGTCCCTGTTTTATACACTAATACATCGAACGCAGGAGTAATTGATGAGTCAGAAATACCTTGGGGTTATTACGCCTAAGTGTTGCCAGCAGAGAGCATCACGGGAAGAAACCTAGGGGGGGTTACAATGAATACTAAAGACGTTCAGTTTAGGTTGAGAGAAAGGGACACAGCTATAGCAGTTACATAGCTCCGTCCCTCTCTCTCAACCTAAACAGCCGGCCTACCATGCTTCCAATTTTATCACTTATCCACGTGGATAAGACATCTGTCATTCTCACACTGACATACTTGCTAAAGCGTGACAGCCGTCTTATCCACGTGGATAAGTGATAAAATTAGAAGCATGATACGCCGGCTGAACGGCTTTAGCACGTCATGGTAACCCCCCTGGTCTTTCAATTGGTATAAGTAGGTGAATAGTCGTTACCGAAATAAATAAAAAAATTATGCATATAATTACTAGTAATAAAATTTCAAAATGAAATGACACATGCACATTTCGTCACTACTTTGAAAAATCTCGTATCTCACACTGCTCCTCAAAGTTAAAACGCAGTAAGTCTATATGCATTGCATACATACTTATTACATTTTTATTTTCATTGACAGAAGAAGATACAAGTTTTTTTCAAAGTAGTGACGATTTATCACACTATTATTAAGTAATTAGTATGTTACCCTATTCGAGACGAATATAATTAAGTTTCTTAATCTCAATTACACTTTTGCAACTAAGGCACGCCACAGACAGTCTAACAAATTCATAATCTTAAAAAAGATTTGTATGCAACCGGTCAGTTCAATCTGAAAATTCTGTCAGTTTGAACTGACAGGTTGCATACAAATCTTTTTTAAGATTATGAATTTTTCAGACTGTCTGTAGCGTGCCTAAAATTGCACAGACTTATTCGTACTGATTGGACAGCTTCCAAAATCTGAATTTAAACAAGCTTAAAATTTTCAGATTGAAAAAGATCCTTTATCTTTAAAATACTCTCTTGAAATTCAGAAAGAACACGCATTTTCTCCACCTGATTACATTTAGTTTCATGAATAATAAACAAATTCTGTTTTTTGTTTAAAAATTCACATTCGCAAAATTTGCTTCTTAAAAGATGTAGCGAGAAACACTGACTTCACGCGCTTTCTCGCTGCTGTATTATTCATACAGTTTTTCGAGCTGATTTGTTAAGAATGGAGAAGATTCGGACATCTATTCTATACATCCAGTGTAAATTTCATCTGAAAACGTGACGCGACGGAAGTTTCCATTAGAGTCTTCCCAAACACATCGACGCCAAATCGACGCCAAATCGCTCGTTAGTAAGAACATTCGTACGGCTGCGTTCAGCGACGACGACGCGTAAGCGTCTTCATTCATACTAACAAGCGATTTTGGTCGGCTAAAGTCGATTTCGCGTGCGACATATTTGGGGAAACCCTAAGACACATTTTCTATGGGATTCCCAACAGCGCCTAGAAAAAAAGAGATTTTAGCTACCTATTCGATTAGAAATGTCTCGCTTTTGTATGCGGTAGGAGGCAAACGATCAGACAGGTCCGTCTGATGGTGAGCGATCACTGCTGTCCATGGACACGCGAAACACCAGAAGGGTTGTGAGTTGCCGGCCTTTAAGATGGGTATGGTGTATGCTCTTTTCTTGAAGGTTTGAAGGTCGTATTGGTCTGGAACACGTCCGGAAATACCACAGCACGATTATTATAATATTAGCTTTTATTTTTGATCAGATATGATTATTATTGATGAAAAGACTTTATTTACATACCTAATTATATAATAAACTAATACTAAACATGAAAGCTAGCTAATGTCAAAAATAGGCACTTGCGGCATTGTACCAAGGATACTGACGACATTTCCTCGCTGTATCAACATACGTTGTGCAAGGAAGTCGCCAGCTCTTCGGTCACCAGTTACCTCAACCAGACGCTTCGCGATTTCTGTGAACAACTTGTTCGCGCTGGGACCCCATGGACCTAGAGTTTCTACGCCAAAAGGTACAAAAAGGTGTTCTTTACCAAGACTTTTGTATTTATTACGTTTCAAAATTTCGGCACTTTCTGCCGCTGCGCCCGCTTTTATCTTGTGATTATTATTAGTTATCAAACCAAGGATGAATATTATTATGTAAGTATTTACCTAGTGTACGTACATTTTAAACATCTTTTCTTCGCTCTATTTTTAACTATAAAACTAAAATACAGCAAGATTCTGTCAGATAAAGTAAAATCTTTAATCTTCGAAGGCACTGAGTTGGGTAAAATGGGTAAGTACCTAGTTCAGCGTGTAGATCGCAACTTAAATCCAGCTTATCTTCACAGTTTATCAGCTGAGGAAGTTCACGGCGTGCGTTAATGGCACAAACGGTAAAGTTTGTGGTTCAAATGATGAACCATTTTTAAATAGAATAATATATAACCACCAAGTTATTACCTAACTGGGCGAGGGGCGCCAAGATCTCGGTAATTGTGTCATATGCTTGAAAATTTCGAGCCTTGCTTTCGTGTACCGATGGCCGAGTGGTTGAGGCATCCGTCCGGTTAACGCTGGTTCGAATTCAGCTTGGAACACTTGGCTTTCATTTTTTCTTTGTATAAGACATTTATTTAATATTTATTACCTAACTATTTATACAAAATTTAAATTCTGAAAAAACCTTTGACTCTCTTTTCTGTCGACGACAGACAGACACATCAAACTTAGTCGTTTTTACGTCGGGGGTTAAAAATAGAAATTATAGAAGATGCTCTTGGTATAAAATAAATGAGAGAAAAACGCCTGTCCGTTTTCACCTTATCCGGTCCCATATTGGTTGTCGGAAGGATTTCAATGGAAAAAATCCAAGATGTAATGTAATGTATGGGATATTGGTCCTACATTCGATATCGGTTCGGATAATATGAAAACGCACTTTCTCGAATAATTTAGTGTTTTGCATTGGTATGTACGTATCTAAACGACTTGTATTGCACCTGCATAGAATCAAGAATATACAAAAAAATGAACCACAAATCGTTGCAAAAATTAAGACGATACGGTAGGGGTCAAACTCCATACAAACGCTCTAGACTATTTCCTCCCTGGTTTTTGAAGATAGAGCAATGATTTTTTCAACACAGATTGTTACTATTTTTATTTGTGTGGAACTGTTTTGATTTTTTTCATATTCTGCTTTTTAAATAAATATTCTAGAGCCCACCTAGAGCCAATCAAGAAATTCCAAAAACGGCCTTTTTCATTGTGGCGCAAAAAAAGGTGTGATACTCAAGATTGGTAACAACTAACCAAAAAAACTAAACGGTCCGACATAGATTAATTCAATGTTATTCAGATTCTCAAATTTCGTTCAGATTGATTAAGTTTTGAAGGAAGAAAGAGTCGAGAGCGGAACCTCGATTTTAAAGATTTTTTTGAAATATTTTTGACTGAGTTGTTCATAATGGACAATTTTTTTTTCGATAAATCTAGTTAATAACACTTGTCTATTTAACTAAAATTCCCAAGTTGAAAAGGGGGCTCCTTTCCATTTTAGCATTTTCGCTACCGTATCCTCTTAAACTTAGCTAACAGCAAATACACGTGATCCTTTGCCACAACCTTTATACATCCGACTCATGTAGCTGTCAACCTTAACGGGGATTTAAGAAAACCGATTCCATTTATTATGAGCTATACACATAGTTTATTGTTCCCCAACCTAAATGTACGTTTAAGGGTCGAATTTTAAATGAAATACAACCCCTGCGCAAATGGTATTAAATGTATTCATGTTTAGTTTTATAAATACGCGATAGAGGTCGCTGTTTATAGGATACTTTGTAGTTATAATTTTTTTTTTTCTAACGTCCTATAAGGACTACTAAGTAAATGTTAAGGAGCCTCCTGACTATCAGTTCCTCGGGAAATTTCGACCTGTGAGTTAAAAGTAAAAAAGAGGGCGGTGAGTATTGTTGTCTACGGATAGGCTTCGGTAGGCTCCTTCAAATGACAAATATCCGGCTTGCACGCATGGTCGCGTGATAAAGCTTATCACGTCAGGCCGTCCTTTTCGCACTATAATTATATTTGTAAATGCGATAGGGATTAGGGAGTTAGGGACGCACTGACGCGATAAAGTTACGCGGGTTACGCCTTAGGCTACGCCTGCAGAAATGTATTAAATAAATAAAATGTAAAATGCATCGTTGCGTTAAATGTTAGAGTTAATTACACGGTAGATGGCGCTGTCTGCTTTTTCACGCTATTTAGATTCTCGACAGTCCCTTAAATAGAATTGTAAATGGAATTCTCTGGGTTAAAATGGGTTAAGTTGTCAAGTGCTTGGTTGCAAAAATAAATAAATGCGATGTATATTACAAGTGAACTTACTGAATTTGGGAAATCCCGAACGTAAGCACCTAGGGTTTGCGCGGAAAGAAAATTAGATATTTCAAAGATTTGGCAACTTTTCTGGCCATAAAGTGAGGTTAAAGTATAATTATGGAATCAAAGTAAAATACCTGATTTGCAACCCCCAAAATGAGCCTGTCACCCGAGATATGGACCGGTGTACGCCACTGAAGATTAAGAATCGGAAAATGTAAGCACTCTAATACATTTTACAACTTTTTTCTTTCCGCAAAGATTATATTATGTACCTAAGTGAAATGTACACATTTTTCGTGCACTAGTCATTACTTTTAGTTCAGTAATTTATTTTGAATTCTATACATAATTTACAAGTTAGTCTCCCTTTTATCTAGCACATAAGAAGTAGATCAGCAGCCTCTGTCCTTGAGCGCTGCTTACCTCCTTTGCAAATCCTTACGCCCAGATACAACCACGGGAAGGAAGTACTAATAAAGAAAGCGGATTTTAAAATAAAATAAATGTCAAAAGTATTATAATCATAATAATCATAATACTCTGGAAATCATTATTGGTGTTTATTATAAATGTTTCACATGGGCCATTGGTTAATAATTATAATAATTGATATATTTAGAAATTTTTTATAAAGTCATTCTCTTGTGTCGGAGGCCAAGATCCTTTTTGGGTAGCTGAGCCAGTGAAGTAAGTAAGTATAAAGTATACTATACTTTAGACGGAAACTAGAATCAAAGGTCCGCTTTTGGTTCTAATTGGATGAAACTTAAATAATTGTACCTACTTAATTATTTGGTCAGACATTAATTGAAAATGCTGGTGGCCTAGCGGTAAGAGCGTGCGACTTTCAATCCGGAGGTCGCAGGTTCGAACCCCGGCTCGTACCAATGAGTTTTTCGGAACTTATGTGCGAAATGTCATTTGATATTTGCCAGTCGCTTTTCGGTAAAGGAAAACATCGTGAGGAAACCGGACTAAGTCCAATAAGGCCTAGTTACCCTTCGGGTTGGAAGGTCAGATGGCAGTCGCTTTCGTGAAACTAGTACCTATGCCAAATCTTGGGATTAGTTGTCACAGCGGACCCCAGGCTCCCATGAGCCGCGGAAAATGCCGGGATAACGAAAGGAGGATGATGATGACATTAATTGAAAGTGCATCTTTCCGGTCTTCTCTCCCCCTTCACAATCTCCAGGCTAGCCTGGTCCTGTTAAGCTCTCTAATCCTATTACACGATGCTATTCTCAGAAAATTGTTTTGTTATCTCGGCCATTGTAAAATGAAAGATTTCTGCGTGTAAAGAGGACGTTAGCTCCACTATTATAGTTTTAAATCCTTTTTCAAATGAATTTTCTTGCTGAAAATACTGGTATTGTTCGAGTGCTCTTTTGAAATAGGTATAAGTTTTGTTCTTATACAGCGTGTGTATTCCATACGGGCGAATATCTATATAACGATTAGTATCGGAGGGAGGCCGGAGCTAAGGAGCCTAACTACATGTTTTTTTTACATACATACATACATACATCGCGCCTGTATCCCATAAAGGGGTAGGCAGAACACATGAAACTACTAAAGCTTCAGTGCCACTCTTGGCAAATAAGGGATAAAGGGTTGAAAGAAAACGAAACTGTGACATTGCAGTGACAGGTTGCCAGCCTTTCGCCTACGCCACAATTTAACCCATATCCCATAGTCGCGGGTTTTTTTAATAGATGAGATATTTTTATTTTATACATAATAATTCAGCACGCAATGTATTATGTCCACATCAAATAGCGAACGATGTTTATGTCATGTAAAATTAAGTTTGACGGCGCGGCGTACATTGCTGCTTGGTCAGATTAAAAAAAAAATACTCTTCACTAATAACAATTCTTAACATAATTTAAAAAAAAAACCGTCGCCTTTCGGGTTCTGGTGAAAGCTACTTGCGAATGTTGGATTATGTAGAAATGTGTAAGTATTTTTTAAAACTGCTTTTAATGCTTTAATTATTAGATGGCAACACAAATGAATATACGTATAACGTTAAGGTTTGAGGAGTTTCCTCAATTCCTCATGAATCCGATTATATTATAAGAAATCGAAGCTTGACAAACTTTGACTTGAAAACTCAATATGCTTAACAAACATAACTAAATAAATGTCACTGTTCTGAACTTAAATGCATGCTTTTCTTACAAAAATAACAAAGTCACTATGAGTGTGCCGTTCAGATTTGAGGAGTTCGGTTCTGACTATCGTCAGCAGTTCCACTGCACCAAATGTCACTGTTTTGGACGTAAGTGCATGCTGTTCTTATAAAAATACCAAAGTCACTATAAGCGTGCCGTTCAGATTTGAGAAGTTCAGTTCTGACCATCATCAGCAGTTCCACTGTACCAAATGTCACTGTTCTAGACGTAAGCGCATGCTGTTCTTATAAAAATGGCAAAGTCACTATAAGCGTGCCATTCAGATTTGAGGAGTTTGGTTCTGGCCATCATCAGCAGTTCCACTGCACCAAATGTCACTATTCTGGACGAAAGTGCATGCTGTTCTTATAAAAATACCAAAGTCACTATAAGCGTGCCGTTCAGATTTGAGGAGTTCGGTTCTGACCATCATCAGCAATTCCACTGCACCAAATGTCACTGTTTTGGACGAAAGTTCATGCTGTTCTTATAAAAATACCAAAGTCACTATAAGCGTGCCGTTCAGATTAATTTGAAGAGTTCCGTTCTGGCCATCATCAGCAGTTCCACTGCACCAAATGTCACTGTTCCGTACCTATATGCATGCTTTTCCTTTAAAAACACAAAAATCACCATATGTATGCTTTTCAGATTCGAGGAGTTCTCTCGATTTCTCCAGGATTCCATCATCAGAACTGGATTCTGAGAAAAATGGGACCAATCTGTATGCACATTCAATCAAAAAAAAATTTTTCAAAATCGGTCCAGTAGCGACGGAGATATCGAGGAACAAACATAAAAAAAAAAACATACAGACGACTTGATAACCGTTCTTCTTGAGAGATATGAGGCGACAGTTAATAAAAAACCGGCCAAGAGCGTGTCGGGCCACGCTCAATGTAGGGTTCCGTAGTTTTCCGTATTTTTCTCAAAAACTACTAAACCTATCAAGTTCAAAACAATTTTCCTAGAAAGTCTTTATAAAGTTCTACTTTTGTGAATTTTTTCATATTTTTTAAACATGTGGTTCAAAAGTTAGAGGGGGGGGGGCGCACTTTTTTTCCTTTAGGAACGATTATTTCCGAAAATATTAATATTATGAAAAAACGATCTTATTCATTTACCTATCCAACAATATATCACACGTTGGGGTTGGAATGAAAAAAAAATATCAGCCCCCACTTTACATGTAAGGGGGGTACCCTAATAAAACAATTTTTCCATTTTTTATTTTTGCACTTTGTTGGCGTGATTGATATACATAAATATTGTTACCAAATTTCAGCTTTCTAGTGCTAACGGTTACTGAGATTATCCGCGGACGGACGGACGGACGGACGGACGGACGGACGGACGGACAGACAGACATACATGGCGAAACTATAAGGGTTCCTAGTTGACTACGGAACCCTAAAAATGATTATCCTACACGATTCGTATCATCAGATACTATAACTGGATCCATTATTCGCCGGTATGGAATCCACACGCTGTATAGAACATTATCTACTTCATACATATAGAACAAGTATAAGTACCCGGTTTTAATTTATCAAAGTTTCTGAACATTAATGTTGATACATTTGTGTAGCAAAATATAATTATGACTGCACTGTTTGTTTGTGTTACAGGAACCACCTGTATGATTAATCCATATCTGTTATACGACAAATACTAAGTTAGGCGCTACCAAAGAGGATCGAGTATTATAGAGAGTTACTGTCGAAGTAAAATGCGTAATCACAGTGCATAGACTGCCATCTCTTGACACAGGCTTAAAACTTTTGAACCTCAGTTTTGACAACATGATATGTTTTACAAGCTTGATATGTTTTAAAATGTCAAATATTTATATTAGCGCCATCTAGCTGAGCGTACCTCAAAGGTGTAATGCCACCTAGGCCACCGTATCTTTTTCTGTATGGTACTAAGATACGTTTTTTTTCTTAAACGTTATCTGTCTATATTACGGATATTTAAAATTGCAAACGGGACTTAATCGCGTATTTAAGTAAGTCCCGTTTGCAATTTTAAATATGTGTAAAAATCGTGAAAGTTTGAATCAGTGTGTCTATACGGAGTTATATATGTCTTTACTAATTGCCTGTATCTTTATATCGTAAAATTAATGAACTCATGCAGTTAAAAAAACCTTAGAAATATTCGAATCAGCAACTGTAACAGATGCCTCTATCCAGGAAAGTTTTCAACCAATCAATGACGGAATTAGTATTGCCTACTAACACCAAATACATCCAGTTTAAATAAATAATTCAGTTAAGGAGCGGTCCCTCGTAAACCTTTAGATCAGTATGCAAATTTATTGGGAAAACAAACAGGATCTGTGGCCGGGAGCTGGGTAAAGGCCACAGAGACGGCTATAAATAATTTCAGTGCTTTTTTTACTAATTTGTTAACCTGAGGTTGTAATTTTCATGTTTGCCTTTTCCTGTTTCATCGTAAAGGTGGAGCACAGAAATTTTAACGACCGGTTTTAATTTTTGACGACCGGTCTGGCAGAGTAGGTAGTGACCCTGCCTGCTGCGCCGCGGTCCCGGGTTCGAATCCTGGTAAGGGCATTTATTTGTGTGATGAGCACAGATATTTGTTTGTTTTCTATGTATATAAGTATTTGTATATTATATATATCGTTGTCTGAGTAGGTACCCACAACACAAGCCTTCTTGAGCTTACCGTGGGCCTCAGTCAATCTGTGTAAGAATGTCCTATATTTATTTATTTTATTTTATTTTGACTTGATATTGTTACTTAACATGCAGGTGTTTTAACCGGTTTGATTTCGATGGCAACATTTTTTTACCCAAAATTCCATAAGACAGTCGAGAGGATCAGTGACTTCTAATTCGGCTTAAAATGCTGTCACTGAAATGAAAGTGGTTTAAACGCTCAAAAAAATGACAGCTAGTGGCATATAGAGTAGAACCATACAATATGGCTACTTGACATACCTATTTTACTGCTGGTAGAAACCCTATTTTATCATCTTAAATACTTACACGCTTCTAGAACACATTTAGCTTTTTAACCGACTTCTTGCGTAATGCGTTTGAACCGGAATAAAGCCTGTAACTTTATTGCGTCCAGGAATTAAACGTGCAAAAAGTCCCAAATACATTGCTCTACTAAGCTAGCCTAAGACACGTGTAGTGGGTTACGTCTAAATCTCTAAGTGTCAGTAACTGGGCACAGGGTTCGATCCTTCACTGCAGTATTTCGGTCACTGAAACCTAGTTTGAGTACACTGCTGACGTCTACTTACTAATCTGCTATCTTATTATTTTGTGGCCCCATCGAAATAACTGGAACATCGGTATATTTTGTGTATTGCCTAGATATGACAAGTTAAAGCGCTTATACCTACTAGATGATCAGCCAGCCAGTCTGTCATTTCATTAACGTTGTTTTTTCTCGGACAAAATCTTGCCGTCCAGTGGAATAATCATCAGTGGGCTCGTTAAAGAAGATTCCAGAGATAAAATCCTTATACGAGTAATAGATGTACCTTCATATCTGTCGTCACCAACAAAAAAGTAAAAACAATTAGAATCATTTTTAAGAAAAAAAACCGCTGCCCTTGGGGTTCTGGTGAAAGCTACTTGCGAATGTTGGATTATGTAGAAATGCGTAGGTTTTTTTTAATTGCTTTTAATGCTTTAATTATTTGATGGCAACAAAAATCAATATACGTATATGGTTAAGGTTTGAGGAGTTCCCTCAATTCCTCATGAATCCGATTATAAGAAATCGAAGCTTGACAAAATTTGACTTGAAAAGTCAATATGCTTAACAAATATAACTAAATACTGATATGTTATGTGTTTTTGTTTGACGACCGGTCTGGCGCAGTCGGTAGTGACCCTGCCTGCTACGCCGCGGTCCCGGGTTCGAATCCCGGTAAGGGCATTTATTTGTGTGATGAGCACAGATATTTGTTCCTGAGTCATGGATGTTTTCTATGTATATAAGTATTTGTATATTATATACATCGTTATCTGAGTACCCACAACACAAGCCTTCTTGAGCTTACCGTGGGCCTCAGTCAATCTGTGTAGGAATGTCCTATAATATTTATTTATTTTATTTATGGTTACTGTTCTAAACTTAAATGCATGCTGTTCTTATAAAAATACCAAAGTCACTATAAGTGTGCCGTTCAGATTTGAGGAGTTCGGTTCTGACCATCATCTGCAGTTCCACTGCACCAAATGTCACTATTCTGGACGTAAGTGCATGCTGTTCTTATAAAAATACCAAAGTCACTATAAGTGTGCCGTTCAGATTTGAGGAGTTCGGTTCTGACCATCATCTGCAGTTCCACTGCACCAAATGTCACTATTCTGGACGTAAGTGCATGCTGTTCTTATAAAAATACCAAAGTCACTATAAGTGTGCCGTTCAGATTTGAGGAGTTCGGTTCTGACCATCATCTGCAGTTCCACTGCACCAAATGTCACTATTCTGGACGTAAGTGCATGCTGTTCTTATAAAAATACCAAAGTCACTATAAGCGTGCCGTTGAGATTTGAGGAGTTCCGTTCTGACCATCATCAGGAGTTCCACTGCACCAAATGTCACTGTTCTGGACGTAAGTGCATGCTGTTCTTATAAAAATACTAAAGTCACTATAAGCGTGCCGTTCAGATTTGAGGAGTTCCGTTCTGACCATCATCAGCAGTTCCACTGCACCAAATGTCACTGTTCCGTACGTAAATGCATGCTGTTCCTTTAAAAACACAAAAATCGCCATATGTATGCCTTTCAGATTTGAAGAGTTCCCTCGATTTCTCCAGGATCCCATCATCAGAACTGGGTTCTGAGAAAAATGAGACCAATCTGTATCAAAAAAAATTTTTCAAAATCGGTCCAGTAACGACGGAGATATCGAGGAACAAACATTAAAAAAAATACTGACGAATAGAGAACCACCTTCTTTTGAGAGATTTGAGGCGGCGGTTAAAAAACAGCAGTCAGGATCTGAAGAGACTAATAAGATCGCTTTTCAACCAATTAAAGGATAAAACTGAATTCGGATGACAGACGCGAACAAAAAGTCCATATTATGTAGTTATAGATTTAGATACTACTGAAAGTCTGACTGATATTGTCTATTATTAGCCGAATGTTAACCGATTGTCATTATGTCTTACTTCCTATATCCTAAGAAAGTGAACTACAGACAGCTCCATAGTACGCAGTGTACACAGCTAAGGGATCGGATTATCACAATTTATGTGGCTGTCCCTTTACGTTAGGTCCCGGTTCACACTCCCGGATAATGTAGCGACGACGTGCCGGGTCGACGGCCGGGGGGATTAGGGCAGGTTTCCATTGGGGCTTTAGAGCAGGTCATATCGTGTTTAGGCTTAGGTCTATACGTTCATTAAATGAAGTCCGCTACCTTTACTTACTTCCCTTTCATAGAATGTTTCTTTAAAACATAAGGAGAAACCGAGGAGAGTTGTGACAACGTCGATTATTAACTACTAGCTTTTGCCCACGGCTTCGCTCGCGTTAGAAAGAGACAAAAAGTAATCTATGTCACGCTCCATCCCTTCAACTATCTCCACTTAAAAAATCACGTCAATTCGTCCCGCCGTTTTGCCGTGAAAGATGGACAAACAAACAGACACAGACACTTTCCCATTTATAAACTCGAACTCTTTTTATCGATTAGCAATCTTTTAGTTTATTTATAAGAAGGTAATTAAGTTCCCAAGAATCGACGTTCTCACAACTCGCCTCTGTCACAACTCACCTAGGTCTCCCCTACTTTCGTCACTGTCATCAAAACGGGATTGTAGGATTTGTAGGATAGCTAATATTGAAGTCAATTAAAACTCAGTCATCAGCTCACATAATTATCATGTCATATTTTAGGCTTGGGTTGTATTGTACGATATAGGTATCATCAAATTAACTTTGCTTACCCGACCAACAGCGATGCTGATAGCTCATGATGACGGCATGTCAAATATTAGATATAGATTTGATATGGTTGTCAATAATTTTAAAGAAAAAAAAAACCGCCGCTTTGGGGTTCTGGTGAAAGCTACTTGCGAATGTTGGATTATGTAGAAATGTGTAGGTATCTTTTAAAACTGCTTCTAATGCTTTAATTATTTGATGGCAACACACCATACCATTAAGGTTTGAGGAGTTTCCTCAATTCCTCATAAATCCGATTATAAGAAATCGGAGCTTGACAAAATTTGACTTGAATACTCAATATTCTTAACAAACATAAACTAAATAAATGTCACTGTTCTGAACTTAAATGCATGCTATTCTTATAAAAATACTAAAGTCAATATAAGTGTCCCGTTCAGATTTAAGGAGTTCCGTTCTGATCTTTATCAGCAGTTCCACTGCACCAAATGTCACTGTTCTGGACGTAAGTGCATGCTGTTCTTATAAAAATACCAAAGTCACTATAAGTGTGCCGTTCAGATTTGAGGAGTTCGGTTCTGACCATCATCAGCAATTCCACTGCACCAAATGTCACTATTCTGGACGTAAGTGCATGTTGTTCTTATAAAAATACCAAAGTCACTATAAGCGTGCCGTTCAGATTTGAGGAGTTCCGTTCTGACCATCATCAGCAGTTCCACTGCAACAAATGTCACTGTTCCGTACGTAAATGCATGCTGTTTCAAAAAACACAAAAGTCACCATATGTGTGCCTTTCAGATTTGAGGAGTTCCCTCGATTTCTCCAGGATCCCATCATCAGAACTGGGTTCTGAGAAAAATGGGACCAATATGTATGCATATACATTCAACAAAAATAAATCAAAATCGGTGCAATAATGACGGAGATATCGTGGAACAAACATTAAAAAAAACATACAGACGAATTACTACTATACTGTGTGGTGACGGGTTAAGAATTTCACCACCCCCTTTCTTCCCGTGGGTATCGTAGAAGGCGACTGTGGGATATGGGTTAAATTGTGGCGTAGGCGAGAGGCTGGCAACCTGTCACTGCAATGTCACAGTTTCGTTTTCTTTCAACCCCTTATTTGCCAAGAGTGGCACTGAAGCTTTAGTAGTTTCATGTGTTCTGCCTACCCCTTTATGGGATACAGGCGTGATTGTATGTACGTATGTATACAGACGAATTGTAAACCACCTTCCTTGAGAGATTTGAGGCGGCGGTTAAAAATGACGTTTCTTCTATCAATTTTTCCTTTCTACATTGATTTTTAGATCCCTATTGTAACGAGAGTCAATATAAAGTATCTTAAAGTTCGAAAAGGGTACAAAAAAATACTTATCCTTAGAAAATGTTAAGGTCACATAATCACAAATTAATTTATGAAATAGTCCATTTTATGAGTTATGACCAGGGATCGGAGTTTTGTGCGTCATCTCATACTAAAAGTCATTAAAATGACGTAAGTCACTAAGAATATCGCAAATCCGTCCGATCTCTGGTTATGACCCATGTATTTTCTCCGTAAATAA
The DNA here is from genome assembly GCF_023078275.1 of Leguminivora glycinivorella. Taxonomy (NCBI): domain Eukaryota; kingdom Metazoa; phylum Arthropoda; class Insecta; order Lepidoptera; family Tortricidae; genus Leguminivora; species Leguminivora glycinivorella. The sequence goes on from NC_062984.1 coordinate 18,210,327, forward strand.
TTCTGGGTGCCTACTTATGTACATAAAATACCTGCGTTATTTTCAAATTTGTTACTTATTATAAATTTGTTACGAAAACCACTTTACTCCGCACAAAACACCACACTTATAATAAATAGATTCCATTATAAATAGGTCTTTTATGTAAAAGGTTTATCCCAAAAATAGCCACTGCTAAACTGACCGAAGTGATCAATCCCAAGATAAGATCACCAAACTCATACGTTACCGAAGTGCCAAATAACATCTCAATATCCATTGACCATGTATCTTCGAATACATAAATCGTGCCATGACAGAAGGAACAAAAATTTATGGGCCGGTCTGCGTCGGAGAGCCTTCTAGAGTAGTGGGTAAGGTGCAAGCTTTGAGCGTATTCAATCTTGGCGGTTTGGTTCAATTTTAACATTGTGGTTGTGACGTGGTCTGGCAACACTAGCCAGTGACAGACGTCAAATGTGGTCTGCGTATTTAAATATGTAATATAATTAGTTACTTCATAAAATATAAGAAGATATTGTGATAAATGGGACTATCATGCTGCAATTCGAGTGATAAAATGTTATCTCAAGTGTCCATGCATTGTAAGAAGCCAAAAATCGACGACAAAAAATAAGTCAACTGTCAACGAAGTAACGTCCGAAATTTAAAAAATACACCGTTTTACAAGTGTTTCTGCGAAGATATTTACAGATGAGTATTGTTTTCATAATCTTTACATACAGTTTTCATGTAATCTTTCAAATTGCTAGTAGTCATTAGGTATTTGGTTATGTTTGTACATGTTTTGATGACAACTTGTTTAGTGTTTTAACTTACCGTGTTTCTTAGTTCATTGTTAAATCTCTTCAAAAACAATAAGACTACACACAGTGGAAACCAGTTAAACTTTCAATAAAGTGAATTATAAAACCTACTACATGTTATCATACACTAGGAATTAAGATTAGTAAATTTTGATTTCCTCATTAAAGTCATATTGTTATTATTGAATAGTGTATCAAGTGCAAGTATTAAGTTAATAATTACAAATTCTCACTGCCTATACATATATTTTATTGGCTATATTGTCTCAAATTACAAATATGTCTTCAGAACAACCTACCAAGATGACTACAAGGAGGGACGTCCTGATTGCCAAAATGCAACAATTACAGAAGGAGCTCAAAACAGCCAACGAGCTGAACAAAAAGCTCCTTCAAGAACAAGAAGAGAGTGAACAGGAGATTGAGCGTGTTGTAAGAACAAACACAACACTAAAAAATCAACTCGCCAACCAAGACGTTGAGTATGAAGATTTGCAAGGGCAGCGCGATGAACTGCAGGCCATTGTCAACCGGTTCCAGCAATGCCAGGATATACACGAGCTGGCGTTACAACGCGTCCGGGACTTGCAACAGCAACTGGAGGAGTCGGAATCAAAACATATTTGCAAGTATTGCTCCGGCAACCCCGTGCCCGCTGACAATAATATGAGTATTTTTGCTGAATTAAATAGTTTTGATGTAGATTTAGTTCTTGATAGTACAGTGTCCTCTCCAATAATAGAAACTTTAGATATTAAAAATTCTGTGCAATTTGAGGACCACAGTGATGTTAGAGTTACATTGAAAGGTAACAATAAAATTAAAAAATACTTGAAATTGAACAGATTCATTAAGAAATCAAAGCTTTTGCTGAAACGTCATACTTCACTGTTTAAGACAGTGCAATCTAAATGTAAAAGTGTTTCCCTCAGCGAGGAACTTTTAAACTGTCAATATCAACTAGACAGGACAACTGAGGAGCTGAATCTCCGCTCCGATGAATTAAAAAAATTAGAATTAAAGTTGATAGACTTAACTAATAGGGATGAATTGTCAAGTAAAGCTTTACAGGAGTACATAGCCTTTATGAATAATGTTCTAGAACCGGGCAGCGGCTACAACCTGAGCTTCGAGTCACCACGGCCACCGACGCGCCCCGCCGCGCCGAGTTCGCCCGCGCTGCGTGCCGTCCTAGCCGCGCCGGGATCGCCCGCGCTGCGAGCGCTGTTCGCGTCGCGCCCGAGCCCCGCGCTCGAGCCCAGCAGAGACCTTCACCCCGTCTCGAGCTTCGGGGATCCTGCGCCAGTACCGGCTCAACCGCCATCGTCACCGCCGGGCGTCGTCGAGCGGGTTCCATCGCGACCGTCCATCACCGGGCCGGCTCCATCGCCGCCGGCCCTCGTCGAGCCGGCCTCGTCGCCGCCCAGCCTAGCTACGCTGGCTCTGGCGCTGCTGACCTATGTCTCGCCCGCTCCGGCGCCGCCACCCCTCGTCTCGCCGCCGTCGCCCCGCCTCGCGCCGCCATCCTCCCCGCCGCCCCCGGCCGCCGCCGCGGCGTGCTCCCCGCCGCCGCCGCGCGCCGCCCGCGCCCGCGCCGTGCTGTACAGCGACGAGGCGGGCGCCGGGCTGGGCGCGCTGCTGGCGGAGCGCCTCCACCGGCGCGTCATCAACCACTGTCACCCGGGGGCCACCGTCGCTCGTTTGGTCGAGTGCATCTCTGCAGGCGAGTTTGACCGCGATTCGACGCTTATAGTTTTTGTAGGGAACAGTTTAGACTGTACTAAACGCGATATTTTAAATTTGTCCGCTACTCTGTCGGCGCTCGATCGGGGAGAGGTAGGGAAAATAATTATGTGTGCGCTCCCATACAGAAGGTCGAGAAAGGTGAATAAGAGAGTTTACCATTATAATTCTTTGTTGTACAATCTCTCAGTATATAGTAGTACGATTTCGTATTTTGATACGAATAAATTTATATATGATTTTGTAATGCCCTGTAACAGAACCTACCTACCGAAAAGATGTCTAGTGGATTGTGCTAACCTGTTAGCATATAATATTGAGGACTCCGTCGTATCTAGGGCGGCGTCTAGTAGTTTTACTTCGCGTAGCTCTTTATGTCTCGGTAGCGTGGGTTCCGAGACGGAGTCGCCTGGTGATTTGTATTTAAACTAACCGCTACGACAACGTCTGCACCGGCCGGCTCTGCTCGTATTGATGCTAGTATGCTTAGTGAAACCGAGTTATTAAATTTAGTTCACCAGAATATTCAAGGCTTTGCCAGCAAGGAACTCGAAATAGATTTGTTTTTACAGTCCTCGAATATTGACATTCTCTGTATAACCGAGCACTGGCTTAAAGGGCATGAATTTATGTTTAATTACAATAATCATAGTATAGTTAGTTATTTCTTCAGAAGATCCTGCATTCGCGGCGGGTCATTGATAATGGTTAAACATAGTATAAAAAGTAAAGAGCGTAGAGACATTGTTGACTTGTCTGTAGAACGCGTTATAGAACTTTCTTGTGTCGAGTTGGAACGATTTATTGTTGTATGCGTGTACAGGCCCCCATCGGCGGACTATAATGTATTTGAATCGGTTATAGATGAAGTCCTTAGTCGTGTTTTTAGAAGTCAGAAAACTATAGTTGTATGTGGCGATTTTAATATTAATTTGCTAGAAAATTCGTCTTTGTGTGGAAGGTTACTAAATACCTTTAAATCTTTTAATTTAGTAAATTTATTTTGTGAACCAACTAGAATCACGGCAACCAGTGCAACATGTATAGACAACATCTTCAGTAACGATATTGCGATTAGTAAATCTGTAATAAACACCTTGAGTTCTGACCACTGTGGACTAAAAGCCTCTTTTGGCGGGAAGATAGAGGATATTCCACAAGATACTGTGTGCAGACTGATTTCCGAAAGGCGCTTACAGTCATTCAATCGTAATATTAGGAACAACTTACCTTTTCTTTCATGTAACCGAGAGAACCCTGACTGTCTTGAGTTCTGAGTTGTTTAACTGTATAAAAAAGGAATTTGATGCCTGCTTCATCCCCAAGAAGATGCAGGGCAAGGTCAAGGTTAAATTTAGCGACTGGGCTACGCCGGATATTCACGATAAGAGACGCCGGCTCTATGATTTGTATGATCTGCGAACAACTGATAAAAGGCCGGAATTTATAGAGTACGTAAAGAATTTCTCGAAATCTTTTAAAAGGATGTGTGTCGCCGCTAAAGCTGATTATTTATCCAAAAAGATCTTAAATTCCAGCGATAAAGTTAAAACTACATGGCAAGTGATCAGCAGTGAAACAGGAAAGCGTAAAATAAAAGAACGGCACTACAACCTACGAGTTGCTGATACTTTAGTAAGTTCCGACCGTGAAGTGGCAGATCACTTCGAGCGATTTTTCTCGAATATACCGGCAGAGACAACAAAGTCTCTTAACTCATCGCCAATTGTCGCTGAAGAAATGCTGCAAGCTAATGTAGAAGAATGTTCAGAAATATTCACATTTTCTTATGTTACTCCGACCATAGTTATTAAAACGTTCAGATCTTTAAATTTAAAGAAAACTGAAGATCTATGGGGCTTGTCAGTTAAAGTATTACACTCAATAGTAGAATCAATCGCACCCTATTTAGCTGAGATTTTCAACAGATGTATTGAAACTGGCATTTTTCCTGATATTATGAAACACAGCAAAATTATCCCGCTGTTTAAATCAGGAACGAAATCAGACCCGACCAACTTTAGACCTATTTCAATATTACCAGCGCTAAGTAAGGTCTTTGAGAAGCTTATTCTTAATCAACTGTTGTCTCACTTTAACAGAAATAAATTGCTTGACAATAATCAATTTGGTTTTACCAGAGGTCGTTCAACTACTGATGCCGGTGTGGTACTTCTAAAACACATCTTTGACGCCTGGGAAAGAGCTCAAGATGCTGTTGGAATTTTCTGTGATCTATCAAAGGCCTTTGATTGCGTTGATCACGAGAATTTAAAGAGAAAATTGAGCCACTATGGGGTTAAAGCTGCTGCCCTTGACCTTGTTTCATCGTACCTTTCCGACAGAACTCAGCGAGTTGTTATCAATGGGACTCAATCAGCAGGTTCACCGGTAGCACTTGGAGTGCCTCAAGGTTCAATTCTCGGTCCCTTCCTGTTCTTAGTATACATTAATGATCTACCGAAACTAGTGCAAGATAAACATGATATAGTGTTATTTGCTGACGACACTTCTCTTATATTCAAAGTTGACAGAAAGGAAAGCAGCTTCGATAACATCAACGATGCACTGTCTAGCATAACAGACTGGTTTACGGCGAATAACTTACTTCTAAACGCCAAGAAAACCAAGTGCATCAGATTTGCGCTTCCGAACGTTAAGCAGGTAAATAACAGTAAGATCCAAATGAAAGGTGAAACGCTGGAATTTGAAGATCGAACGGTTTTCCTTGGAGTCACTTTGGATTCAAAACTGCAATGGCATGCACATATAGCCACTTTAGCTGGCAAACTTAGTTCTGCAGCTTACGCAGTAAGGCGAATCAGACAACTAACAAACGTAGAGACGGCCAGGCTGGTATACTTTAGCTACTTCCACAGTGTTATGTCATATGGGATCCTGTTATGGGGAAAAGCTGCAGACATTCAGGCTATTTTTGTGCTGCAAAAACGAGCAGTCCGTTCAATCTACGGATTGGGCGGTCGAGCATCTTTAAGAGAAAAATTCAAAGAGGTGAACATTCTTACCGTTGCCTCTCAATACATATACGAAAATATTATGTATGTTCGGAAAAATATCCACGAATTCAAGCTTAACAGTGACATGTATAGAGGACACAGTTCAGATAAGAAAAAGCACATCAAATATTTTATATTTTATGTTGTGTAGGTAAATTACATATTTAATGATATTGAGATTCATATTATCTTTTTCTTCTATGACAATTTGATATGTTTTCTCTGAAGAAGAACGACGTATTATTAAGCAATAATATAATTTATTGAAATTGATTTCCATAGAGTACCTAGTCTGTTCATATTCTTTGATGAATACTTTTGCATGTTAAATTGTATGTTGTTATTTAATGCATGTTAATTATAAGATGTAATGTTTTGAAAAGAAGTTGCCCGCCGAGTTTCTTGCCGGTCCCATAGTGGATACCCCCCTCCCAACTGAGGGGGGACTGAAATCTTCTCGAGGCTGAGGCGTAGGGTTAGAGCCGGCGTAGCTTTATTTGACGTTCATATGCGCATTGTAATATGCCTACTTGAAAAATAAATATTTCATTTTCATTTTCATTTTTTCATCCATAACTATAACACAAGGAACAAACATAAACTTGCTGTGACCGCCCACCGTCTCCGTAAGGTTGGTACGTCTTTCGTCGGGAACTGTACACGTTTTTATAACAAAGTACCAACCGATATAGTGGATTTGCCATTTGACAAATTTAAGGCACGCATTAAGCGTTTGTTGTTATGTAAGGCGTACTACACTGTGAAGGATTTTATAGATGATAGGGATGCCTTTAAGGTGGTTGCTTGTCAATAGATGAATGAAGTCGTATATATTTTTTCATTTTCTCTGCATTGTGTAATTAAGCATACTAGTGTTCAATTGACGTATGAGAACATATTCTCGTCTGATTATATTGTTTTTATTTAAGTTTAGTTGTGGACACTTGGAGACCTTATACATCTCCAAGATTATGTGTTTAATGTTTAATGTTTATCTTACTTTAATTTTATTGTATAAATCTATATTTCCTTCCTTTGTAACATACGAGCACAGAATATAGTGTCTTACAGCTATGTTTTATTATTTGAATATTTAATTTAGCCTGGCAGCTTGAACATGTCATGCACACTTAAAAGTCTTTGCTGCGGTGGCGTCGTTGATCGGGTCGCCACCTTCCCGAATAAAGGTTGAGGGAGGCGATGGCTGAGATACGCGTCATACTCGTGAACGGGTGCCGTCTGTAAAGACCGGTCTGTTTAAGCTTACTGGGGCTGTTATAACTTAGTAACTTTAATTCTAATTTTTATTAAATTAGGACACTTTGTTCGGTTGTCGTTTGTTTCCTTTCTTTTAGTGAATATTTTAAATATATGATTTTGACTCATGGAGACCATATACATCTCTAAGGAGAATTAGATTAAGTAGATATACATTTTATTTTTAGTTGTGACATTTAGAGTCATTTGCACCTCTAAAGTAATTTTAGACTTTTTTTTTTTTGTATTTGTACTTTTTATATTAAAATTTAGTGTAGTTCTTGGTTGTAATTCGACATTTAGAGACCTTCTACATCTCTAATTAATTGTATAGAGTTAACTTTAGTTAGAACTTAGAATTAGTATATAATAGTATCAATTGTAATTTCAACTCAATTTTAAATATTTTTTTAAATACCTATGTACATGTGACGTGTAAAAGTGCCCCTGTGGCCTATTTGCTGAATAAATTATTTTGATTTTGATTTTGATTTTGATTCTGCCTGGACTACTGCCTGTCCAGTGCCCATTTTGATCATGCCGCGAGAACCCCTCACATCGCTCAACACCAAGTCCGTGGCTTTAAGAAATAATATCTGGGCGACCGAGCTTCGCTCGGTTCTGTTTCGTATCCTTGACATGTGTCGCCATCTAGTTCAAAAATGAATAGTACCTACATCGAGCGAAAGAATTCTCAGCCTTAACAACACAACTACTGCACACGAGATGGCGCGCATTTCGCCACAAAAACTCATAGTGTATTTTTCTATTCGTTTTAGCCTTGATCTGTGTCGCCATCTAGTGTTTGCAATAAATAGTACTTACATCGACCGAAAGAATTCTGTCTTAACAGTACAACTACTGCACACGAGATGGCGCGCGAAGAAAAACGCATGAAAACTCGAAAATTTGCGTTTTCCGGGACCTAAGGATAAGTTAGACCGATTTTTCACCCCCAAAAACCCCCACATAACAAATTTCAGCGAAATCGTTAGAGCGGTTTCCGAGATCGTCAGTGTAAATAAATATATAAATAAATAAATAAATAAATATACAAGAATTGCTCGTTTAAAAGTATAAGATTTGCTACCTGTACTGATATACCCAACAGATGAAAGTCTGGGATGGTTTTTCAACTGAGATAGTTTCTCTATTAGTTGTCAAAGTAGACCCAAGGCTCGCATGAGCCAAATGCTGGGACCACGTAAAGAGGATGCTGATATAATCTATATGGCGCGAATCCCACATCTTAATTGTTAATAAACGACTGCCCCTATCGTACTAAATAATAAGGAATCGCAAACGATCGTCGCCTTTGCTACGCCAGAAGTTTCTATTTAAGTAGTATTTTTTGCCGGCAATGATGTTTAGAGGATAGTACGAAATCAATTTTCACAAAAAATTTAATTATTTCAAGGATTCGATAATTTATCTTAAGAAGTTCAATTAATATAATCATTATTACGAACATGGGCATTTTCAGAATTTGGAACCCCCCAATAAGCGTAAGTTGTTAGCTAAAAGAACTTCACTGTCCGTTTTGTGACGATAGGTAAGCATTAAATTTCTATAAAAATATAGCTGTTGCGTTAATTACATAAACTTTAAGCGATAATCTTTTTTAGGGTTCCGTAGTCAACTAGGAACCCTTATAGTTTCGCCATGTCTGTCTGTCCGTCCGTCCGTCCGTCCGCGGATAATCTCAGTAACCGTTAGCACTAGAAAGCTGAAATTTGGTACCAATATGTATATCAATCACGCCAACAAAGTGCAAAAATAAAAAATGGAAAAAAATGTTTTATTAGGGTACCCCCCTACATGTAAAGTGGGGGCTGATATTTTTTTTCATTCCAACCCCAACGTGTGATATATTGTTGGATAGGTATTTAAAAATGAACAAGGGTTTACTAAGATCGTTTTTTGATAATATTAATATTTTCGGAAATAATCGCTCCTAAAGGAAAAAAAAAGTGCGTCCCCCCCCCTCTAACTTTTGAACCATATGTTTAAAAAATATGAAAAAAATCACAAAAGTAGAACTTTATAAAGACTTTCTAGGAAAATTGTTTTGAACTTGATAGGTTCAGTAGCTTTTGAGAAAAATACGGAAAACTACGGAACCCTACACTGAGCGTGGCCCGACACGCTCTTGGCCGGTTTTTGATAGATATTATGCTTAATTGTTGTCGCAAAACTGACAGCGAGTTAATTTTTGTTAACAACTTACGCGAATTGGCGGTCCCAAATTCTGAAAAGGCCCACATATAAGATTTGTACATATCACTCGCTATTTACATACATCTTGTACCACAGTAAAACACCCCCAAAGTTATCAGTAACTTTGTTATTGGTATAATAAGGAAGGAAGCCGTCACCTCAGCTGTAATTGAAATATCAATCTTATCACCCTTTCAATATGGTTTATATTTGATGGTCAATATATAATATACTGTGACCTAAACCCTGGACTTCCTAATAAAAACATTTATTTAACCATCGATTATGATTACTGTAAGCCAAGTTTTGTTTAAGCCGTAGTCATTATGTCTAAAAGCAAAAGAGTTATAAATGGCAAGCCATAATATATAGGGAACTTGACTGTAGTTAAAATAGAATAATATTAATATACCATGCACGAAATAAAGCATAATTATAAGATAATAAGCACCAACATAATTATAAGCAGATAATTTATAAGAAAAACATGGACAGAAGTTATTTTTTAAATCCAATTTCTATTTAATAAGTCAGGCCCCGTAGCCGAATGGCATTTCTCCGACGCCAAACGAAAGCGATACGCCGCTGGCTCTGTCGCGCCAATACGCAAGCGCGATAGAGATAGATATCTACTAGCGCTTCGTTTCGTGAGCGATTGTGCCATTCGGCTAGCCACCCAGGTAGAAGTGTATAAAGTAACTGACTCGATTTCATATAAATTCCATATTAGCAAGTCGTTCAAATTCGTTTTGACAGTTAAAGAAGATGATTTGACTAGGAGGCCAGTATAGCCAATTGTCTAAGGCTCTGTACATTGCCAACGGCCTAAGCCTAAAATTCATGCTGAAACGAATGTTTCCAAAAACCCGTGATTGATCCAAAGCCTCTATGAATAGAGGCAAATTGCAGGCTGTTCGTTAGGATTTTGTTTTTAGAAGATTTTTAGTGGATTATGCTTTTTGGGATATAAAAGTTTACAAAAACTATGCAGATATTTAGAATGTTCACAAAGCCCACACCAAGCCAAATTTAACTATAGAATAATGGAAATATTCATAGACTAAGTAAACCTTTGTTTAATATCGTCTTCGGTTACCGCGATAGTTACTCATGAAAATAAAACTGTAACTATAATAGTGTGTGAACCTGCCTTAGAAATCTATATTATTTGTGGTCATGGTTCGTTAATATGTCTTGTATGTGGGTAGCTTTTGCACATTTTAATTTTTCCTCAGTCACCCGTTGACCACGAACGCTGTAAAAAGTTCGTAACGTCGGGATGTATTTTAAATTCATTATACGCGATTTAATCCGTTTCCATAGTTTTATTGTCTTATGACAATAAAACCAGGCCCCGTAGCCGAATGGCATTTCTCCGACGCCAAACGAAAGCGATACGCCGCTGGCTCTGTCGCGCCAATACGCAAGCGCGATAGAGATAGATATCTACTAGCGCTTCGTTTCGTGAGCGTTTCGTGAGCGATTGTGCCATTCGGCTAGCCACCCTTATACCTTTATACCTTTGTTTATACCTTTGTTTATACCTTTGTTTATACCTTTGTTTGTTAGTTGTATTTTTACAGCGTAAGGCCAGTACAGCTTCAGTTTAATTGCTGTAGCAAACTGCTGCCTTAAAATTCTGGACATATTCATCACCATCCTCCTTGCGTACAAAAATAAATGTAGCCTGGGGTCCGCTGTGACAACTAATCCCAAGATTTGGCGTAGGCACTAGTTTTACGAAAGCGACTGCCATCTGACCTTCCAACCCAAAGGGTAACTAGGCCTGGACATATTCGTTTGTGAATAATTCTGTTCGCTTTCTATTAATCACATTGTACGAATGACGGCTATTTGCAAGCCTCCCCTCCCCCCTAAGCCTCGTCCCAGTCACGTTCATAATGTACGTGTTATGGTGCTTATCCTTATTTATCCGTTTTTTATTTCATTATTTACAACCAATTTAAATTAAAACAATAACCTAACCTAACCACAAAATTAAAATTTTGAAAAACCCCCGACCGCAAAGTAGACCGATTTTCATGAAACATGGCTAAGAACACTCCCGACTAACTCAGCTTTCAGAAAAAAAAACTAAATCTAAATCGGTTCATCCGTTCGGGAGCTACGATGCCACAAACAGACACACACACAGACAGACAGACAAACAGACAGACAGACACACACACAGACAGACACGTCAAACTTATAACATAACACCCCGTCGTTGTTCCGTGGGGGGTTAAAAAGAATGTCGATTTGAACTTTTACAATTATTACACATAATTATTTTTAAATCGGGACTTAATAACGTGGGAGGTCAGTTTAATATGTAGACATACGCGATTAAGTCCCGATTTAAAAATAATTCAAAATAATGTCTTAGTAAAGCAGACTAAACTAACTTATAAGTTTATGCGTTATTTTTATATTACATTAGAACGTAACTGAAGTGCTACTTTTTCTCGAAGAACTCCACAAAGTTAATCTAAGTATAATTATTTCCTGGAGTCAGTCGAGCAAATTTACACAGCATCATACTAATTAATGGGGAGCGGAGTACGTAACAAATGGGACAAGTAGGAGGAGACAGCGGTGAAAAAAAGTTTTAGGGCTTATTGTCAAGATAGGCAATTATTCTAAGCCTATTGGCATCGATTGCAGACGTTTCTGCTAATCAGAAGTTAAAAATTTAGCATGGTTAGCGCATCGTAACTGGTGAATTTCCAATATGACTTGGAACTCCGGTTGCCATTTAAGAAGTTTAACACTCTTACGGTAGATGTCGCTACGGGTCCCATTGACCTTAGTAGTGGAAAATTTCGCTGGCTTGGTTTAAGTCTTGGTGGCTCAGTTGGCAGAGCGCTGGAGTATCGATCCAGAGGCCGTGAGTTCAAGTCTCACCCAAGGCAGACATTTTCCACTTTTAAATTTATTCTAAGCCTAGTGGCATCGATGGCAGACGTTTCTGCTAATCAGAAGTTAAAAAAAAAAGATAGGCAATATCATAGAGGAAGTAAGGGAAGAAATGTAACTAATGTGTCCATACATCAGTATTTAAATGCGGGTTACTTGTAGTGACATCTAGCGACGCTATTTGACGCGTAAATTATCAGTGCTGCTACCTGTCAATAGATGTCACGACGAACAAAGAGTCTAATTCTCATCAATTTTTAGCTAATATTACAATTGTATTAATCACTATTCTGTTTTCAATTCCTTCTGCTTGTAATTTGAAAACTGTTCTAATATTATTTTTCAGGGTTCTAGGGTATGCAAAAACCGGTTAACTTCAAAAACCGGTTAATAACCTAAACTTTTACTTCAAAACCGGTTAACCGGTTATTAACCGAGTTTTGAGGATTTTTAGTAAATGGCCGTACTACGCAATAATTACCATTAGCTTTAAGAATTCTGATGTTGATGATATCGTAGCAGGTATTACTTGCACGATGAAGATCATTTTTATCCAGTTTTTGGAAATTTGGTAAATGCGGAAATTGCTAAAAAAGGCGTGTGTGGTTTGAATGTGATTCGTCAGTTGCGTTTTCTAGGCATGTCGCGAAGGTCTACAGCTCCCAGAGCCCCTAGTAATACAAGCAATTGATGTAAGAAAACCAAGATCTCCATTTTACCTTTCTTTTAAAAAATATAGTTTGAAATATACGGTAGACTCCGGTTACAACGACGCTCAAGGGACCGCTGACGTACTAACCGGATGTCATGCAAAACGAATTTCATTTCTTTTAATTAAAAGTATAATATCTACATCTCTATTACTAAAACATTTCAATCAATAGGTTTATTTACAGGGTATTATTATCATCATAGTATTTATTAATACCGTATTTTATTGTGACTTGTTTAGTTAGAAAAGTCCTTTTTAGTATGTGTGCTTGCTCATCATTTGTAGCTAGTTTATACGTAATCGAAAAATACAAATTGGGTTCTATTTAGCTTATAAGATTAGACCCGAGGCGAACAAATTGTTAAAATTTTAAAAGCAATACTCCAAAAAGTTACCTGGCCACAATGTAATCTTGCTACTTGTTGTAGGCAAGACAAGGGGCCGTGCTTGGGTGGAAGTAGCTTTGTTGCCTCAATTTACTAGTAAAACTAAAAACGTTGTCGCTCGTCGTTGCAATTGCGACCGGACTTGACGGACGGATTCTGTGTAAAATGTGTCGTAAAAAGCGGCTGGTCGTTAAAATCGGAGTCGTAATAAACGGATGTAACGCACACAGTTTGTATTTTCTTTTCTCTTTTTTGTTACTGTTGTTGTTTTTTTCTTTTTTTTACTGTCTCAATTGTATTTTACTGCTCTGTCTCTTTTTATGTTGCGCCCAATTTGTGTGTTTTAAATTGTGTATTGTATTGTGTGTGTTTGCAGTCTGCCAAATAAATGACTTATCTATCTATCTATCTATTTATGTACTTTAATACTATCACATACGAAAACCAAATAAATACCTGTGCTTATGTCGTTGTAAGAGGTTGGACGTTAGGTCTATGCGGAGTCGTAATATACTAACCGGACTCTACTGTATTGTATAAAATGTATAATTGAGTAGACTCGAGACTAATTTTAAAAATAAAATCATTACAGATAATAATGTTGTCAATGAAAAGTAATGAATAAATCTTTATTATTACAAAACATTAAATAATTGCGTATTTTTGAACCTTATAATGCCTAATTTTCCAAATTTTGAGAAATAAATACAGTTTCGGTTATTAACCGGTTAGTGACTATAAAAACCGGTTTTCAACAGAGGCCAAAAAGTCTCGGTTAACCGGTTTTTCGGTTAACCGGTTAACCGGTTTGTACACCCTAGTTGTAAATAGAAAAAAACAAATGTTTTTTTTTTAGAATTATGAAAAAAAAACATGAAAAAAAACCATGGTGGTTTGTTTTTCTAAATATGTTTTTTTTTTTCAAATGAACAAATAATACGACAATTACAGTTTTTCGTGAGTTGTAACGTATTTTAATAACAATAACGTGCATTTTAATTCAATTAACATTCAGTATACAAACGTTTATTGGGGAATCCCCGATGCTGCGTATAGCGTGGAGAGGCGGCGGTGTTGCCAACAGTAAATAGTGATAACTACCAACTACAGATTTTGTAAATGTTACTTTTATAAGACCAGAAATTAAAGTTATTTGATTAAAATCGTTTAATAGTTAACATTAAGTCTAAAAAACCGTATAAAAGTATTAACTACTTTGCAAATTTTGAGATTTCGTACTTTAGAAAAAAAAAACATACTCCAGAAAAAAAAACGGGTTTTTTCATGTTTTTTTTAAGCCAGAAAAAAAACCGTTTTTTTGCAACCCTCGTCACTTCGGATAAGCTGGCTACTCTTCACTCTAGTCCCTCTTTTTCTTGAAACTGCAGAATGAAAGTATACGCGGCGCGTTGAGCGGTGAGCGGTTCGGAGAGCTGCCCCGTAGCGGAATGGCATTTCTGCGACGCGAAACGGAAACGAAACGCCGCGAAAGGTAGTTTGGCTCTGTCGCGCCAATACGCAAGAGCGATAAAGATAGATATCTACGAGCGTTTCGTTTCGTGAGCGTTTGTGCATTCGGCTCCGCACGCTGAGCGGCAAGCGGCTGACTGTCGCTGTCGTTCAGAACGGATCCATTCGATTCTATACATTTTGATCATACCGCGCAAATAGCAGATCACGTGCATCCAACACGTGGCTATTGAGCTTTTTCTGTTATATTAGAATAAGAATAAGAAGAATAAGAATAGTTTATTGTTAAAAGAAATTAATACAATCGTACATTATTTGTCCCGTGGCCCCACACTAGGCTAAGCCTGTCACGTGGCAGCCAAAATAAGGTGAACATAACATTTTGGTATTCTAGTAATATTAAAATTATGCGTTTACAATAAGATAGTTGTGTGTGACTGTGTGCGAGTGTGGGTGTGTGTGTCTGTGTGTATGTGTGTGTGTGTGTGTGTGTATGTGTGTGTACAATTTTAAAGTAACTTAACGACAGGAGATATAATAAATAGAAGAGCTAGATTGCTAAGGCTTATTTTCAATCTAATTTCGTTTAAGATGTATATTTCCTTAGTGCTAATTTATTCTGTTTTGCTCTTTAAACCTTTTATTCAAATTCAAAATATAAAAAAAAAAATCGCTGTATCCCTTTCGCCCTGTAATTATTAAGTACTTCGCCTTGGCAGCGATCTATTCGCCGGGTTAGCTAGTAAGCTAGTTTATTTAGTTAAGTATTAGATTTAAGTTTATTGGTTGGGGACTGAAAATCAGCGGTCTCGCTGAGTCTCATCCATTTTACTGCACACACATCAAATCTGTAATTTTACTTACTAAGTTTTTATTAGTCCTTACATGTCCATTTTGTGCTGTGTTGGTAAATAAATATCTTTTTTTTTTTTTTCGTAAACTAAAATGAGAGTACACTGTTTTCTAAGTCCACGAAAGTTTATTTCACAAATTAAATGTGCTAGATAAGAAGTTTTGAACAAACGCTCATTTGACGACTACCAACATTTAACCTCAATAAATTGGAAACCTTTCATAGTAGACGGTAAAATACTTAAAAAGTTACCCACCTCCTCCGATTGCTGAGTATTGGGATTTTGATTTCATAAAAAGTTTACTTACTTACTCCGTTGGCTCACGCCGTGGCTTGCGTGGGCGACGGTCGCGCGATGGTCGCGCGACGGGTATGCGACGCATACGAAATCAAACCTTATCGCCATGGAAGTATGAGACGCGACGGCGACGGTCGCGCGACGGTTGCGCGACCGTCGCCCACGCAAGACACGGCGTCAGTGCCCCAAAATGAGACTTAGCCTCCGATACAAAATAGCGCCACTTTTCTCTAGCGATACCTGGGGCATCCGGCAGGTCGTCCTCCTGGTTGGCGACCCAGGTGCCGTAGCCGAATGGCATTTCTACGACGCGAAACTAACACGAAACGCCACGAAAGGTAGTCTCGCTCTGTCGCCTCAATACGCGAGTGATAGAGATAGATATCTACGAGCGTCTCGTTTCGTAAGCGTTTCGTGAGCGTTTATGCCATTCGGCTACCCGGGCACCCGGCACCCAGGTATGCTCTTTTCACATTTCGATCCTTATCCATCCTCTCGAGATGGCCCAACCAACGGCGTCTGTGTGCTCTCCTATGATGTTAGGTTCAGCCACTAGGCTTTCGATTCTCCAGCTTCCATCCGGTCTTCGTTTGGGGCCCAATATTTTTCGTAGGATCTTCCTGAGCTTTTAAGTAGAAGCACAAAGATCCGAATCTACAAGACCGTAATACGCCCGATCCTACGGATGCGATGCTTGGACACTGACACTTCGAGAGAGAATATGCTGCTAGTTGCAGGAAAAATCATAAAAAGTTAGACAAATACTGTGTTTACTCGTACCTTCTAAATACGCGGAAAAACTACATATCAGAACACTGAAAAATAATAAAAATGAAAAATAACGATGACACAGATAACGCATTAGTGCATCCAGGGTTGGACGAACAAAACACGGTTTTGCTTTTCATTCAGTTGCATTAGCTAAATGGACCCATTGGCCGATTGGCCGTAAATAAGTTTATGTTAATAACTTTTCAGATTTCTCGCAGATATGATTTGTATAATAAAGGAGGATTCATATTAAAACGGGTCACCGATACCTATTTTTCCATTTTCTATAGGGGATAGCTGGGAGATCACATGAACTATAATGGAAAGGGACTAACCCATATGTTAATTTCTAATTTCATACATGTAATAGATGACTTTGTGATCATGTGTGATTTGTCTCAACTTAATAACCTCACATAATGTACAGTCACCGGCATAATTTGATTGCATTCATGGATTTCTGTACCTTGTCACTTTAACGTCGTATTTGAAATGTCATACGAAATTGTCAAACGATTAACGCGACAAGGTACAGAAATCATTACTTATTTATGCCGGTGACAGGTAACATACTAAACCGGGACGTGACGAGATCATCATCATCGTCCTCCTTGCGTTATCCTGGTTATGGGAGCCCGGGGTCCGCTTTGACAACGTGACGAGATAAGAGTCAATTTAACCGCACGGTAGGGAATGCAATAATTTACCAAACCCGCCATACCTTTTTGGTACTTATGCAATAAAATTCTAAATAAACAAACAGTGTTCAAAATCAGTAAACCATTTTAGAAAGTAACTGAGCAACCGCTCTTCGCTTCCCAGTTACAAGTAGCAGTCTACCAACATTCAACTCAAGTGGCTATACTTGTGCGAGTCGAGTATCTTACGAGACAGTTTCCTTATACGCATGATGATAGAAAGAAAATACTTGGACATAGTAAAGACACATATAAATGTAACTCCGTATAGAAAATAAAGCAGTATTTTCCCACTTTTAAATTTATTCAAAGCCTAGCATCGCTTGCAGACGTTTCTGATTGTGTGAAACATATTTCAAAATTTTCATGGTTCAGTTGCGTCACGTTTTAAACGAAATTGGCTAAAAATGTCAAACAACTTTTTTATAAAGCGCCCGAAAGTAAAAGATGATTGATTGATGGTTATCTAACGAATTTTTTACTTATTACAAATTAGGTGAAACCTAATTTGGTGTTTATTTAATGCTTTTTTATTTTTTATATTTGAGTTGTGTCGTATAGGCAGAAAATTATTCGTGATTTTTTTTTTACTTTAAAAGAACAAGTCATTTACAAATTTGTTGCCCAAGAACAGGTCAATAGTTGTAAGCCAAGAAGATATATTATGTTGGCTAGGTTGTGGCCAAACTATGTAAATACATATAAATACTTAAGTAAAGGATAAAAGGGATTTCATTTAGTATAAAGAAAAAATAGTAACACAATAATACAACAAAAAAAAAATGCTTAAGTACATATAAATACATCATCCAGGACCCAGAAACATACATACATCACACAGTTAAACGCGCTTACCGGGATTCGAACTCAGGACCATCGGCTTCGGAAAGGCACGCTCACACTTAGGCCAGTGGCCTGTTTCACATATAGTAAGAATTCCGACAGTGACATTGCCTGCCTGTTCAAAGTGTTCAACAAGGAACTATTGTCAATATCACTTTGGTGAAATAGCCCACAGGCCGGTCACAAAATAAGCGTCGACGTGTCAGGCCCAGGCGAAAATGGAGAGATGATGAGATGGTGAAATCTTCGTCAAAGATAACCACGGAAACGGTAAGAACGTGAAAAATGAAGGGCAGCACAATATACAGCATAATACATATAAAGAAATATGAATATTTGAACTAATTGTTTGAATTAGTGAATAAGTCTTAAATAAATTAATATTCACAAACTCGAAACAAAGTTATGAATAATTAATAAATTAATTATTTTCACTGGGTCTGTACTTACGTTTAAATAAGACCGGGTTGTTCAAAAGTATTAGAAGCCGCTTAAATGATAGATCATAGAAGCCTACATATATTTACTTAATAAAACGGAAATATTGGGTTGGTAAGAAAGTAATGAGCGATCGATTGAATTCCACATAAAATTTTTGAGAGAGTTCTAGAATCTTCTATGGTCGAAAGTATATAAAGGGCGAGTCGCACAGTTTCTCGTCAGTCATTCACTAGCTGTCGCCGAGCTAATATAAGGAAGAAAATGGACGAATTAAAAGTGCATGTAAGGCATTGCTTACTATATGAATTTAAGTCTGGCCATTCAGCCGCCGAAGCAGTGCGTAATATATGTCAGCGTGTTGCTCCTGAAGTTGTGTCTGAGGCCACGGCGAAACGATGGTTCCAGCGGTTTCGTAGTGGCGACTTTTCATTATCGACCGGTGAAGATTGATGTAGCCAAATTAAAAACCTTAATTGAAGGAGATCCGAGGCTAACGAGTCGTACTCTTGCTACCGAGTTAGGCTGCTCTCATGTCACCATAGAAACACATTTACACGAGTTGGGAAAAAACTACAAATACAGTGTTTGGATACCGCACGAACTTGATAGAGATCAACTAAACCGCCGTGCCGATATCTGCATACAACTTCTGTCTTTTCGCCGCACATTCAACTGGTTGGACCATCTTATCACTGGAGATGAAAAATGGGTCTTATATATAAATCACACACGCAAACGTCAGTGGCTAGCTCCAAACGAAAAAGGAATAGAGGCACCAAAAACAGAGCCTCACCCGAAAAAAGTTATGCTGTCCGTTTGGTGGGATATTCATGGTATTATTCACTGGGAACTCCTACCAAGTGGAATGACTGTTACCGCATCAGTATACTGTAATCAGCTTGAAAATTTAAACCAAAAAATCTGTCAGAATCGTCCACAGCATGCTAAAGTTTTTTTCTTACACGACAATGCTCGCCCACACATTGCAAAAGTGACTCGGCTAAAGCTATTGGAGCTAGGTTGGAAAGTGATACCTCATCCACCATACTCTCCAGACTTGGCACCTACGGATTACGCATTGTTCAGATCGCTAAGCAATGCCTTGAATGAAAAAAAGTTCGATGATCAAGCCCATCTACGACAGTACATAGCTGAGTTTTTTTAATCTAAACCTAAGAACTTCTTCGCCGATGCTATTCATTCTTTACCAGAACTATGGAGACAAGTAGTAGATAACGAAGGCCGTTATATTTTTGATAAATGATTAAAATAATAAATTAAATAAAAATTACAATATTGGTTATGATTCGCTCATTACTTTCTTACCAACCCAATACTTCTTATTGTATTCTTATTGTGTTCTTATTGTATTTTGTATTAAAATATGTTTTTAGTATAGTGACGACTAAATTCTCATAATTATAAAAAATATACCTAACTTAATTATTTGCCAATACTGACACACAACACCGGAGCCTAGACTCCATAATTATTGCAGGTTATAAAATAAATAAACCTGTGTTATTCAAAATTACTTCACCGTAGTAGCAATGCTTTTTTTAGATAATAAAATAATATAAGATTTAAAACGTTTCCCCTAATCCCATTTCCAAACATCCACAACTACCAAAAGCCCCATGTTTTACAAAAGCATCCCATAACACGTTTTAGACCGCACGTACGCATAGTTTGTGAATAGAAAACGCTCAATTTCCATGCAAGCCCCATTTCATTTTCTGGCATAGTTCAGTGCTCCGTTTGAAGTCACTCAATTGTCCTCCCCTTTGGTCCACCCTCTACAATACTTTGCTTAGGTACATACCCGTAGATAAAATGACAAAAGGTATAGACATTGTTATGTTCTAACGTATGCGGAATGAAATCTGGACAAAATTCAATGTCTTATAAAATTAATATAACGTAGTTTATTTTTGATATCTTTCGTGATTTTAATTATGTATTGAATATCGATAAATAAAAGAGTTAGTTTTCGCCAATGTGAGGCTTCTAACAGAACTTGTGATACTTTATGTCCATCGGTGTCGACAAAACCAATGTTAGCATTTTTTAAGGTCCAAATTTATCTTCCATGTGATAACTTTTTAAAGAAGCTTCGTATGCTCGACATTTTTCACATTCTTGTCCGAAGGATCATTAGTGTTCTCAAAATAATAGTTTTCTTGTCGTGAAATTCCATTTACTCGACATATTATTAGTCATTCATAAACCCAGAAATGCAAAAAACAGCTGTTTTTTACATTTTTTGACTTAACGGCGTAGCAGCATTTTCAAAGTTGTTTTTTTATTTTTGAAGACTATAGGCCTAACTTTTTTTGAATGTGTATCGATACTCATGTCTTCAAGATAATTTTTACCACTTTCGCTGCCCCATTCGAATGCTGTCTCGAGCTCTCTGTGAGATTTTGTGCCTTAGGGGGCCGACATTTCTTTTAATCAAATCTCTCCCAGAAAACTTGCCAATGCTGTAATGTTTTCTTGGACCACGCTTTGTTGCGGTAGTTTTTTGTAAAGAAAAAGGACGCAAAAATATTATAAATTGACTGTTAGCTTCTAACCCTTCCTACAAAACTTTCCTCGGGCTTTGCATTCGGTCACAGAAAATTGGTATGTAGAAATTACAAACAGTTTCGCTAGGTCGTCCTTCTCGATTGACCATCATTTCGAGAAAAGGAATCCAATACTCATGAAACTTACCAGTTTAAATGACAGATATGTAAACTTTAATCTGGCATTTATACATAATTTTAGTTTATTTATTTACTTACTCTGTACAATATCAAAACTTTGTCCAGATTTCATTCCGCATACGTTATTTGTATTTGTACAGCATAGTTCCGCTTAGTTATGTTATGTATAAAAACTTACAGCACAATGAACCAACGGAGAAGGCATATTTTTCTGTAGCGGCAGAAAAGCATTTACACGGGGTTTTCCCCTCTTTCTTTATATGGGCATGTCGCCAATTATCCCTGTTCTATGGGTAACTTTGACATGTCGGGTCAGGGGTATAATTCACTTGGCTTACAGAGAAACAATAAACAGCTCAAGATTGGTGAGTACCTACATATTCTTCTACAGTAAGACAATGTTAGGATAGAGCAGTATCTCGGTAGATGTCGCTAGGTACAGTCAGTCAAAAAAGTTGTTTACCACTTTTCGACCTTGAGTGTTTAACATAGAATCGAAAAGTGGTAAACCACTTTCTTAGCTGACCGTACCATCCTGAGGCGTGTAAAATTACATTTACACAAAGGAAATATAGGAAGAAATCGCGTGCTTCGGTAAGTTTCGTAACACAGTTCTATTGGTTAAGAATTAATAACTTAGGTACAAGCCGTACAAAATGCAAGGAGAATCAGGAAGACGTTAGTAATGAGAGTAAGTGTAAACCTACAAAGATCGCAGATTCCTGGGGCCTATTTCTCAAAACAGAAAGTTACAAGTTACAAGCGGAAGTCTCTTTCCAACTTGTCATATTGGACATTGACTACCACTTTGTAAATTGTAACTTGTAGGCTGTAGCTTCGAGCCCCTGCAAAGCGTTTTTTTTTGTCACTTGAATCGCTTGTAATTGATCAAAAAGTAAACAAAACCTTTGAAACGCATATTTAGGCATCTCAAGGTAACTTTACCTTGGTTGCCTGAAAATTGCGGAACGCACGGTCAGCATACTAAGCCGCTAATGACGTCACTGCCCAATTGAACGGGAATTTATAAACCTTTCCGCAGCATTATGTCCGGTCCGACATAATAAAGTAGGGGAGTTTTTTTGCACAGTCACAAAGTCCCCTGACCCTTTTGGGTGAGGTCTCGTTTCACGCGAGACTGGGAATAAAAGGAAACGGTGCACATATGGGTATTTGACTAAAAAGGTGGCCAAAATTATTTATATACATTTTTATAAGTAGTTCCATTGTGTCAATCCAAATGTGCTATTTTAGTTTATTTGTATTTTATCTTATTTGCATCGAGTAATGGCCAGCTTTTTTAGTGAAATACCCCTATGTGCGGTGGCTATTATTTTGGATTGCTTCGGATTAATTCCGCATGTGAGCAGGAAAAGCCAATGATTACGTCGATACTTCACGCCTGTGGTTCATAGCACATTGGATCGGATACGAAAGTCGTTTCGGAGTTTGAGCGAGACATTAATGTGCGTATTGTAATGGCTTCCCGCTCTAACTTTTAGTTTGCCATGCATATTATACCTACTAATTTTCACTTGACAATCTCTCTATGCTCGAGATTCAATTATCGAATCCTTCGCTTAGGGCAGGATTCAATAAACGACTGATTTCATTTTGCTCTCTTGTGCCACAATCAACTATTTATGATGATTACTAACGTTCTTGGGAACCATGGATAGTCTTGCTCGACTCTCGAGGCGATATGTTCTTTTTTTTTCTTAAAAAATAAAATAAATAGGAAAGTGGATGAATAGGATGGATTCAGCGGATTCGGCCCATACCTACCACCTATCAATTATACCTATAATAGGCTATGTGGCAATTATTAACTTACATCTAACGACTTACAAAGTGTAGATATCACGAGTCAAATAAACGCTCTCTGTGGATACCGACCCCGAAAGCAAGTACATTACTGGACAAGGTCAGGGGTGTCATAATAGAGGGCGGTACGGTCCGGTCTATAGACACACGCACGCTGCAAGTGACAAGTTAAATATCTATCTAAGGAAGGAAGATGTATGTATACGTATGTGTGATTTTCAACCTTTTTTATATATGTGTCGTTTCCAAGCAAAAAGTCGCACTTTGTCGCTTGTTATAAAAACGCTTTGACAGCTATCATCGTAGGAACGATGCGATAAGTTATGATTTCGAATAAAATATCTGTCGCCAAAAGCATTTACATTTGGGAAGAGACCAACATATATAAATAAATAAAAAATGTTGGACGCTAAAAATCCATGACGTTGGTTTTCGATCCCCACTAAAAACTACCTAATTAAAGCTGGAAAAAATTTATTAGTTACAATTGCAACTCAGTCGAGATTTGCCCTGCTGTACCTTATTCAATATGTCACTTATGACTGATGATTTACGTTATAGCTACCTTAACTATATTGCATCGCACTCTCATTTGTTTTGTCTCCTTGGTAAGCAAGACCTCGCTCAATAGCGTCCTCGTTTATCTCAGTACGCCAATGGCAACGGAGACATGGCTCATGTAACACAGAGTTCTTTCCACAACCGGGAGCCAATTATACGTATGACAAATGGCTGAAAGCACAGATCACCTGCCATGAGATGTCTTTATTTTGTACTACTTATGAAAAGTCATGTATTTCTAAATTGATTAACAAGACCCTGCGCTACGATATCTGCTACGCTAAGAACATTGCAGTGTCGACATTACAAAATATGTAAAATTACGGTTTTTAATAAAAAAAAATTATCTTGCCAACAACAACACATTTAGGCGTAGGTACAATTTTTTTTTTTAAACTTTGGACTCAATAATAACATAAAAAAAATCTGAAGTTTCCATTAGGACAAGTCAACTCAACGTAAACCGCAATCCATTTCGCTGGTTTTCAGTCATCATTTGTCCCATTCTAACAAAAATAAGTGTAAAAATGACATATGATTATGATAAGCGACAAACACATGATCATGATATCAGGTATTATTGTATAATCTATCTCGCAGACAACATCTGCGACTGTAAAGCGACGGCACCGGACAAACTGCTTGCATTATCATTCTAATCTCGCAGATCGGATGGCCGTCGGCCAACGCTGCAGCCTTATTTCCCCTTATTTATTAGCCGACGGTGAAGAGTTGGGTTCTCGGGATGATTCAGTGGTAACCACAGCCCGTTTGCGCCAAGTTATACAATAAAGCGCAGCTATTAATTTTCAAGGTGCATCGGATACGACATTTCCGAACTTAAATGGAGCTGGGACATTTTGCCAGGCAGGGGGGTGAAAATCTTAACGCAATGGTGACCGCTTTCGGACGAAAGGAGTGCTTGGTGACCGTTGGCACGTTGGGTGGACGATATTCGAAAGATTAGTGGGGCGTAGCTGAATGGGATTTCTGCGACGCGAAACGCCACCGAAACGCCGCAGAAATGTAGTCTGGCTCTGTCGCGCAAATACGCAAGAGCGATAGAGATAAACAGCTACGAAAGAGATATTATCGTGAGCGTTTGTGCATTCGGCTACGCACACTGGTCACTTCTGGATGATATTGACTGATGAACGCTACAATTGGCGTTCTGACGACCGGTTTGGCCTAGTCGGTAGTGACCCTGCCTGCTACGCCGCGGTCCTGGTTTCGAATCCCGGTAAGGGCATTTGTTTGTGTGATGAGCACATTTGCTCCTGAGTCATGGATGTTTTCTATGTATATATGTATTTGTATATTATGTACAACGTTGTATGAGTACCCACTTACATTTTTAAGCTTACCGTGGGGCTCAGTCAATTTGTGTAAAGATGTCCTAATATAATATTTAGGTACCTCTATTTATTTATTCTCGAATAGAGGCCTATGTTCAAGTAGGTGATGAACATTGCTGTCATTGCTGAACGTCTCTTACTGCAATAAGCTCTAATAATTTAAACTGAGATTACATTTTAACGTCTGAGCGAAACGGTTAATGGCAAAATGTGATTCGCTGAATTCGCTCCAAGACACATCAAGATTAAGACCATGATACATCAAGACCAAGTTAGTTTTCTCGTTTCTCTTTTTTGTCTAAAACATCGTCAGACAACATGTTTACGTTATCTAATGTTTAGGAGTTGTTCTCGTCCGATTTATCGTTCGCTAAGACACTGAGCTAGAACATACGTCTCTTTATTGCGAAACTTCAGCGAACAGCTAAGTGACTTTGGTGTAGTTGTTTTTTTATGTCTTATAATAAAGATGATACATAGGGACTTCTTTTCTAGAGTTTCCAAAGGGTTTATTTTGCACATACCTAATTTTCTAAGCAAATCTAAAAACATGAGAGCGTCATACATTAGGTAAGATCGTGTTTAAAAGTATTCGTTGCAACGGTTATTAAAGTGGTCATAAGCAGGTAATAAATTATGATTATTAAGAATACTTACAGAAATATAACGTCGGCCTAAATCGCATACCTCGTAACTCCAATTTTTTTGAAAATCATGTTTTGACACTTTTAGATAGTACTATTCTGAACGCATCTAACGGCAAAACTCTTAAATACCAAAAATAAACCGTTTATGTTTAAAAAGCAAAATAGAAAACCTCGCAACTCCCGGCCGCCATTTTGTAAAAGAAATACCTCGTATCTCCCTCCCCGCCACTTCCTTCAGTACAGCTTGCGATGGCGTTGTTACTGCACGTCAGTTTTGCGTAAATATTTAGGAAGAAAACGAGTGCTGGATAACAGGTATGTGTAATAAGGTTCTACGGTTTTCTGATTGTGTATTCTTGATAGATATTTATCATATTTAAACAGATTAGACTATTGAAAATATCGTTTGGTTGCGTGCCGTGGACATACGAGGTTTGCTTCGCGTGGATCTTTACGCATGCAGATTAGTTACGTGGTTTTCTGCGCAAATTATTTAATCCTTCTGTGACTTTGGTCGAGACTTTATCTCGTGTTTAAATAATTAGTTTATAAATCCCGACGTTACTAATACGAAGTTATGTCCGTAATGTAAATATGTCGGAGTTAGGTCGTCGTCGTCGAGATAAACAAAGGTACCTAGTGAGTAAGAAGTAGAAGTAGTAAAGAAGTAAACTATGGGAAATGAATGAAGGGTTTAATTGAGATGAGAGCTCTATGGCAAGGTTCTTGCAAAGACTGTTTTGCATATTGTTGGGAACATTATTTTCACGCTGTTTTCTTTGGAATGTACCCCTTGTGCGGCGAAAATTAGCCTGATTGTATTTTACTGCTTAAATATTTTATTTGATGCTAAATAATGGTATTGTGATTGTTAGTGCAATATTAAATGTTTGGTTTTAACTAAGTATTTGCTTGGCAGTAAAAAAAAAGAAAGAATTTTCTTCAGGTCAGGGAGGCCGAGCGATGAGCTTTGATACCTCAGATTGTTGTATTCTGTCCTCAGATGTACGATGCACTGACGTACACGATGTTGGAGAAAAGGATGCTGTGTCGGAGAACTCGGAGAAGTAGAAGTTACCTGGCAATCGTCGACGCCAGATGCCGACAGAAATGCAGCTCTGTCGTGCCAATACGCAAGAGCGAGAGAGATAGATAGCTACGAAACAGATATTATCGTGAGCGTTTGTGCATTTGGCTACGTAACCTGTTAGTCTTTTAGCAACTGATGGAGTCCACATGCGAAAACTGCAAAGAACTTTCTTCTGGGACATTGTATTCGCAAGGGACGCGAATATGTCAGGTTGGCCGTGTCGGAGAATGACCAAAATGTTTAAGATACGTTTTATGACGCTATATTTGACAAATAGAACAAACAAGGGTTTTACAACTTTGTACAACCTGGCTGGTATTCGACTGAGTTCTGCCAAAACGTCAGAGAGGACGCTACTGTCTAAAAGGACAGAATCGAAAAACAGATGATGAACAGATGATTGGAGGCTGCCAATCGATCTGCAGTGGAAATGGTTGAGGAGTGCTGGCGTTGTTGGAGATTCATCGGTCTAATCCGGCAGTTTGCTCGAAATAATAGGCGGAATTTATTATTTGATGTAATTAAATGTGTAATCGGTTTTGTGCAGTAAATTCTTTGAAATGGACATGGTATTTCATTGAAAGCTCTCATAAACAACTATAACGGGCCCTGACAACGGTTCTGGTATGATACGCCCACGATCCGACATTAATTTAAGTATAACGACGTTTATGAAAAGTATTGTCAGTTTTGCTACTAAAGATTTTACACCAGAAGAGGCTGTGATTTAATTTAAATTTAATACCTATTATATTTTGTTACTTACAAGCAATATAGTTATTGTTTAGTTATAATTTACTTCATAAAATGTTTAATTAAAGTAGGTAAACAATTGTGATAATTTTGCTACCAATTTTAGTAGTAGTAGTAGTAATCACTTTATTGTGTACAACAGATTTATATACAGTTTACAGGAACAGAGGTACAAAGGCGAACTTATCCCTATAAGGGATCTCTTCCAGCTAACCTTAGATTAGATGAGAGGAACATTAAAGTAGGCAAGATAGACAAACTTACAGAAGTACAATAAAGGTCAGAAATAAACCAAAATAATGTCCACAAGTAAATAAACTACATAAAAGTTTTGAATGATTCACGGTTATTTTCATTAGACTTATATTTATACAATTTTCGTTTAGTTAGAAGAGATACTGATGAAAAATATACTTACCCCCTTATTCATAAACGTACACTAAAGTTATCAAGCCGATAAAGTTCGTTTGTCCCTTTCTATCACACCAATACGTCGGAAAGGGACAAACGAACTTTATCGGCTTGATAACTTTAGTGTACGTTTATGAATAAGGCGGTTAGTATTTTTATGTTAGCAAAAACTATGAGTCTGATTATTATAGAAGCGTTGTTTTGTTGTTTGAGAAATGTTGTAGTCTATAATATTTTTAGCCCTATTTAGAGTTGAAAAAAATGTATAATTATAATTTTGCTACCCACATTTTAGAAGCCAGAAGAGGCTTTTCTGTTTAAAGTTTAATAAATATTTTTTTTATTTGCAAGTTTTTTTTATTTTTTTTATCCACAATTACCTTTTTTAGATCAAAAGACTATCCTCTATTTATACGGATTTTTATAGCGAAGCTCTTAACTCCCGATTAGCTTTCTAAAATTTTCAAGAAAAACTCGTAACTCCAAATTTTTCAGGTTCAGGTGATTACAAAAAAATAGGTTTTAGCAATCTGACGGCTAAATTTAACTTAACATTATGTAAAAAAAATACTAAGCAAGTCTTCATGCAAAATTTTTGGTAATCAAGTTTTTTGTGCCTCCTGTAAAATTTGTCCAGATTGAGTTACGAGGTTTGCGATTTAGGCCGACGAAAGTAAGTGTTTTTCACAGAAGATCTGACATGAATATCAGGAAGGATAAAAAAAAACTAGTTGTAGCATCCATGACAGAAGGGTCCTTATCCTTATAATTTAGATGCAAACAAGACCTTTTCATCCGATTTTTTTTCTTGAAATTTTAGATCGAAAGCTTATTGCACTTGAAACATCCTTAGATCATTTGAACTGGATATTGTGCTAATTAAACTTTTGTATAGACATACATTATTTTAAAGAATAGTTTTAGAAGTATTCAAACTTGCATGCTGAGCTTTAGATTCTCAGTATTCTATCAAAAAGCCTGTATTTTCGTGTAAACTCGCCGCGACCCACCGCCGGCAGGCAGCGCTTGGCGCGCCGCCAAACTACAAGTGACAGTATCGTACTCTTTGTATCGTAGTCCGTAGCGACGACGTGTGCTGCCGGCTATACTGAAACGAACGGATGGACTTTCAATAGGTTTCTTTAGCAAAGGTTTGTAAATAGACGCCTACCTTAGTAACAAACATAAATAATTAAAACAGGCATCAGTTTGCGTAGCCGAATGCACAAACGCTCACGATAATATCTCTTTCGTAGCTATCTATCTCTATCGCTCTTGCGTATTGGCGCGACAGAGCCAGACTACATTTCTGCGGCGTTTCGGTGGCGTTTCATGTCGCACATGTCTTTTTGAGCTTACCGTGGGGCTCAGTCAATTTGTGTAAAGATGTCCTAATATAATATTTATTTATATTTATTTATTTATTCTCGAATAGAGGCCTATGTTCAAGTAGGTGATAAACATTGCTGTCATTGCTGAACGTCTGTCACTGCGATAAGCTCTAATAATTTAAATTGAGCTTACATTTTAACGTCAGAGCGAAACGGTTAATGCCAACATGTGATTCGCTGAATTCGCTCCAAGACACATCAAGACTAAGACCAAGATACATCAAGACCAAGTTAGTTTTCTAGTTTCTCGTTTTTGTCTAAAACATCGTCAGACAACATGTTTACGTTATCTAATGTTTAGGAGGTTGTTCTCGTCCGATTTATCGTTCGCTAAGACACTGAGCTAGAACATACGTCTCTTTATTGCGAAACTTCAGCGAACAGCTAAGTGACTTTGGTGTAGTTGTTTTTTTATAACTTATAATAAAGATGATACATAGGGACTTCTTTTCTAGAGTTTCCAAAGGGTTTATTTTGCACATACTTAATTTTCTAACCAAATCTAAAAACATGAGAGCGTCATACATTAGGTAAGATCGTGTTTAAAAGTATTCGTTGCAACGGTTATTAAAGTGGTCATAAGCAGGTAATAAATTATGATTATTAAGAATACTTACAGAAATATAAGTAAGTGTTTTTCACAGAAGATCTGACATGAATATCAGGAAGGATAAAAAAAACTAGTTGTAGCATCCATGACAGAAGGGTCCTTATCCTTATAATTTAGATGCAAACAAGACCTTTTCATCCGATTTTTTTTCTCGAAATTTTAGATCGAAAGCTTATTGCACTTGAAACATCCTTAGATCATTTGAACTGGATATTGTGCTAATTAAACTTTTGTATAGACATACATTATTTTAAAGAATAGTTTTAGAAGTATTCAAACTTGCATGCTGAGCTTTAGATTCTCAGTATTCTATCAAAAAGCCTGTATTTTCGTGTAAATTCGCCGCGACCCACCGCCGGCAGGCAGCGCTTGGCGCGCCGCCAAACTACAAGTGACAGTATCGTACTCTTTGTATCGTAGTCCGTAGCGACGACGTGTGCTGCCGGCTATACTGAAACGAACGGATGGACTTTCAATAGGTTTCTTTAGCAAAGGTTTGTAAATAGACGCCTACCTTAGTAACAAACATAAATAATTAAAACAGGCATCAGTTTGCGTAGCCGAATGCACAAACGCTCACGATAATATCTCTTTCGTAGCTACCTATCTCTATCGCTCTTGCGTATTGGCGCGACAGAGCCAGACTACATTTCTGCGGCGTTTCGGTGGCGTTTCATGTCGCAGAAATGCCATTCGGCTACGCCCTGTTCAGAAGTGGACGCGATAATACTGAGAAGAAGTTACAAATCCATATTTACTAGCTTAGCAGGAACCGAACATTATTTTGCGTGATTCTCTTTAGGACTTTAAAATCTGTCCTATTATAGAAATATATATATTCATTGCAAAAACATAGTTTTGTACCAGTCAGTGGTTTTATGGAGGACTTTTGGTTCTACTCTTCTATCCTTATCCCGTCTTTACGTTATCAATGTAGACAGTGCTTTTGTAGACAAACAAGGTAATACTAAAAAGGCCAATAGCTCTTAAAACAATCCAGCTATCTAATCAATCGACAGAGCTCTATTTTGAACTTCACCGATATGGCGCTCCGCCAAACTTCAAGTGACAGTATCACTCTTAAAATCGTAGATTTCCAATTGGCTGATTCTTTAGCAAAGATTTATGTGTAACAAATGAGGATATGACAATGAAAAAAAAATACTTTGATTACAGTAAGTTATTAAATCTGGTGTGTATTATGGGGACGGCTTCAGAATACTTATTTAGAAACTTTTTGTATTAAAAATGTTTTTTTTTCTTCTTAAAAAGTAAGGAGAATATTTTAAATTGTCTTTCATCTTAAACTGTTATATTCTTGAATAATATTATAATTGGGTGATTCTCCGAGACCCTAATTTTCAATGTCCGGAGGCTTATTTCACTGAAAACTTTAGTTTAAAATCCTGTTTTTTTTTTCAGAGATACTTTATATCTCTAGTCGACTGGGACATCGATTAGCTTTAGTATAAGGTCATTGTAATTTTTTATATTAAAAAAATATATCCGTTATTCTTACTACTCTGTCGTGTCCGTTCTCCATTTTTCTCTAAACATGTGATGATAACTTCAATTCAGTCAACTTAACGAATATTTTGATTGAGTACATGGATACATTATTAGTTACTACATTACTAAAATTTAACAAGTATTTTTTTATCTATAATTTTGTATTTAAAATTTAGGAAATAAGAGATGTCCGCGACAAAATTCTTATTTCTCTGGTGCGGGTTTTATTCGCCTGTATCGTAAACGTATTGAAGATTGTAGACAAACTTCCCCCCGCGGGGAATAATCAGTCGCGCTCGGAACGTGGTACGAGGTGGAAGTGTCGGCTGTTGCACGTGGCTCCGGAATTACGAAGGTAAATATCTTATTCCTCTGTCCGTGGTTCAGGTATCATTCTTATTACTCTGTTCGATTTTTTGGGATTTGTGTAACTTTTAAAAATGTACTTTTTGCTTAATTAATTGCTTTACGTACTATCTATTCATATTATTAACGACAGCCGCGTTGTATATACACATTATGAATCATTGGTTTTTTTTTCGATAATTTCTTATTCCTCTGTCCCTTATTCCTATGGATTTTGGACAATGGAATAAGAATTTTCTAAATTTTTCTTGTTTTTCTTAACTGACTTTCAAAAAGAAGAGTAGTTATCAAGTGATTTCCTATATTTTAAAGTACCTTAATAAAAAAAACTTAGATCTTTTTAAAAATATTAATAAAAAAAATTTAGATCTTTTTAGCACCTAGTGCATTTACAGTCTGAATGTTATTAATAAAAATAAATATAAAAATATTCTAGAATACTTTTTTGATAGTTTTGTGAACAAAAGTACAATATATAATTTATAAATATACGGTTTTTTAACATTTTTGTTAACCTATCCTGACTTATCTTATTCCTCTGGGCCTAAATTTCTTATTCCTCTGGACCAAAAAGTTAAAATGAATTTATTTTATGAATGAGTTCACAAAAATATGGGCCAAAACCATAGTTATGTCTAAAAATAAATCTATTTTCACAAGAGTATGTCCTTATTGGTCAAATTTCAAAAATAAAAAAGGACAGAGGAATAAGACAAAAATCGCTGTCTCGTAGAATGACCCTTGTATATAACCTCAACAACCCGCAATGTAACTAAAATCGTTAATGAAAGTGTACCCTAAAGCTACTTCGACTGCCGCCCCACGTTGGGCGCCCAAAGTACAAAATAAATACTATTACGCTACCGTACAAAACAGAAGCTTCCTACAAACCTTGACAGTGGTTCAAAGTCGAATCGTGTTGTCCTTTTCTTACGGTATGAGATCTTGGTGGCATTGATGGCAAAGAGCTGGAATTGCGATCCATGTGAGTTCAAGTCGCATCTAGTTTAAAATGTGTAGAAATCACATATTAAATAGCCAATCAGAGCAACTGAGCTACTTTGATTCAATAAATTTAATAATAGTCCATATCTAATACGTGTACTTTTACAGTTCGCTTTGTTTCAGTTTTAAAGTAACGTGGAGTTATATTTAAAAAGGAAAATGCAAATTCAGGTATAAATAAAGCTACAAATCCAGAGTAGAGAGATTTATCAACATTATCCTGGAACTGTAAAAACGACACTAATTACAACGAGAAATTGCATGCATAGATATTTCTATCTGCTTGACTTGAATACTTTACCTTTGGATTAATATATTGTACTAGCTTTTGCCCGCGGCTTCGCTCGCGTTAGAAAGAGACAAAAAGCAGCCTATGTCACTCTCCATCCCTTCAACTATCTCCATTAAAAAAACACGTCAGTTCGTCGCTCCGTTTTGCCGGGAAAGATGGACAAACAAACAGACACATACACTATTAATATCAGTATGGATTACCATCTCGGTAATTCATTTGAAAAGAATGTAAAGTTTATTCATTGTAATTTTATTCTTATGCTGTAATATTTTCAGAGTCATAATCTGTCGTATTCACTTACATACAAAAGTACGAAAAAAAATTGGCACTAGTTTTTACGGACTGAGTTTTAACAATTGATATGTCAGTAGAGAGCGTTCCTCTAACTTCTTTTATTGTTTTTATTTACTTTCATAAATCCAGTAGATAAAAAGCGCTGGTAGTGTAGCGGAAAGTACGTGCGACTTTCGTTCAGGAAGTCGCGGGTTCGAACCCCGGCTCGCACCAATGAGTTTTTCGGAGTTTTTGTGCGAGATGTCATTTGATATTTGCCAGTCGCTTTTCAGTGAAGGAAAACATCGTGAGGAAACCGGATTAATTCCAATAAGGTCTAGTTTACCCTTCGGGTTGGAAGGTCAGATGGCAGTCGCTTTTGTAAAAACTAGTGCCTACGCCAAATCTTGGGATTAGTTGTCTGGGGTCCCCCAGGTTCCCATGAGCCAAGGCAAATGCCGGGATAACGCAAGGAGGATGATGGATGAAATCCAGTAGATAAACTATTTTTTTTGCAAACGAGATCCATTTTCTGTTTACCTTGTCGTATAAATATACAGGCCCCACCTGTAACAAAGGCGAAGAATTGAACTGTAGGCTATTCTCCTTATACTGATCAACATTTGTTCAGTGACTTTTAAAAATTATGAAGTCTTTAAATTTTAAATTTTTCATACAAAATAAATATTAGCTTCAATGTACGCCATTATTGTTGTCATTGACGTTGTCTGTCACACTTTAGACTTAACAAAATTCGCAATACATTACCTCTTAGAAAAAACTTTCAAGGGTGATAAAAATCAAAA
Organism: Leguminivora glycinivorella; assembly: GCF_023078275.1. Taxonomy (NCBI): domain Eukaryota; kingdom Metazoa; phylum Arthropoda; class Insecta; order Lepidoptera; family Tortricidae; genus Leguminivora; species Leguminivora glycinivorella. The sequence continues at coordinate 18,244,359 of NC_062984.1, forward strand.
TACAAGTTATTTTTAAAAGTCGCCGAACAAATGTTGATCAGTATAAGGAGAATAGCCTAGAGTTCAATTCTTCGCCTTTGTTACAGGCCCCACTCTGTATGTAATTTCTGCACAATTGTACATTTCTTCACCGTAACTCATTGCGATAAGGTGAAAAATGTACACATATTTATGAACTCGACTGTACATATGGAGTACGTGATGAAATAACTGTAAATTGACGATGCCCAGCGCATAATAAAATCGCCTGTCCTGAAGGAAAGTTATGAAAAATAATGAAAATGACAAAAACTGTTTACATTACAGCGGGGCAAGTCTCGACTGGGGGTCAATTATCACTGATCCATTTTTTCCATTATTGCAATAATTATGATAAATACGATGTTGAGTTCTATATACATGTATCCACCATAGGTATATAACCGGTGCACGGTGGACACTCTATTTAATAATGTAAACATTGTAAAACATGGCAAAAATGGACCAGTTACATCCCCCCCCCCCACGTCGAGATTGGACCCGCTCGGCTGTGCCTTATAAGATTTTTTTTATACCACGTCGATGGCAAACAGGTATACGGCCCGCCTGATGGAAAGCGGTCACCGCAACCTATGGACGCCCGCAACTCAAGGGGTGTCACGTGCGCGTTGCCGAACCATTAGAAACTTGTACACTCCTTTTTTGAAGGACCCCATACTGTAGTTCATCGGGAATACCTCGACAGGGAGCTCATTCCACAGCCGGAGCGTTCGTGGGAGGAAATTCCTCTGAAACCGTACGGTGCGCGACCATTTAGGTTGTAAGGTGTGTGGATGAGCGTCCTGTCGATGGCGAGCGGTGCGATGATGAAAAGTGGCCGTTGGCATCATGTCAAACAGTTCTTCAGAACACAACCCATTGTACAGGCGATAAGAATATTTTATTTGTGGCTAGACAAGACATGCTCATGTTTAAGATAAGCAGTATTTGGACATCAACTTACTTAGCTGCACTATACCAGTATTAAGAGGGCTTTCGTGTTAAAAATAGTGAAATCGCAACCGAGCGCTCGATCATACCGTGTGTGGTATCAAATTAAAGGGCTTTGCGAGTAGTTTATAAATATATATCACATTGTAGGACTGTTTCTACTTGGTCTAACAAAATATGAGAAAATGTCCAAAAGTGGTAATAATTGTACCGGTGAAGGCTCGTTTTCAAAAAATTGCCAAAAATCAATAATAGCAATTTATAATCACTAAGGCATAACAGCAATTTAAGTAAACGTTGCAGATTAATTTAGTACAAAACTTACTTCGATGTGATGTAGATTTTCAAAGAAATTGTCACTTAATTTTAGGTAATTTCTGAAAAAAATTCAATTCGCCTTAGGCTAGTTTACTCTTTTTCAAAAACCTAAAATAAAAATCTAGTCTGAAATGATTGTGGTACAGGATATACGAATTATAAATTTACCCGTTTTAATATTCAAAATGGTCCAAATTTTACAAATAAGATCGACTGATTCAGCTCTATACGTGCGTTTTTCTAAACGTGCATTAGAGAAAAATTCATAATTAATTTAGTGAGATAGTTTTCAAAAATCCAGTCTTATAAAAATCAAGATAATAAGATGCTCTAACTGGAACTTGAATTAAATAAATCTATTGGATAACGGAAAGTGTAGTATTTCACCGACTAAAACTATCAATTTTACATTATTTTGACGTTTTTTTTGAAAGCAGCCTTAAATAGCTGTCGCTAAATAAGCTCCCTATTCTTATTATAATTTTAGTATGATACACTGTCATTTTGTCTAGACAATTTTACATGAAATATATGAAAAATATAAATTCCGTAACTATATTAGTCGTTTAGAAGAAAGTGCCATGTAGCTCTAAAGCTGCAATACACATCCCAAGGGAGACGTAAATTGTGAGCACAACGTGCAAACTTCTATAAGACAAAGGTCATAAACGCCAAGAATCTCTGATAGATATAAGACCTTTTCAACGAATGCTTATGATGAATTCAGCCGCTAAAAACATAAAGATAATAAGTGCCAAGACCATTGAACATCTATCATCTTTTTAAGACAATGATTATGGCAATTTAAAACAGAGGTAGCGTTACATGAGATTCTTCACCGGATTTTGTTGAGTTTTAGTTTGTTGGCAACTTTGAACGACGGCAAATAAAGCCATTTAAAACTATGAAAACACAAAATCCGTAGCTTGAAATATCCTGAAAATTATGCATCATACATATAATGGTTAAGTAACAAAATACTAAAAGTTATAATACCTACCTACTTATAAATAAAAGTAACCTAAGTAAAATGTCTCTCGCATTCATACGTTGTTTAAATCATCTGTCAAGATGTACGAGGTCTTATGAAGTAAAACAATGATAAGTATAAACTTAAGAAATAACAAAAGAAATCGAATTTAAATGTTTTTTTTTTATTAAACCGGTTGTATTTTTAAATTTAAACGACGTTTAAAATTTAAAATGACGAATGAAAATTGTGTCAGTTAAAATTAAATCATAGCGATAGGGACGGCCTGCTGTTTTATCATTTATCGCGCGACCATAATTGCCTGCCAGGTGTCCGTCCGTCCGCGGATAATATCAGTAACCGTCAGCACCAGAAAGCTGAAATTTGGTACTAATATGTATATCAATCACGCCGACAAAGCGGTAAAATAAAAAGTGGAAAAAAATGTTTTGTTAGACCCCCCTAAACCTAAAGTGAGGATTAATATTTTCGGAAATAATCGCTCCTAAAGGAAAAAAATGTGTCCCCCCCCCTCTAACTTCTGAACCATATGTTTCAAAAATATGAAAAAAATCACAAAAATAGAACTTTATAAATACTTTCTAGGAAAATTGTTTTGATCTTGATAGGTTCAGTAGTTTTTGAGAAAAATACGGAAAACTACGGAACCCTTACACTGAACGTGGCCCGACACGCTCTTGGCCGGTTTTTTATTTTTGGCTCATCCGTGTCGTTTTTTCCGTCCGTGTTTGTACTTTTAGTTCAAATAAAATGTGTATTCTCTTCACACACTTTTAAAAGCTAATTGGTGAAATAAACAAACACGACCTCAAAACCCCAGACCTAGTTAATTTTAGGCCAGCAAAGCTTTATCATTAAGTAATTACATAGACTTTTAAAGTAAAGGTGAGCTTTTAGAATTGGCAGAGTCTTTTGGACGGCGGCCAGGGTCCGAGCTTTGATGCTGATTGCAATTTCAAGCTTACGTGCTTCAACTGCTGGTTTGGTCAAAGTAGGTATATGCGTCTTCTACTTTTATTTAGACTGAATTCACAAGGTTATTAAATTTCTGGTTATTTTTATCAAGTTGAAGTTTTTTTTACCGACTTTAATAAGGTTTCGAAAACAAAGTCCTGGATTATTCACGATCCTTTTCAATGTTATTTTCGAACCTGATTTGTCTAATTCGCTGATAATAATAGAACGAGACAAATATATGAGATAGGTAAACATTTGGCGAGTATGGCTGATTTTTCCATCAGGTCGAATATAATTATTTGTAGATAAGCAGCTTTTTTTGTTATTTTGGTTATCCCCATAGTAAATGATGCTCAGGGTGAGAGTCAGAGAGAGAAAGAGAGAGAGAGAGGCCCGTACGCCCACAATTCCCAACATATTTTTTTTTTGTAACTAATTTCAAGTGACTAAATAAACCTATATACATACGTATACAGATAAGGCACAGAGGTTTATACTTATAGATAAAGCACAAATACTGTTGACATGAAGGTAACTCACCAAAACAAACTAAACGATCATCTAGTAAAACAAATCACACAGATCATACTGAAACCAGAACAAAGCGGCTCCGTGCGTGACCGCCGAATAAATATGATGCAGTTTTTGGAGTTCCTTCGAAGTTTCAACGTTTATTAGAAAAGGTGGTAGGTCAGGCAATTACACGACGATTGAGATAAGAGCTTGAGTCGAATTTTAAAAAGTTGATTATAGGTTTGGTCTGATAAGGCCTTGAATATTGTTTATGCTGAATGCTGTGTGTAAAAAACAAAAAGTTTAGTTTGAAATGTGCGTCAAACCATTTTTTACCCAACGTAAAAAAAAAACCGGCCAAGAGCGCGTCGGGCCACGCTCAGTGTAGGGTTCCGTAGTTTTCCGTATTTTAATCAAAAACTACTGAACCTACCAAGTTAAAAATAATTTTCCTAGAAAGTATTTAAAAAGTTCTACTTTTGTGATTTTTTTCATGTGGTTTTCATGTGGTTTTCATGTGGCATTTTATTTCCGAAAATATTAATATTACCAAAAAACGGTTGTAGTAAACCGTTATTAATTTTTAAATACCTATCCAACAATATATCACACGTTGGGGTTGGAATGAAAAAAAAAATCAGTCCCCACTTTACATGTAGGGGGGAACCTAAAAAAAACATTTTTTTCCAATTTTTATTTTACCACTTTGTCGGCGTGATTGATATACCTACATATTGGTACCAAATTTCAGCGTTCTAGTGCTAACGGTCACTGAGATTATCCGCGGACGGACGGACGGACGGACAGACAGACATGGCGAAACTATAAGGGTTCCTAGTTGACTACGGAACCCTAAAAAGGGTTTAAGACAGGCCACTTTTCAAGAGATTTGAATAATGTTGAATCACAAACGATAATACCTTACTTCTTACCTATTTATGTATAAATACATAAAATATATGACTCACTATTTTGGATACTGGGGGCCGATTTTGGAATCTCGGCCATTTAATTTCGTGAAATTCAATAATATCTCCACTACTAGTGATTTAAATTCTACAAACAGAATCGAAAACAAGTGGTCATTACCACTAGTTTCAAAATTACTAACCGTCCTTTTTCAAAAATAGAACTTTCAAACGGCAAATTCGTGCGTTCGAAATCCAAAAATCGATCCCCTGGGAAGCCTTTTAGATTCATAAAATAACTTTCTGTTATAACATAGTTTTAACTTTCAACGTGCTCCACGATTTTCGACTAAACCGTATTCATCAACAAACAGTCTAAAATCAAACCCATTCTCCAATAGCTTCTAAAAATAAATTTAATTAAAAGCAGAACCCTGCGCGATCGGACGTCGGTCCATACTTTTTTTCTCATAAAAAACAATTCTGCGGGGATGTTAAGGGATTCCCCGGCCCCGGTAAATCCCGGGGTGTGCCTGAGTAATGTCCCGGGTTTAGAGCGTTATAACCGCATTTATTTCATTTTTCTACTGAGCCACTGACTCAGTGAAATGAGTGGGATTTTTGTTATTATCCTGCTTATGAATATGGTCTTGGATAGCTTTTTTAGTTGTTTGGGTCAAAGTAAGAATTTAAAAAGTGTTTACGTAAACTGTCAAACAAACTATCAAATCAAACGTCGGTAATTTATCTGAAATATATTTTTTTTTTCTTAAGTTTTACTAATTTTGTACCTATGAATGAAATCTAATAACTTGGTATATTTTGCACTGTAATCACTCTGATCTAATCAGTTATTAGTGAACTTGATCGTAATCAAATTTCAGAAAGTCTGTGCCTTACAGAAATCTAAATTATTTTATTTCAATTATTGAAAGTTATTTAATATCAAGTGTTCTCTTAATTCAAGTTTTGAACTACTTAGGGAATCTAGCTAGAGCTTACTTTTACAAGGTTAAACTAGTTCCATTTCAATCGATTATTTAAAAAAAAGTAAAGTACCGAGATACATATTACTCTCGTCGAGCGCTACCCCCTGCAGACTCACACTTTGAGTGTGGCCGTTGTGCCAGGTAGGTTTCTATAGCCATCAACAGAGATGCAGGACCCCGTAAACCTACAAGCGCCGCAACAAACATCTAGGGTAGACCGAGGCGAATCGGATCAATTTTAGGTTAATGTCAAATAAAAACGAGATATCAAAGCGATATGTCGTTTATTAATGTTTTTTAGATACAACGGTTATCGATTTATTGAATCAAGTAGTCAAAACAAATATCAGACCTTTAATTAAATTTTAACAATTAAAATACAAAAGCATTAAAAATATCCGATTCGCCCCATCTTTCGAGGCGAAACGGATCAAAATAAAATGCTTCATAAAATAATTGTTTTTATTCAATAACACATGCTAGAATAAAATTTGGAACAAACAATATCATAAATTATTATTAAGATTAATTACTATTAGGTACCATGGCTAAAGTTGTATTTTTGTAAGATTTCGACTTCTCTTCAACCTCCCCTCAACAAAAGCAATTCGTTATAAATGTAAAATAATATTCAATGTACAAAGCTAATGTGAAACTCTTCTTTACAAGGAAGTAAATGGCACATTATAGATTTCGGCCGCCCGACGTATCATCAGCTCTTTACTCAGCACCTTGTCAGCTGCTTCTGACATATTTTCTACACTCCATTCTTCCTAATGTGTATTTCTTTTGTACGTACGAACCATCTGAAACGTGCAAATAATAATAATAATTAGAAGAAACATAATAAAACTGATCCAAAGTAGTGATCCACTTCGCCCCCAAAGAGGTGATCCGAATAGCCTCAAATCATATGTTTACAATATGTTTACCTAGCGTAAATATTCTTTAAAGTACAGTATCAATCACACCAATAACGAATACAAAACACATTGCTAACAACATTTAATAATAAACATTAGACCTTAGCCAACTTACTTGGATTTTATCACAAATATTGTAACGCGAAGCATCCCTGAGACTTAACTAATGGCGCCCGCTAGTGGCGGCCTCTGCCGCGGCCTGCGGAAAGGTCAAATCCAACGCGGGACGTTCATTAGCTGCCCGTGGCAAGCCACTATCAAGAAATGCTTAACTTGATCCGATTTACCCAGTGATCCGATTCGCCTCGGTCTACCCTACTATAGATGCTGTGGCCAGTGATGATTACCCTTATGCTATATAAATAAATAATAACAAATGAGAGAAAAAGAGCGCCAATAAAAACACCAGAAAATATAATATGTATTTGACAACGACTTAAATACCTAGTACTTATACTTATTTCATTATTTTATTACCTAGTCGGCGTTTTCAGTCTCCGGAGATGTATTATTTTGCTCCTAGCAGTTTGTAAATTGGTTAATATTTAGGTCACACTGAGCAACTTTTAATATAGTAAAAGTAAACATGTACCAAGTGTACCAACCCCCAATAAAATGCGCGGAATAAAAATTTACTCTCCCATAGAAAACATCAACCTTTCTACGTATGAAACTGTCAGAAGTAGCTACTTCTTTCTTCTTCTTCTCTCAAATCACCAAAATAAGCTTATTTTGGTGATTTGAGAGTTGATCCCCTAGTAAAACTTGCTCAGTAGAATAAATGATTTATAATTTTTTTTAGGTACTGTATTATATATTACATGTCTACTTACAGTCTATCCCTCTTCTTCATAAACGTACTCTAAAGTTATCAAGCCAACAAAGTTCGTTTGTCCTTTTTCTATCACACCAATACGTCGGAAAGGGACAAACGATCTTTACCGGCTTGATAACTTAAGAGTACATTTATGAATAAGGGGGTATAACTTGCAAGTAGCATATTGCATTAAGTATTAAATTCACACCATATTCCATTTTATAATTCCCACCTAATCCTTCAGTATAAACGATAATCCGGGCTTGAAACAAATCCTGCTTTCCATTGTAAGGCAGGATTAAGAAGAGCACCTGGTATAGAACGTTGTGCTTTTATCTTCTATTGATCTGTCTTAAGTGTTACGAAGATGATTTTTCAAAAAAAAGTTTGTTCGTGGATAAACTTGGCCTGCATCAAAAAGCGACTGGCAAATAAGAGTAAGTACCTACCTATCGAAGGAAATGACGAACAAAGTTCAAAAAACCGGATTGTTACGCCGTGGCTTGCGTGGGCGACGGTCGCGCGACGGCGATGCGACGCATACGAAATCAAACCTTATCGATATGGAAGTAGACGATGCGATGAGACGCGACGGCGACGGTCGCACGACGTCGCTCACGGAAGACACGGCGTTAGAAGTAGAGGAGTGAACCAGCGACCTCCAGATTGATACCGTACAAATATACCACTGGGACTGCCATCAGCGCTATCTATCACAATTTGCCTGACCTAAAAATATATTTTTCATCACATTTGCTATTTAAAGGTCTCATTGCGTCTACGTGTACTGAAGAATAATGTACTATTTTGTTCCCAAGGGAGTAATAGATTTAGTTTTAAAAATTAATACAATCCGTAGAATACTTCAGGTAAAGGATGTTTCAATCAGCCAAGGATTTTTGTTGCACAACAAAAATTGGACTATTAGGCTATAAAAAAATATTATTACGATATGAAAAATGCATATTATTTATGTTTTACAATTATTTCAGTGTTTTGTATTTATTTCGTTCATTTAGATAAATCGTTATAATTTACAATCTGGCAGGAAACTGTGACGGCCATGTCACTTTTTTTCAAGTCTGGGCAGAGCTTAGACGACAGACGTCCTTAACTTATTTAGTACTGAATGCGAAGTGAAGAGGTATTCCCGCAAGTTTATTACAGCCGAAGTGAGGTAAAGCAAGGCTTGGCCGGCCGCCAGCGCCCTGTTTCTGCGGACTGGCCCCGCTGATTGATGTAATGTATAAATTGCCGGCTTGCTACACTCTTCAGACATTGCTAACCCTTTCAGCTTTATTCACGACACGTTGTTTGTCTTTATCATTTCCTCTCATACGAAACGGCTATAACATAACCATAGGTGGGTAATGAATTTGTAAGTAACGATACCAGAAAAACATATGTATTGTCACATGTAATTGTCGGCCGAGGCGAAGCCGAGGTCAGAAAACATGATCTGAGGCTTTCTTATTTACTATCAAGAAGCGGTAACTTCGTTTAGCGCAGTGGCCTGAAAGTCGCTTTCCGACCAGAGAATAAACAAGGTATATATTTTACATAATTGAACCCTATAAAATATGGGTAATGCTATGAGACCACATTTTTCGTACCGAACATTATACCCTGTTAAATTTTTTTTTACTTTTTCTCGGTCAAAGATCAAAACTTAATATTCAGCCAGAACTTCAATCGACGCGATAATCTTCTGTTTGATCGTTAGAAAATAAAATAACACTTGGCACACGACAGCGGAATACAAAAAAGGAAACTTGGCTGATCCACTTACAGCAGCGCAAAACCAATTTTACTATGAATAGGGCTACCGACGGCAAAAATTAAATGCAGATTTTGAGAGCGTTTCGTTTTTTGTCCATTAGATATTTATTTTAAGACGATACACGAGGGGTCAATTCTCCATACAAACGCTCTCGACTATTTCCTTCCTGGTTTTTGAAGATAGAGCAGTGATTTTTTTCGGACCGTTTTAATTTTTTTTTTATTGACGCTAGAGCAAATCAAAAATGTCCAAAAACGGCCTTTTTCATTATGGCGCAAAAAAGGTGTGATACTCAAGATTGGTAACAATTAGCCAAAAAAACTAAACGGTCCGACGCAGATTATTTCATTGTTGTTCAGATTCTCAAAATGTCGTTATGATTGATTAAGTTTTGAAGGAGAAAACAGTCGAGAGCGGAACATCGATTTAAAAAAAATCGTAATATCTTTCAACTGAGTTGTTCTGTCTTGAGTGGTAAAACAATAAGAAAACAACGTATGAGACACTTTTTTACATTTTAGCATATAGTAAGTATACAAATAAAGATAAGACTCATTGGCGACGTTCCGGCAGGCAATGCAGGAGCATCGCCGTCGAGTTTCGTCCTTGTCCGTCTTCTACCAAATACATTCTGGAAAGTGTGAACAGGAACTGTACGACCTGGTTCCTCCTTCCCTTTTCCACCGGACAACCAGGCGCGGGGAGCAGTTTCACCCTTAGGCCGTTTTCACATTATCCGATCCGATATCGGATGTAGGAAGGATGTAAAATGTAAGATTTATGCGCTTCCAGGTCTTTATTTATGTATATGATAGATCATTATTACTAAAAAACGATATAAAACGCAAAAATTGCGGATTTAATGCAGATGGCACTTTCCTACAACAGTTTTTGTCCGAGGCACCATCGAACTGCCGATATCGACAGGACGCTTCCGACATTTTTGGCATGCCGGACCCTCCGCCAGCTGTCGGCCGATAATATTTGTATATAATGTAGGTATACGTTTGTAGTAGTGTGCGTGACAAAAATGGCGTCTATTAAACAGCTGTTAATGATGAATTTCTGTTGAAAAAAAAGATTGTAATTCATCGGTCCGAATTGCGGATACTAATTTTTTCAAGTTTTAGTAGATATAGTTAAATGTACAATTATTTATTTTACCTGCACACACTTGAGTATTTTTATGCTCGTTATTTTAATTTTACAATAAAATATTTGAAATATAGTGCTTATAATTATTAAATATAAAACTTTTTAAAAATATTTTTTGATACAAAATCATACTTCATTGATTTGGAACAATGCGTTTTATCGGACCGACATCCGACACTATCGGAAGCGTTTATCGGGTGTAGGATGTCGGTCCGACACCCGATATCGGATCGGATAATGTGAAAACGGCCTACGTTGTCGATCTACCTTTCATTCGCACGAAGATGTTTGCCTCTTCTTTCTTAATGCGAACTGCTAAGGAATGGGACGTGCTCCCCTCAACTGTATTCCCGACCGAATACAATCTGGGTGTATTCAAGTCAAGAGGCTATTACTGAACCAGAGAGCTACAATTTCCGCATTGTCGGAACCTTCCATCGGGTGCGATTCAGGTCAATCACTGGCCAGTTTACAATAAAAAATAAATAAATAAATATCAAAAATATGATTTAATTTATCTAATTAATTCTGCTTGCAAAAAGCGTTTAGGCATATCATGACGATGTCAGTGATAGTGTCAAAGTATTGGTCAAATATAATGAGGAGGCACACTCAAAGGTTATGACAGATGGCGTCACCTTATAAGTACATTGCACAGATAAAAAATGTCATACGTGAGAGCGAGAAGCTGATATATTTTTTCTCTCACACACATATAAATGACAGTGACATGCCTAGGCACATGAACATGCGCCGCCTGGCGATATGAAATGTCAGTGTGCCTCCTCATTGTTTTAATAATAGTTACAAAATGTTGATCTCAACGTTAACGACCCTACGAGGAAAGTTTGTGCATGCAAGCTACGACACGTCTTCTGTGTACATATATCTGTTGAAATATGGCTGACACATGTCAGCACGTATTGCTGTGAGGCAGAATATTGCTTGATGTATTCATTTGGCAATAAGCATAGGATTATGACAGTTTCATAAACTTGAATTAAGGAGCTGAATGGACTGAAAAAAAATTAAAAAAAGAAAATATCCGTTTTATTAAAAAAATATACAATAGTTCAAAACTTGGATAAAGTTTACAGTCTTAATTAGATACTTAAAAATATTTACTTATTTAAAATTGTACCTATCTTTGTAATAGTTTTTACATCACCAATTTCGTCACTACTTTGAAAAAATCTCGTATCTCGTGCTTCTCCTCAAAGTTAAAACGCAGTAAGTCTATATGCATTCCATACATATTTAATACAATTTTTTTTTCATTGACAGACGAAGATACAAGTTTTTTTAAAAGTAGTGACGATTTTCTTTGATTTTTTTTTTGTTTTGATAATTACGTCCTAACATTCTCCACATCTAAAACACCTTCCACAATGTAAGGATGACTGTATTTATAAATCTATGCGATATAATAGAGTCCGTTTCCATTGTTTTATTTCCTGTGTAACTACAGCGGTGAATGAAGGCAATGAAAGTTAAGTTTAAACGATTTTGATCTCACTGCAAAAGTTTTAGACATTTCAAATGCCAAACTTCTTTTAAGTTACGTTAACACGTAAAAGATCAATATCAAAATAGAGATTTAGCTAACTTAGGACCACTTGCACCGACGAAAATGGAGGGTTAACCCTGAGTTAAGTAGTTGGTGCAAGTGGGCATTAGCTTAGTTTGACTCTATTTAATAATTATTTATTTACACAAATGCTAATTTTTCTTCTATTCAACAGCAATTATCATCTTTGATCATGTCAGCAGCCTTCTCTGCGACCATGATGACGGGCCCCATAATATTGGAACGGGGAATGCTTGGCATAACAGAGCTGTCTGCCACGCGCAGGCGCCGCACGCCAAACACGTTCAGCCTCGAGTCCACGACTCGCCCCATTCCGCATGTACCGCTGTAGTGCCACACAGACATCCTCGTGCTCAAGGCCTGGCAACGCCAGTGTGACCTAGTCCCGTACCTGTACACAGAACATTTAGGCAGTCTAAGGTCAACCGGCTCGCCATCAACCCTCTTAAAATAACTGGAAATCCTAATTCTATCCAACTCTTTAAGAGCATCTACCATCATTTCTAAGTCTTCATTCTCTGAGTAACTTCCTAGAGAGATAAAGGGATAATCTCCAGGACTTGTACTTCGGAGCTTAACAAAACCACTTGATTTTGGATACAGAAGAACTTGAATACAAAGTAATATCTCTCTTCCTTTACCAGCTTCGTAAAGTGCTTGGCAAGTCTCATCATTAAGGCCAAAATTAAAAGTGCATAATGATAACGCAGCATCAGAATCATTAGGAATTATATAACATATAGACTCAGTATCTGGATAAGTTTGAGATTTGTTCAGAGCTATATAACCAATTAAAGTGGGAAAGGGGAACTTTCTGTAATTGTGTGGTGTTTGTGGTTTACTAGACATTTTCATTTTATATGCAACTAAAACTGCTGGTTGTTCTTTCAAATACTGTCCAACTGGTAGATTAGAAACTAGCTTTATATCTAAATATCTTAAGTCTTTTTTGGGGCCGATGCCAGAGAGCATAAGTAGCTTAGGTGAGTTAAATGCCCCAGCAGTTATTATTATTTCCTTATCCGCCATTATTCTAATGAAATTTCCGTCTTTATTTACAGCTTCGACTGCCACAGCATGTTTAAAGTCATCAAATATGATTCTGGTAACTAGTGTATTCTTGAGCACCTTCAAATTCTCCCGATGTTTAACTGGCCTAAGGAAACTATATGCTGTACTCTCTCGAACTCCATTATAAATAGCAAAAGTGCCTTCACCAAAACCAAGAGTTTCATTGCCATTGAAATCAAAACGACTTGTATGGCCTAGTTCGTGAAACATTTCAGCATATTCAGCAGTTCTAGAATCCTTTAGTCTGGTAACATGGAGGAAGCCCTCAGTTCCATGGAACTTTCCATATTTAGTCACAGGAATTACAGGATCAATCAAACGTTCACTTTTCTTGAAGTACGGTAATACATTATCGTAGTTCCAGACTGGATCTCCGAGTTCTTCCGCCCAAGAGTCGTAGTCGGTAGGATGTCCTTTAGCATAACACATGAAACTGTTGCTACTGGATCCACCCAACATTTTGCCTTGTGTAAGTGGTAGCTCTGAACTGTTTTGGAACATTTCTCGGTTACTGTTGTATTGGTCGGTGTAGTTCCAGTCAAATGACGTTTTTGGAAGGTAGCCCACTAATCCTGGAAGCTGTTAACAATCAAGTTTATGATTTAGAAAATAAAGTAAGATATTAATTTAACTTAAAAAATTTAAACCCCCGACGCAAAAACGACGGGGTGTTATAAGTTTGACGTGTCTGTCTGTCTGTGGCACCGTAGCTCCCGGACGGATGGACCGATTTAGATTTAGATTTTTTTATTTTTGAAAGCTGAATTTGTCGGGTGTGTTCTTTCATGGAAATTGTTCCAATTCATTGGGTTTTTTTTTTTCAAAATTTTAAATTTGTGGTTAGATTTTTAATTACCATGGACTCGTAAGGAGGGTCGTCACCGGCTTCGATGAGTAGCACGGTGACCCGCGGCAACTCTGACAGTCTATTAGCAAGCACGCAACCTGCAGTCCCTCCTCCGACTATTATAAAACTAAAGCGGTCGAGATCTGCAAATAATATTATATAAGATAAATGTAGGAGTCGAACAAGCTATTTAAAATTAACTGAAATTAGCTTGTGTGTCGAATTTTTAATATTTATTTGCCGCTTTCTTCGTAAATAATTAAAGGTGTGAAGTTATAGTTTCTTATATTGTACAATATCATATTAAAACTTTTCTATACAATATTTCGCGTCAATTCCGATCAATGTAATATCCAATTGTAAGAATGTAGTGACCAATTGTAAGAAAATCCAGCAAAAACCGACTTTTGTAAGAGAATAGCAAGACTTTACCTGACACAATCGCTGATTCTGGAAAATGTACAGCGGTAAGTCGTAACCCTTGAAGGACATAGAATGCCGCTTGAATTGTTCTTATTAATTTCCAAGTTAGTACAACATCCATGATGTAACTGAAGTAAAATAAAAATTCAAGTGTTTATTTTATTAATTTTACCTTGTTGTTCTTTTGTGTAAATGTTAGTTAGGTAAGATGGTTTAAGTAACGATGTGCTACAATTTCCTTGTCCAATAGGTACAGCCACTCAGACAATAAAGCCGGGAATACACATGCCTGTAAAACGGATCAGTAGGCTGCATATTAGTTAATGGCATGTAGAAGTAACTGGCACACAGTGCATACATTGGCAAGTTAAACTTGCATGCAATTGGCGTCTTTGCATGTCTGTATTACTAATCTGTATACACATGACTCTAGCTAGTACACTTGCATTCTATTGGGTTGGTAAGAAAGTAATGAGCGAATCATAACCAATATTGTAATTTTTATTTAATTTATTATTTTAATCATTTATCAAAAATATAACGGCCTTCGTTATCTACTACTTGTCTCCATCGTTCTGGTAAAGAATGAATAGCATCGGCGAAGAAGTTCTTAGGTTTAGATTCAAAAAACTCAGCTATGTACTGTCGTAGATGGGCTTGATCATCGAACTTTTTTTCATTCAAGGCATTGCTTAGCGATCTGAACAATGCGTAATCCGTAGGTGCCAAGTCTGGAGAGTACGGTGGATGAGGTATCACTTTCCAACCTAGCTCCAATAGCTTTAGCCGAGTCACTTTTGCAATGTGTGGGCGAGCATTGTCGTGTAAGAAAAAAACTTTAGCATGCTGTGGACGATTCTGAGAGATTTTTTGGTTTAAATTTTCGAGCTGATTACAGTATACTGATGCGGTAACAGTCATTCCACTTGGTAGGAGTTCCCAGTGAATAGTACCATGAATATCCCACCAAACGGACAGCATAACTTTTTTCGGGTGAGGCTCTGTTTTTGGTGCCTCTATTCCTTTTTCGTTTGGAGCTAGCCACTGACGTTTGCGTGTGTTATTTATAATATATAAGACCCATTTTTCATCTCCAGTGATAAGATGGTCCAACCAGTTGAATGTGCGGCGAAAAGACAGAAGTTGTATGCAGATATCGGCACGGCGGTTTAGTTGATCTCTATCAAGTTCGTGCGGTATCCAAACACTGTATTTGTAGTTTTTTCCCAACTCGTGTAAATGTGTTTCTATGGTGACATGAGAGCAGCCTAACTCGGTAGCAAGAGTACGACTCGTTAGCCTCGGATCTCCTTCAATTAAGGTTTTTAATTTGGCTACATCAATCTTCACCGGTCGACCAGACTTAGGTTGATCTGATAATGAAAAGTCGCCACTACGAAACCGCTGGAACCATCGTTTCGCCGTGGCCTCAGACACAACTTCAGGAGCAACACGCTGACATATATTACGCACTGCTTCGGCGGCTGAATGGCCAGACTGAAATTCATATAGTAAGCAATGCCTTACATGCACTTTTAATTCGTCCATTTTCTTCCTTATATTAGCTCGGCGACAGCTAGTGCATGACTGACGAGAAACTGTGCGACTCGCCCTTTATATACTTTCGACCATAGAAGATTCTAGAACTCTCTCAAAAATTTTATGTGGAATTCAATCGATCGCTCATTACTTTCTTACCAACCCAATAGTTCACCATTTTTCTAAACCCTTATTCAAAACAGAAGGCAAAATTGCATTTTATCCACAAGAGTGCAAAGTAATTTCATACAAATTTTAACTAGATGTCTTAAGCTGGCTGATAAATTTTACCTATAAATGATGATTTTGAATCATAAATATTGAATAAATTGAACTGATTTGATTTAGTTTGATGTTCCATCTCCATAAACCATGTTAAACTGGGTTTATGCACGTCACCCAGTCGGGCTCCGGATGTTTTTGATTTTTTGCACTTTATTCAATTCTTGATGGTAGGTAGAGGTACTTAAATAACTTTTTATTTTATTTTTAATTAAATTGTTTTTACAGTTACTTTAAATTCCTCTTCAATTTTGGTGTAGGTAATTTTATTTTTATAAAGAGAACTACTCGGGTTCCAGAGACATTCGTATTCTCTATACAAGTGAATAAACTGTTTCGTTTTCTCATCTCCCCATCGTGACATGTTGAATACAAAATAATTCAAAAGAAAACGAAAGAAAAATAACTTTTATATAATACAACCTTGACACGAACACTAAACTGCCCGAAAAAAAAAACGCGGACCACATAAACAATTTTTTAACAGTTGCTCAAAAAGTGCCCGTAAATATGAACGCAAGTTTAAAAGCTTCAAAGCTTGAATCGTCAAAAAATGCGTCAATGTCAATGCGAAAACTGGGAGTTCGGATTGTTTATTGTTTTATTTCGTTGTAGTAGTGTTTTTTCGCAACTGTATTAAAAAACGTCGTTCGTCACACGTGCGAGAATGTCATTCTTCACTCGTCTCGAGTTTTTTCACTCGCGTGCCGCTCGTAGCAAAATGTCTTGGGACTTGGGACTCGTGAAGTAATGACATACTTCTTGCACTTATAACGAAATGTACTATTTTGCTACTGGCATGCCTGTAGTTATCGCAAGCGTTCACTCATGCCAGTTTCGCAGCCCCCCGCGCCCCTCCCTCATATTGCATGCTAGTAAATCAAATTGCTTGCGATCTACTTGTTTGCCAGATACAGGCATGCCAGTTAGTGTATACACAATACAATAGCTGGCACGCACGAGTAGCTGTTATGCAAGTGTGCAAGTCAAAGGCATGTGTATTCCCGGCTTTATACTATAATACACACTAATATTGACACAATAATACACAATAGTAGTCACAATAATGTTGACCTTATCTTGTGTACTCAAGAATATAAATAGATAAGACAATCACATTGATTTATTATGTAATAGGATTAAATGTAACTTTTTTATTTAATTCAGTCAACATCATTCACCGCGCCCAATATTTATAATAATAGTTGTACCTTTTTAGGGTTCCGTAGTCAACTAAGAACCCTTATAGTTTCGCCATGTCTATCTGTCCGTCCGTCCGTCCGTCCGTCCGTCCGCGGATAATCTCAGTAACCGTTAGCACTAGAAAACTGAAATTTGGTACCAATATGTATTTCAATCACGCCGACAAAAGTGCAAAAATAAAAAATGGAAAAAAATGTTTTATTAGGGTACCCCCCCTACATGTAAAGTGGGGGCTGATATTTTTTTTCATTCCAACCCCAACGTGTGATATATTGTTCGATAGGTATTTAAAAATGAATAAGGGTTTACTAAGATGGTTTTTTGATAATATTAGTATTTTCGGAAATAATCGCTCCTAAAGGAAAAAAAAGTGCGTCCCCCCCCTCTAACTTTTGAACCGTATGTTTAAAAAATATAAAAAAAATCACAAAAGTAGAACTTTATAAAGACTTTCTAGGAAAATTGTTTTGAACTTGATAGGTTCAGTAGTTTTTGAGAAAAATACGGAAAACTACGGAACCCTACACTGAGCGTGGCCCGACACGCTCTTGGCCGGTTTTTTTATAATTTATTGTTTTTTATATTGATTTGTAATAAACTTTTATAGTCATAAGTATTATAAATAACTAAATTAATTTATTGATTTAAACTAACACGATTTGCACTCATAATTTTAGAACAAAACGGGACTAAATTGCGTAAACACTTACATTTATATTTGGCCCGAGACATTACATTTATATTTGGGTGTTTAGCGATTAAGTCCCGTTTTGTTCTAAAATTATAACTTAATTAATCTGTAAAGTAAATAAAGAAAATATTATTAAAATTACCTTTGAATTTGTGTCCGATTCAAGTAGGTTTATCAAATACCACCAGGTGAATAAGAAAGACCTTCACGCACAGTTCCTTTATTCATATGATTATGAATAGTACCAGCTATTGTAATTTTCAATTCTCTTTGTTATGCTAGATTTGCAAAATATTTTCTTTTATTGTCAAACGTTTCATTGATATTACGTTACCCATTATTACAATTGTTTTGAGAGCAAACTAATAACAAACATTGGAAAAAGGTTGTTTTGGTAAAAAAGCGGATAATTATTTATTTCGGTGCACTAGGTTAATTAAACGGAATTCATTGTCATTTGCTTCATCATCATCATCATTTCAGCTATTTTTTTTTATATTGGGGGACACCTTACACAGATCAACCTAGCCCCAAACTAAGCAAAGCTTGTAAAATTCATAGTAAACATCCATGACTCAGGAATAAATATCTGTGTTCATCACACAAATAAATGCCCTTACCGGGATTCGAACCCGGGACCGCGGCTTAGCAGGCAGGGTCACTACCAACTACGCCAGACCGGTCGCTAGCCATTAATCGCCCACTGCTGAGCATAGGCCTTTCTTTGTGTACGCCACTTATCCCGGTCCTGGGCTAATCTCATCCAGAAGTGCCCCGCAGTTCTGTTTTTCGAATGTCGTCCACCCACCCACGTCATTTGCTTACCCCAAACTTACTTGTTGGGGTCGGTCGGAGCAGCACGTCTTTTTTAACCCCCGACACAGAAACGACTGGCTGTTTGTTTGACGTGTGTATCTGTCTGTCTGTCTATCTGTTTGTCTGTCTCTGTGTGTGTGTGTGTCTGTCTGTGGCATCGTAGCTCCTGAACGGATGAACCGATTTAGATTTAGTTTTTTTTTGTTTGAAAGCTGAATTCGTCGGAAACTTGGCCATGTTTCATGAAAATCGGTCCACTATATATTTATTTATCGTATGGCATATATCGTTTCTCTACTTTTAAATGTTTAAAAAGTCAGACTGCAGATATTCGATTGCAGTCGACTATGTCAAGGTTTTTTTCAAAATTTTAATTATGTGGTTAGGTTAATTCTTCCATGTGGTTCTATCAGACGTAATCTCATCATTCTCAACATTGACGCTCTCATTGCATATCATCTCACACATTCCATAGAACTTTTTAAAATTTGGTAGCACTCGTTAGGATCACTATTTAGCTGCCATAATTTAAACTGCAGAATGTTTAAAAAACGGCATTTTAAGCTTTTTTTTATCAGAGTGATACAAAAACTCGTTACTATTTTTTAAATCTACTAAGTATTAATTTCTTTCAAATGTTTTTTTTTTATAGAGATTCAACACCATTCTAGAAAAATACTTTCGCATGAGGCTATTTATATCTTCTGTAATATTTGACATAAGAAACCAATATTTAATGATTTTGGGTATTAAATGTGTACGATGACGACGTATTTTTAATTCAAAAATGTGAGTAATATTTTTTTTTAATTTTAGCGACCGAAAACGCTGTCGGCCATGTAGTGACGTCATAGGGTTCATGTCAAATCAATAATGACACTGACACTTTATGCCTCGTACTTAAAGTGTCAGAAAATTTTGTTTTTGCACTGAATGACTTCATTCACAGAAAATCTATAGACAATACATGGCTGATGTTGTTTTTGCCCGATTCTTAATAAAATATAGTGAATTTTTTTTCGGTTAATTGGACAGTAAGTAATAATACAGCGCGTAAACGTAATAAGGGCGATAAATGAAACCAGGCATATAATTCAATGTTGTTATCATTATTTAATAGGTGTTTTTGACTTACTCTTAATTTTTACCCCATAATGAATTTTTGAAAAATTTCCCAGCAGCAATGTACTGTAAACGTGATTGCGATGACAATCAATGACAACTGTCAACGAGCGTTAAACGCGAGTGTGTTTGCATTACGTTGCAGGCCGAATTAAATTCTATGGATAAAAAAAAAATCAATTTTAAGTAAAAGTTATCTAATTCCATTTTTTATGTCCTATTATAGGACATAAAAAATGGAATTAGATAACTTTTACTTAAAAGTATAATACTCACCACCGTTAAGAGGTTCGCCCGTATTAGGTTTACACCCTGTATAAGACAAACTTTTAAAAAGGGTCAAGTAGCCTATTAGGTACTTTATATTAGAAAGTAAGTCCCTAAGTAATAGTTCAGTCATTCATAATTAATAAAAATAAAGTAAAAAATATCATTTGAAAATCATTGCCAAATTATGTTGTTTATATTTTATTTTTAATCCTTAGTATTTAAGTACCCAATAAATAAGTAGTTACTTAAACTTAATACAAAAAAAATATACTTAATTATTAACAGTTATTATTTCCTTTATTTATCTTTTCTCTTATGCTAGGTTTTTTACAATATGAGTATAAAAGTAAAATAAAAAAAAAACACTTACAAAACAATATAAAAACATATAAACATATTATAAAAAACAGTTTATTATTATCTTTATTTACTGTGCATTATCTTTTTTATAATATATATTTGGTAAATGAGATAGATCAAGTAATAGTAAGCTGTTGCTGCCGCTACTGGACACTTTAAGAGGCTTTAAAAGTGGGTTGCTGGCTTTTAAGGTATGAGTATGCTCTTTTAATGGAGGTTTGACGTAATTATCCTCTTTAATCATGTCAGCAGCTTTTTCAGCAACCATGATGACGGGTGCCATAATATTCGAACTTGGGAGGTCGGGCAAAGAGGAGCTGTCCGCCACACGCAATCGTCCCACACCGTACACACGGAGCCTAGGGTCCACCACTCGCCCCATGCCGCATGAGCCGACGAAATGCCAAACCGACCACCTAGTCCCAAACGTCTGACAACGCCAGTATTCTCTACTCCCATACTGCAACCCTGCACATTTAGGAAGCTTAAGATCAAGTGGTTCTCCGCCAACACTCTTATAGTAAGAGGAATTTCTAATTCTATCCACTTCTCTATAACTATCTACCATTATTTCCAAATCATCTTCTTCTGAGTAACTCTTTAAAGAGATTATCGGACTATCCTCAGGCTTTCTACTTTTTAGCCTAATTGTGCCGCTTGATTTAGGGTGCAACAGTATTTGAATACATAATAATATTTCTCTCTCTTTACTAGCTTCGTATATAGCTTGGCATGTTTGGTAACTTAATCCAAAGCTGAAGGAACATGTTTCTAAAGCCTTACTTGAATCACCAGAAAATATTAAACATATTGACTCAGTATCTGGATAGCTTTGAGTCTTGTTAAGAGCTATGAAACCAACTAAAGCAGGAAAGGGATATTTCCCGCAATCAGGTTTTTTTACAAACGGCTTGGTCAGTTTTTTAAACTTGTATGCAACTATACCAGCTGGTTGTTCCTTAAAGTTTTGACCAACGGGCAAATCCGCAATAGCTCTGATCCCTAAACGTCTTAAGTCCTCTTTAGGACCGATACCAGACAGCATTAGCAGCTTGGGCGAATTGAATACTCCAGCAGTTACTATTACCTCTTTATCTGCTAATATTTTAATCAGCTTTCGGTCCTGAGTCAACGCTTCCACTCCTATGGCATTTTTAAAATCATCAAACAGTATTTTAGTAACAAATGTATTTTTGAGGACATGTAAGTTCTTTCGATGTTTGACTGGTTTAAGAAAACTATATGCTGTACTCTCTCGAGTTTGTTTGTATATAGCAAATGTGCATTCACCAAATCCTAATGTTTCATTTCCATTAATATCTATTCGTATATTATGTCCTAGCTCAGAGAACATGCATGCATAATCTTCAGTTTCAGGATACATAGATCTAGCTATATGTAGATATCCTGCAGTTCCATGGAATTTTCCAGTTTTAGACGCAAGTATTCCGGGATCTTTTAAATTTTCACTTTTCTTGAAGTATGATAGTACATTTTCGTAACGCCAGCAAGGATCTTTGAGTTTCTTTGCCCAAGAATTGTAGTCGTGAGGATGACCTCTGACATAGGACATATAATTGTTGGCGCTGGAGCCACCCAGCATTTTTCCTTGAGTCAGTGGCAAAGCATAATCATTTTGATATTGTTTTCGATTACAGTCATACTGCTCTGTGTAATTCCAGTCACTTTGTGTATCCAGCAGTAGACCCGATAATCCTGGAAACTAAAAATATTTAAAAAATTAATTTAATCTTACGGAATAATTTGAAGTTTTTAACAGTAACAATATTTCAAGACTCGTATAATATTGTAAGTATAATTTTTTAAATACTTTGTTGATGTCTATTTTTACCATGGACTCCAAAGGTGGGTCACCACCAGCCTCGATGAGCAACACGTTGAATTGACTGTACTCTGACAGTCGGTTAGCAATCACACATCCTGCAGTCCCTCCCCCAACTATTATATAAGTAAAGCTGTCTTCATCTGAAATTAGAAATGAAGCTGTACATAATCAATTAGATTATGAATGTGAAATTTATGAATCGAACGATAGACAGGATAACAAAGTTGTTTAAAAAAAACTGACTAAGTTTTTAAATGAGCACTGTTTCTACTCAGTAACAGATTTTCTTAACTTTACACACTGAAATGAAATTACTCATCTTATGATGTAATATTAATAAATGGATGTAGCTGCATTTATGTTGTGACCACAGACAATAATAAAAAAAAAACTAAATAGGGAAGTCAAATTTAAAATCTAATTATTAGATTTTAAATTTGACTTCCCTATTTAGTTTTTTTTTTCACATGTGTTCAATTCAAATGTTGATTTACATATTGTTTTTGTGTATGTTTTATTTTTGTCATTGAATGTATAACCGTTCCGTCCTGCTTATCTTTATCACCATGTTGACCTACCCTATTTTTTGACATGATTTAAAAATTTATTGTTTTTGTCATTTCCGAAGGTAAGAGCCAGTAGCATCAACCACATTTGACAGACACATCATTGTCACGCAGCAGACGTCTATGGAACTTCCCATACAATAAAATTTAATGAACGCTTTGACGGTGACAGACGGTTTGATGCAACCGGCCCTTATAGATCAAGAGCCCAGGCCCGCCAGACCTTCCTCAAATTCTCAAGGATGAAACTTTGGGACAATGTAGAGTTCACATCGGCGTTTAATGTGTGCATATTTTCTAGTTCGGCCCATCGGCCAATTTTTTGCTATCAAGTGATGAAGGTGAAAAAAAAAGTGCTTACTTTCCTTAAATTCTCAAGGCTGATTTTTATATATGTGTTAGGCACGTTGTTAGAAATTGGTTATCATCAATGCCAGACCGTTTCCGCCGGCCATAACTTTTACCAGACGCGACAAAGTTGGCAAAAAACGACTCTAACTTACCTCATTTTCTGAAGCCTGATTTTGATATATGATACGCAGGGACCTGTAACTAGACCGTTTGTAAGCAGCCAGACCAATCGGATGGACCCAACCATCCGCCAGACCGACTTAAAGTTTCGATATGAGCATTAGTAGAATTGAAATATTCCGGGTCTATAAAAGCTAAAAACTTGAATTTTCTACATTAAGCTACGTGTATATTGTATACTTGACGTAATAAGCGACTTTCAAAAATTTTACTTCTAAGGAAATAAAAAAATGAAAGTTTATATGTGGTGCAAGATTAATTTTAAGCTATGAATTTTATTTACACTGCGTAAGTACATGTGTATTTTATTATAAATATAACTTAGTTTAACTTAACTTAAAGTTTAGAATACTTTACGTGTGTACACAACATATACCTACACTTATACTTTCCACCTCATTTTAACTGAACTTATATAAATGCTTAAATAACTTTTGTAGTATGCGAGGGATTTGACATTATTGGTCTAGCGGATGGTTGGGTCCATCCGATTGGTCTGGCTGCTTACAAACGGTCTGGTTACAGGTCCCTGCGTATCATATACCAAAATCAGGCTTGAGAAAATGAGGTAAGTTAGAGTCGTTTTTTGCCAACTTTGACGCGTCTGGTAAAAGTTATATTTATAATAAAATACACATGTACTTACGAAGTGTAAATAAAATTCATAGCTTAAAATTAATCTTGCACTATATATAAACTTTCATTTTTTTATTTCCTTAGAAGTAAAATTTTTGAAAGTCGCTTATTACGTCAAGTATACAATATACACGTAGCTTAATGTAGAAAATTCAAGTTTTTAGCTTTTATAGACCCGGAATATTTCAATTCTACTAATGCTCATATCGAAACTTTAAGTCGGTCTGGCGGATGGTTGAGTCCATCCGATTGGTCTGGCTGCTTACAAACGGTCTAGTTACAGGTCCCTGCGTATCATATATCAAAATCAGACTTGAGAAAATGAGGTAAGTTAGAGTCGTTTTTTGCCAACTTTGTCGCGTCTGGTAAAAGTTATGGCCGGCGGAAACGGTCTGGCATTGATGATAACCAATTTCTAACAACGTGCTCTAACACATATATAAAAATCAGCCTTGAGAATTTAAGGAAAGTAAGCACTTTTTTTTTCACCTTCATCACTTGATAGCAAAAAATTGGCCGATGGGCCGAACTAGAAAATATGCACACATTAACCGCCGATATGAACTCTACATTGTCCCAAAGTTTCATCCTTGAGAATTTGAGGAAGGTCTGGCGGGCCTGGGCTCTGGGTCTATTAATCTGTTTAAGTATCTTTTGCATGCCTTTCGTTCGAATACACTGACACTCCCCTAGTTATAAGACCTATTATGTATTTACGTGTTTTCTTGCAAAATACAAAAGTCAGAATTTTGAAAATGGTTTTATAAAAGTATCACACTATTTTCTGTGTGTGTGAATCAAGCCTGCATTAAGAAAATAAGTTTCTATCTTAACAGAATATTGGTACGTAGTTATTTCTCAACGTAATGGTGCAAAGCTGTGAGTAAAAATCTTACCTGACACAGTAGCTTGATCGGGAAAATGTATGGCAGTTAGATGCAAGACAAGCAGCACTTGGAAAGCGGCTTGAATTCTTTTTATCTTCGCTACTGCCAGTTGGGCTGCCGAACCATCCATATTGTTGTAACTGATACCTCAATTTGTTACTACAATTACCTAGAAGATAGGAACATATATTATTATTCTAGTAGCTATAGTTACGAGCAAAGCCGTTTTTTAGCAATAAATTCAAAATTACTCTTTAGAGCTAAGTTTTAACTTATTTTTCATAGAATCTTATTTACCTAAGCTACTTTAACGTGAATGAAGATTGTTCAATTATTTTGCTTTGAAATAAAAAAGAGTAGGGACTTAAATTAAAGGGTCTCATAGCGTGTGAAGTTCAAATAATAGTTAACAGGGCAAAAACAGATTTTTTATACCACGTCGGTGACAAACAGGTATATGTTCCGCCTGATGGAAAGCGGTCACCGTACGCGGTCACGCATGCAACTCAAGGGGTGTCACATGCGCGTTGCCCACCCATTAGAAACTTGTACACTCCTTTTTGAAGAACCCCATACTGTAAGTTCATCGGAAATACCTCGGCAGGGAGCTCATTCCACAGCCGGAGCGTCCGTGGGAGGAAATTCCTCTGAAACCTCACGGTACGCAACCATTTAGGTTGCAAGGCGTGTGGATGAGCGTCCTGTTAATGGCGAGCGATGCGATGATGAAAAGTGGACGTTGTCATCATGTCAAACAGTAGATCCTCATAACACAACCCATTGTACAGGCGATAGAACACACATAAGGAGGCGAAGTTTCTCCTTAGACTTAAAGGTTCAATACCGCCTGTAAGTTTGGGATCGTCGACAATTCGCATAGCGCGTCTCTGGACCGAGTCAAACATAAGTATGTTCACTGAATAATACAAATGACTGAAAAATTACCTCGCAATTTCAAACACAAACTCGTATGTATACTTAAAAGGTGCAAGTAGAATGATAACTTTATTACCTTACATTTACCTTTTATTTGTCCATAAATACCTTATTAATGATGTAATTTAGATGCCAATTGTGTTTTAACAATTTGATGTGGTTTTATCAGATTTTGATACGATTTTAACCGTGAGCACCAAACAATGTAAGCAGCTTATAATTATTGGAGGTGAAAAAATACTTTGTGATGTTGTTGATGTGTATCTCTTTTTGGAATGAGAATGATTTACATTAAAGTAAAAAAAAATCGGTTGTCTGTAAAGTCGGTTTACGGACGGTAGTTTGACGTGACAACCTGACAACGTCAACCGTGCCGCGCTCTCGCTTGCGGAACGGGACAATGACGTCAACTTTTTCGTGCATGCAGCCCGTAGTGACGAGTTATTAGACGTTGTCACGTCAAAATAGTATTTTATACAATCGTGATATAATACAAAGCTTTTCAGTTGAGTACCATGTTTAGGCCACGAAGCTTGCTGAGTGGCCTAAAAGTACGGTACGAGAGTGAAAAGCTTAATTATATCACTATTGTATACAATACTTTTTCTATGAGTCATCATCTTCATCATCAATGGACGAAAAATATCATCATTCAAGTTAAAATTAATGTTAATAGCGTCGTTCACCGTTGTATCAACATCGAATTACCTGGCAGGCTGGCAACCAATTGTTTGCAATAACCGTCTCTGATTGGTCGATAACGCGATAGATAAAAAAAATGTGTTTGAGATGCAGAAAAATTTGCCAGTTATCGCAAATTAATAAAGAACTTGCATGGAGTTCTATTTTTGAAATTATTACAGTTAACTAAAAGTGAATTGTAATGAAATATTATAGTTGACTAAATGTCAAAGACTATCTAACACTGAAAAGTCAGCACTTATAGTTTAGTCTGTGGTGTCCTAATTGACAGATTAAAGTCAACGAGTAGAAAAATACAATTTTAACACTTCGTTCGTAACGTTTGGTAGTCATTTACTTTATACAAAGTAATACACAGAATGATTATTATGTAAACCTAAACTGCAATCGCGATATATATTTATAGGAGGTAGGGCATAGCGAATGATATTCCGCTTTGTGTGGTAGGGCACACCACAGCGGATATCGTCTCGCTCGAATCTAGAGCAGAGCCCAACTGGGGTAGTACCTCCGCCTTACAGAAGACCGCAGCCAAATAGCACTAGACCCTACTCATAGTGTTGTGTTCCTGTCGGTGAGTAAGGCTGCCAGAGCTCAACGAGGGTGCGGTGTGCTGATGACGGGAGGACTTACGGAACTAACTTGTTCCGTTTATTGTCCTTTGAGTCGTCGGCAACCCGAACCCTCCTTAGAGCTTGTACACTCCTTTTTGCTGTGTACTTAACGCAGCAAAAGGGAATGTACAAGTTTCTAATAGGGTGGCAACGCGCATGTAACACTGTTTGAGTTGCAGGCGTCCATAGGTTACGGTGACCGCTTTACATCAGGCGGGCCGTATACTTGTTTGCCACCGACGTAGTATTAAAAAAAAAAAAATGTCCAGAAGGCATGTTGCTTGCGTTTATCTGTGTGATTTATGCCTATTGGTGACACGACCGCAAGTTCTATGAAACAGCCAAATTTTTTTTGAAGAGAACAACCAAGGCATATATTATATCATATTATTGAACTTGGCTCTCATTTCACATTTATGTTTTTGATGGGATATTTAAGTTACACAATGATGTTTTTTGTCATCTCATCAAGTCATCAAATACTGTAGAAATTGAGCTTGGAATTAAACCAAGAACCGTTCGCAATTTTGGAAATATCTTTTCTGTGTATATTCATGATCTATTAAAAAATAATATCAAAACCATACCAAATGGATGAGACACAATCAGCGTTTAATTCATGTAATACTGCAACAATAAATGTTTTCATATTGTTTAAGGCATAGTAAGTAGTCAATACAATAACACCTGTTGCTATTGTAAAACTAAACGAAGATGGTTGTTTTTAGGGTTCCGTACCTCAAAAACGAAAAACGGAACCCTTACAGGATCACTTCGTGCGTCTGTCTGTCCGTCTGTCACAGCCAATTTTCTCCGAAACTCCTAAACCGATTAACTTGAAATTTGGCACACATATGTAAACCTGTGACCCAAAGACGGACATGTAAATTAAATTAAGAAAATTTAATTATAGGGGCCACTTTTGGGGGGTAAAAGTGAAAATTAAAAATCAAAGTTTCTAGAACTATATTGTGTTACATATCAAATGAAAGAGCTTTTTATAAGTATTTTGTGGCTTTTAATTAATGAATAGTCATTTGTTTTACAAGGGGGCAAAGTTGTTTAACCGCACGTGCCAATATTGACACCCGAGCAGCGAAAGTTTCCAATATTAAAAAAAAAGTGGAATCTTGAGCGCTGCGAGGGTTTCAAGGCACGAAGGTTAAACAAACTTTGCCACTGAAACACATTTTTTTACCGCACCAACACGAACAAAATACTGACTGTAAAACATCAAACTAAATCAAATAGATTAATTTATTCAATATTTATGATTCAAAATCATCGTTCATAGATAAATTCCGCTAGCCCGTTTAAGACATCAAGTTAATATTTGTATGAAATTACTTTGCACTCTTGTGAATAAAGGCAATTTTGCTATCTGTTGTCGAATATAAAGTAAGCCATTACCAGTTGGTGTGGTGAAAAGGTCTTTAAGCTTTGAATGCCATAGATACAGGCGTTTTCTTCAGAAATCGCGCATAGCGCGTCATCCTTTTGATAATTTTTATGTTATTTCTATTAAAAATTAGTGTTTTATTCAATTCTAATAGGTAATAAAGTGTCCCATACGATTTTTCCTATTGTGTTACCATATTTCATATTACAGTTTTTATGTGGTAACAATTACTATTGGTGGGAACCTGTAATTGGCTTTTTGTAACCTAATTAAGTTAACCTTTCTGTATTAATAGCTGTTGGTTCTCCGAACAATAATAAATAAATAATAAATAAAATAAATAAACAAAATAGGAAAGTAACAAAATGTATATAAATTGTAAGACACTTTTTTGTCCTCTTGATATAAAAAGCGTTCTTGATTTTGAATCGAACTGATCTAAAATTCACTAAAAATAACCAATATGGACAATACGTTATGTTGTAGATGAAGCTTAAGAGAGGGGCTGATTTGAACACGGAGACTAGGTTTTTGATCAAAAGCATATAAGGAAATGGTTATTTGTGTGGGCAATAGAATACTCATACTGAGTATCTGGTCTGGTAATTGTATTGAATATCAAGATTATTAAATAGAATTGGATACCGTTTTATTAAGCAGGAAATTCCTCTTGAACTGCACAGTGTGGGACCATGTACGACAGGGTATAAGGAACGTAAATAAAATCATACACTCAAAGATAAATAATTCATTTGCATTTAAAATGTTGTTAATAATTAATACTAGATAACTAAACATCGTCCATACGATTCCGTAGAACTAAATAGTAAAATAATAAAATTAGTCTTATATTGACCGGGATATAGACCGTGACCTTTTTGATTTTTGTCGAGCTCCCGATATTTCGACGCAGTTGCATACATCATGATCACGGAAAACTGACGAAGGCGGGTGGATGTCAAAGTTGCGTGGATGGCAACGCGCGATATATTCAGGTAATCACGGTCTATATCCCTGTCAATATAAGTCTAATGAAAATAACTAATAATAATCACTAATAAATAAATCATTCAAATCTCTCACTAATAAAATGTTAACCGCCATGGTCAGCTTTAATCATATCAGCTCCTTTTTCAGCGACCATGATGACGGCCGCTCCTATATGCGCACGCGGGATGTGTGGGATAGCACAGCTGTCACTGACTCGAAGGCCTCGAACACCGAACACACGCAACCTTGAGTCGACCACCCGACCCATACTACAAGCTCCAGTGTAGTGCCACAGCGTCATCCTCGTACTCAAAACATGGCACCTCCAATATTCCTTTGTTCCATACAGCAACCCTTCACATTTAGGCAATCTCAAATTTATAGCTTCTCCTTGAACGTTATTAAAGTAACTTGTACTTCTAATTTTATCTAACTCTTCACAGGCATTTACCATTGCTTCTAAATCTTCCTCCTCTGAGTAAGCATTTAGGTAGACCAGTGGTTCTTCCTCAGAATTTGCACTAGCTAGTTGAACTATGCCGCTGGATTTGGGATGTAACAGAGCTTGTAAACAAAAGAGTACCTCCCTACCTTTTCCAGCTAGATAAATAGCTTGACATGTATTATAATTAAGACCCAAATTAAAGGAGCACACTGACAATGCCGTTTTCGAATCGCTGGGAAGAATATAACATATAGTTTCTGAATCTGGATACGTATGAGTTTTATTTAATGCTATGTAACCGGTTATACAAGGCATTGGAAATTCTGCATAGTTCGGAGGTTTCGGTGGATCATTTGACCTTTTCATTTTATACGCAACTAAAGCTGCCGGGTGATCTTTTAAATTCTGGCCAACTGGCAGATCGGAAACTAATTGTATTCCTAATGATTGTAAATCTATTTTACGTCCAATTCCAGAAAGCATTAGTAATTTAGCGGAGTTAAATGCGCCGGCTGTTACTATAACTTCCTCTTCAGCCATTATTTTTATTAATTTTCGATCTTCAGTTAAAGCTTCTACTCCTATAGCAGTCTTAAAGTCGTCGAATAAAATTCTTGTAACAAGGGTATTTTTAAGAACATGAAGATTATGTCGGTATTTCACTGGTCTCAAGAAGCTAAACGCTGTACTCTGCCTTACTCCTTGACTTATAGTAAAAGTAGGCTCACCATATCCTAAGTATTCATCTCCGTTAAAATCTATACGAATTTTGTGTCTTAGCTCCTTAAACATATTGAGATAAGGTTTAGTTTCAAGATGAGGTTCTTTCATGATATGCATGTAACCCGAAGTGCCGTGAAAATTAGCGTATTTTGAATAGAGGATTTCGGGATCATCTAAACGCTCACTCTTCTTAAAGTATGGTAATACATTATCGTAGTTCCAGGACTGGTCCCCGACTATTTTTGCCCAAGAGTTATAGTCGTGGGGATGTCCTCTTGAGTAGATCATGAAGTTATTGCTACTGGATCCGCCCAGCATTTTGCCTTGCGTTAATGGTAATTCAATGTTGTTTTGGTAATCATCTCTATGTTTGTCATATTGCTCCGTGTAGTTCCAGTCTAATGATGTTTTAGGCAGGTAACCAACTAACCCTGGAAACTGTAAACAAAATAATACATTATGTATATAAAATGAATACATTTCCTATGACAAATTATTTTTGTAGTCACCATCAGGCATAAATAATAGCGCCTGGTGCTCAAGAGCAAGCACTCTAGCGACTACACAATACAATTGCATCCAAATATTTATGAGCACCTACGGCGCCCCGATATATCTGATAGTAAATGTACATGTGCAGCCGAGTCTATTTTTAGGGTTCCGTAGTCAACTAGGAACCCTTATAGTTTCGCCATGTCTGTCTGTCCGTCCGTCCGTCCGCGGATAATCTCAGTAACCGTTAGCACTAGTAAGCTGAAATTTGGTACCAATATGTATATCAATCACGCCAACAAAGTGCAAAAATAAAAAATGGAAAAAATGTTTTATTAGGGTACCCCCCCCTACATGTAAAGTGGGGGCTGATATTTTTTTTCATTCCAACCCCAACGTGTGATATATTGTTGGATAGGTATTTAAAAATGAATAAGGGTTTACTAAGATCGTTTTTTGATAATATTAATATTTTCGGAAATAATCGCTCCTAAAGGAAAAAAAAGTGCGTCCCCCCCCCTCTAGCTTTTGAACCATATGTTTAAAAAAAATGAAAAAAATCACAAAAGTAGAACTTTACAAAGACTTTCTAGGAAAATTGTTTTGAACTTGATAGGTTCAGTAGTTTTTGAGAAAAATACGGAAAACTACGGAACCCTACACTGAGCGTGGCCCGACACGCTCTTGGCCGGTTTTTTTATATACAGAATGAAACAAAGACGACCGTTCAACGTTTGCATAGTGACTTTTGAGGTCATAATGAACAACTTTTATTATGAGACCGTTGCTGAAATCACGAAAAAAAAATTGGCTGTTCCATAGAAATGAGCTGACCTGTATGTATCATGCGTTGAAAAGTATGTTATTAGTCCCATAGTAAATTTAGTTCATTATGCCCTCAAAAGTCACTATGCAAAGTTTGAACGGTCTTTTTTATTTTACCGTGCACAGTTAAGTCAATAAATAGTTCATGATTGTATTGATAATCAAAGTAAGTTCTTTACTATCCTTTGTTCTTGCACAACACAACTTATATCTTGAAACTCAATTAATTTACTCAATTATTTTGGGGGCTGCGAGGGAAACGCAGCGGGAATAATGGGGACTTTTGAGCCAGCTACGATCCAGGGGGGGCTTTTTAAGGTTTGGTTGTGTTTTGTATTATTTATTTATTTATTTTTATTATATTGTATTAATGACCCACTTGACATTTGTATACTATGACGAAGCCTGCGCTGTGGATTTATTTTTGTATGTAACTTCATATGTGATTAATTACCTAAATAAGTTTTAGAAAATTAAAAGTCGTATTTATTAATGATATTTATTAGGATTAATTTATGTTTGTGTTACTTTACCATGGACTCCAAAGGCGGATCGTCTCCAGCTTCTATGAGAAGCACTTTGAAACGGTATCGCTCCGTCAGCCGATTAGCAAGCACGCAACCGGCTGTGCCACCGCCCACTATAATGAAACTGTAGCGACCGGCACCTGAAGGTGCAAGTAAAAAACTATTATCTTATGCAAAAAAGTATTTTCAGTACAGATGGTGTTTTTTTTACGCACTAGTGCGAGAAGTGGTTCATTATATGCCAGGTCGAGAACTTCGGATGGCCATCTGTACTGAAAAACGTCGTGCGATACTCGTGCGAAAAGGAAATTCGTAACTCGTGTCGATTTGAAACACTTCCTTCGGTCGTGTTTTAATTTATCGCCACTCGTTTCGAACTTCCTTTTTTACGCACTTGTATCGTAATGTACTATTATAATTGACTATAATAAGGCTTGTGTAGGTACAAAAATGACGCGTGACATGCACAAGAGATTTCTTTAGGCGGGGTTCATCCTTAATAATGCATTCAAAAAGGGGCCACCAAAATGTTTGATGTACCTACCTAAATTTTGAGGAGCGTGACTACCAACATTTCCTCTTTGATCTTATGTACGCCCAAGAGCGTTGTTCAGCGTTTTAAACATTCTTAAATAAAATTAATAAAAAAGACGTACAGCCTCATAAAAAAAAGCTGTAAAAATATTGATATAATGCAAAAGTAGAAAGAAAAAATACTCACCTAATATTTTTTGTTGAGGCCAATGTATGGCGGTGAGTCCCAGGATGGTCAGAACCTTCAAGGCTGCTTGGATTTTTCTGATTCTAAGGACGGCTAATGCAACATCCATTATGCAACTGTAATTAAATTATCTGTTACGATGGTCTTATTAAATTGCCTGTCTAAAGATCATAAATCGCAAGCCTTATAATTATTTATTTAAGGCCTCCACTAAGGCTTGGTTTAGACGGCGTGCCAACTCGCATGCGATTTTAGTTACATTGCGGGCTGTTAAGGTTACATACAATTTTGCACAGCCATCAAATACCGCAATGTAATAAAACTCGTATGCGAGTTCTCGAACCGTCTAAATGGGCCTTTATTCTTAGTCGGTACGTATGTAGAATTTTGTTATTATTATTTAAAGTGCATTTTAGAGTTTTGTTTGAAACTTTCTTATGATCAGAAAGTTAAAAATCTGCGGGCGTAGCCGAATGCACAAACTCTCACGAAACGCTCACGAAACGAAACGCTCGTAATATATCTCTATCGCTCTTGATTATTGGCGCGACAGAGCCAGACTACCTTTCGCGGCGTTTCGTTTTCGTTTCGCGTCGTAGAATAGAAACGCCATTCGGATACGGGGCCTGAAATTCAAACAAATGGTCCCTCGAGAAAAAAATCAGAACTACCTATGCGATTTTTTTTTTTTTTACAAAAAGCTCTGACTTTTCAAAAACTCCACTCTCAGAACCCGAGGCAAGTGTTTTTGTGCTAGGGTAGAAAGTCACTCAGTTATTAAAATCACCAGTGTCATTATTAACCCAGTATTACAGTTTTTTTTTTACAGAAAATAGGGTGTTAAGCTTAGATGCCTTTATCGATGATTTAATCGATGAAATATTCTTGAACACCAAATTACGACTGCATAGTTCGTGTTCACATACACAATATTTATAATAGAAGTGCTTATAAAACTAGTTTACCATATGCTATCATTCGATAAATAAAATATTTTTCTTATAATTGAAATTATTTTAATTAAAAAATGTTATTACAATATCGTGACGTCTGTTAGTATAATACGAATAAACAAGCAGAGGACAGAACAATGGGGTAATTATGCTTCTAAATGTAAATGACCGTATTTTTGATATAGAGATCATACAGAACGTCAGAGCATTGCTTTTCTGGCAGAAAAAACGCCAGTACAACCGAAAATTACAGATAAATTCTCATACAGTGTAAGTGCTAGAACTTTTCGGTATTAAATATTTTTGGTTAACTTTGAGTATTTGCGTGTTTCAAGCATTCACAATTCAAGTTTTCCCGCTCAAACACAAATCTTGTTATAGGTGTGCCTTCCTATTAAAAAGTACTATTTTATGAAGATTTTTTACTGCCAAGTGTAGTAGGTATTTTTTCTAGACTACTTTTTCTTCTGAATAGTTGACTGATACGATTTACGCCGGACTTCTTGTTCACCCCCTTTAGACCCGATTGTTCAGGTAAATGTTCCTTTCTTTCTTCCTTTTTCTCTCCATTAAGACACGTGTCTAAGGTTTATTGTCCGAAGTGTCAGTACTAGTGGGAGTCCGCCTTGGAATTTCTGGGCAATGAAAGATGATGGATCGATGACCGGCGTGCGGGTGTTTGGGCCGGGCGCTACGGAGCACCGGCTGAGCAATGCCGCCAGGCCAGCTAAATACTGCATCTGTCCCAACTGCTGTCCTGCAAATGAAATGATTCTATAGTTCTTTTTAAATACAGGCATATGAGTTTAGGAATGTGATTGTATTTTATTTACAAAGGTGATATATAACATAACTGATATGTTCTTTTATGCTTCTGTTTAAAGTTTACTTATCTTTCACTGCCTAGGTAAAATAATTGCATACCTACTTAAAGAAAAACAATCTAAGTAGAAGGGGCATTCCATAATAAATAACGTCAGTAAGTAGAAGGATGACCAGGAGTTCGATTTTTGCCTACTACAAGTCTTTATTCTAAAATCGAATTGACTAAGCTACATATTTATAATATTTGTATGAATACCTATACAAACTCGAGGCCCGTCGCCGTAGGGAATGTACCTACACATTCGGTATGTGGCATCCTTCATCAAACCTCTCTGGACGAAATTGCCGCGGCGCCTCAAAATACAGTTCATCGTTGTGCATCCCTTGTACGGAGATCAACACATACACACCAGGGTGAATACTCACCTCGGTCCCCGGAAACTTGTATGGCTTCACGCATTTTCGGATTAGAAAACCGGTGGGTGGGAGTAATCGTAAACTTTCTCTGAAAAGAAAAGTCCTTTAAGAAATTTTGAAACCCAATTTTTTCGAACTTGATAAGAGATGCATTGACACGAGCAGTTTCATTTGGATGCTGATAAGCAATAATGTGTCAACCCACAAAAACTAAAAACATGAGATTTTAATGCCATGTTATAGCTGGATTTTTAAACTTCTATTTGCAAAAATGACCTTTTCATTTTGAAAATTTTCACTATCCCAAAAGTAAAAAAATAGGTTAACACAAATCCTTTATCGTGTGTTGCCTGTTTTGCATTAATGTGTCAAGAACCTTAACTTATTATAGTAATTGGCAGAAGACATATTTAAATTACAATAATGTGTTAAGAGGGTTGACTCAACGATTTTTTTACACTTGACTCATTCTTGCAAAACGCAAAAAATGACATAGTTACCCACTATGAGACTTGAATGATTATTGTAAAATGATATTTTATTCGTTGTTTTATGCTACGACCCGTGTTATAAAACATAAGTCATTATTGTTAAATTATATTCGGGTCATAAATTGTTCGTTTTTGGTGTAAGTACCATGACACTATATTGTAAAATATAACTGTTCATATTAATTTATGTTTGAATAAGTTATGACTTAGTCCATTAGTATATTTTTGCACATGAATGGTAAATTCAGTACGAAATTGAACATTTTAAGTCATGAATATACATATTCGTTATTATAATTTGCAAACATTTTTTACAAGTATGTTTTTATATAAAAATCTAATATAAGCTACTATTTTTTTATAATTACTAATTACATTAAGACGTGTTAATGTATGCATAAAAATATTGTTTGATTTTTGAATACTTACTGAATGGTAGTTTATTATTTTGTTAAAGATATTTTATGTTTTGTTCTTGTACAAGTCATGAGTTATTCATAATTTAAATGACTTAGTCTATTTCTTAGCGTAAAAAAATATTTTGTTGTATATTTAAGATAAGTAGTTTATTTTTTTTAAAGATGATTATTTGGTTTTTGTAACGATTTTTTGTTGAAAAAGCACAGATAATTTAAATATGTGTCTAGAAATGATCATTACTCTAATAGTTAATTTATAGTATTTTATTCAACAGGCGTTTAAAGGAGGTCAAGAAATATCAGTGGCGTACTTTCCACGAGTATTTTGGAGTCAGTTAAACACCATTGCATACAATACTTTTACAACGACCATGCATTTAGTTTTTAATAGTTTTTTTAATAATTCTCGCGAAATTCACACTGTTTCCTGTATTGCAAAGGTTTGCACTGTCAGCTCAGCTGCCCAAAGCCTTCCCGCGCACACACGAGTATCGTTAATGCAATGCGTTGCCATGATTACAGAACCAAACAATGCGTTTTCAGTTTTTTCGATACGCACAATCCTGTAAATGACGAATAACAGTTCGGGAGTAGAAAAATCATTAAAAGGTTTGATTAATAAATAATGTATTGATTCCTACATACCTAATAACATAAGTGACCATGACTGATATGTTACTTAACACTTATAAAGTTAAAAATATGCACAGGTAGAGTATTTTACAACAACAATTTATGTGCTTTAACATGTTTATTTAAGACTCATAGATATTTTTAAACAATTAGCAAAAGTGGGTTAAGTATCATAACACAGTCTTGAAAAAGTTTGACGTCGTCGAACAATTCGCAATAAAAGAAAAGGGCATTATTTCGTCAAATTGAAGTTTGTTTTGAAATTAAGCTACAATAATCACTACTACTGAACGTATTATAGCTGAAAAACAAAACAATATATATAAAAATATTTTTTTTTAAGAGAAACACAAAAAAATGAGAAAAAATCTTTAGACGCCATTTTCTCAAAATGGTTGGCGTGTGGGTTGACACATTGTTGCTTATCAGCATCCATTTGTGCTCTACCTAAACATTTTGGAAATATAGGCGTGAGTACCTATGTATGTATTTATGCGTAAAAAACATGTTAAAACTTTAGGTAGGTAGGTATATGTATTCTAAAATAAACTAAGTGGCAAAACATACTTAAAGCACATTTGCAGATATTTCATCTCTTTGACAGCCTTGTAGCTAAGTTGTCCTTGATGTCGAGCCAGCACTTCGTCAATTTCTTGCTGACACCTGGTCTGCTTTTCGGGGTGTAGTGCAAGCTGGTACAAAACGAACCCTGTCACCGACGCTGTCGTCTCAAATCCCGCTGCAAAGAACATGAACGCCTGCGCTACCATCAGTAGCTCATCCATTTTTAACTCCACCCTTTCTGTTATCTCATTTACATTTTCCTCTTTTAGTAACTCATCTGCGGCTTCTGCCATAACATCTTCTTTTAACTCCAGAAGTAAATCTATAAAGTCTCTCCTGCTTGAGGGTTTGTAACATCTTTCTTGCATGCAGCTTTTCACTAAAGAAACAATTTCTCTTTCGACTTCTATGTGCCAATAATTCGTGCTATTATAAAGCATTGGAGACGTCCATTTCATAAACGCAACCAGACCATCTCTTGCAGTTGAAGACAGCATGCGTTTAGCCAGCTGTATGTACTGGGAAGATGGATCCTTGAGGTGATCGCAGTCGACTCCAAAACCGGAGACGCCGATGACGTCAGTACTGTAGCGCGCCATCAGTCCATGAACGTCCACTTCCAAGTCGCGTTCTGCAAAGTTAACTGCGGCTCATTGCAGGCACTGAGTTCTCTCCACGATCAAAGGAAACATCGCTTTTAGCTTATCCAGCGTGAAAGCGGGCGTCAATCTCTGTCGCAGAAACTTCCATAAGTCGCCGTCTGCCAAAAACAGATTCTTCATCAACACCTCGATCTCCGTACTCTCGGCGTATAAAGCCCTTGAGTGAAAGTACTGAAAATCGGCCCCAAGAACATGTTTAACAAGCTCGGGGTCTCTCACTACCAGAGCATTAGTCCCGGGACTGAGGTAAAACCCGACAAATTTTTCATTAGGATACTTCTGATATAACTCCTTGACGTATTCGGAAAAACATATTTTCTTGGAGTAGACATACCCAATGCTGCCAAAAACAAGGACGCCTTCTTCGTACTTTATACCCAATTTCGCCCAATATTTATATTTTTCTTGACACAGTGACCACAAAAGAACGATTAACAGAACACAAAATAATAATGTAATAATCATTATGTAGTTTATGGATTCACAATTATTGAAGTAAACATTACGTTTTATTTGCAAAATGCTTCGTTAAAAATGATAACAGCTCATGTCCACTGTTTATATGATAACGAATCTATTATCCAATCTTATCATTGATTCACATGGCATTGCCGATAATTTTCACTTTGTTGAAAACAATACTTCATTCTAGTTTGGTCTTTATGTTAGAGACAAGAAGTATAAAATTAAAACAGTCATAACAGTACTCATTATTGGAGACGTGCAAGTGATCATTATGCATAGCGAAATCATTCGGAAGTCGGAGCGGTCGGGTCAATAGGAGTTCGGACAATGTAAACAAATGTTATGTTCAAAATGTGTTTAAT
Source organism: Leguminivora glycinivorella (assembly GCF_023078275.1). Classification (NCBI taxonomy): domain Eukaryota; kingdom Metazoa; phylum Arthropoda; class Insecta; order Lepidoptera; family Tortricidae; genus Leguminivora; species Leguminivora glycinivorella. The sequence continues at coordinate 18,283,522 of NC_062984.1, forward strand.
TTCCATTCTACCTCATCAACTACAAAAATAATAGGGTGTTATGTTATCAATTCTTACCACACAAGTCTCATAAACAATTAAAAGGTCATTAATTTTACACGGTGGTATGTTGTTAACCTCACTCACCCTCACCACTGCCTGATATAGGTACTAGCAGTAGAGATAGGTACTTCCCCGAAATTATCATGCAAAATTTTAATGAAGAATAAAATGAAATATAAAATAATGACAACTACAAAAACAAGCACGTAGTCTGGCTGGAACGTTAAATTAACCAGAGTGGCAATAGTCGATTGATTGTTAAAAGATGAAAATCACTTATAGGTACTTCCCCTAGTATAGGCTACTAGACTCGTATCGAATTTAGCACATCAAGTTATTGTTTTCTGTAGTATTTGAATTAAGAAATAAATATTTATAGCTTGCGGGGATTAAAAGTGCGTGATGACTTTGTTGGATTTGCCATTATAATGTTTAATAATTGTAACATTTTAAGGTACGTTTCTCTCAAACATTTAAATTTATGGCAATAATGTCGGTAGACAAAGAAACCGGGTCGGTCTGGCAAGTTTACCTGGACTGGTTATAAAAGGGACTGCTCGTCGGCGAGCAGTCACTTTTAGTTCTACCAGCGCCACGAACAGAGATAAGTACCTTGATCTGATTATATAATAATAATAATTGCCTGAATTAATTTATGTAATTATTTTAAGTGCCTTAATCTGATTATTCAATAAATATAAATACCTGAAATAATTTACGAAATTATTCAATGAAAATTATCTGAATTAATTTATGAAATGGATTAATAAAAATGTATTTAAAAAGTTAATATGTTTTAGTGTTTCGTAATAACTCGACAACAACACTGTTTATGTCTGATTATTTCATAATAATAATTTGAATTTAACTATGAAATTAATCAATGAAAACTACCTGAATAAATTGATGAAATTGACTAATGAAATTGTAATTAAAAATTAGTAGATATGTTTTACTATTTCATTATACGTAACTTAATAGTAACCCTGTTTATGATTTTACTCCCTTGTCGAATATTTGATGTGTTTCCAACAAGTAAATATATTTGTGTCATTGCTTTATAACCAACGCAGTTTTATTATGTCCCATATTTGCCAATTGAATTACATATTTAAATTTATTCCAAAAAAACAAATCAGGATTGCTTAAACAGCGAATTGCCCAAACTGTAAAACAAATATATGTTTATAATTATTTTATCATATTAGTCACTTCAGGTCATATGACATTTGAGTAAAGATAATTTGTTCTTTGGAAGTTAGTTATTTCGTCATATTAGTAGTCACTTCAGGTCATATGTCATTTGACTAAACGTAATTTGTTCCTTGGAAGTTAGTTACCTTTCTTGAAGTCAAAAACCTTTATTATTTTGAACAAAAAAAGGCTGTTTATTATACCCCTTTAACATACTCGGTCGCATAATTAAATCTTTAATATTTCATACAAACCTAAAAATAAAAACGTTTCATTATATATACAAAATGCTAAATTCAGAAGTGGGATACGTTTTACCTAGCCATCTTTTAACGCTGTGAATTAAATATTTCAGAGAGAATGGATTGAAGTCTGCTGACCAACTTTCATACCACCATTCGAAGAGCAGTTTCTTCGGGCTGCCGATACCACAACATTGTGCTTCCTACATTTGGTCCTACAGGAAGCGATAATGGGACTGCACGGACGAGGCATGGTGCACCGATTTAGGGACCTTCTGCAAACCTGAATGGACTGGCGTTGTTATGATCATTTAAGTCGGTAAGGCCCTGAGGGCTCTGCATTATCATGTGAAAATTTTTGTTTGAAGAAATATTTTTGTACCCACTGTGTTTTAAACTGATTTTATTGTACATATATATATTTTTTTTTTTTTTCATTGGTTAGCAACAGTAAAGTTATTTACACAAAAAAGTGATGTTATACATTTAAAGAAGTATTTAAGTTATTGTAAGTATTTTGTTCACTTATTACGGAACTGCAGTTGATCGGGCTAGTTATTGAAAGAGCCAGTGTTATGACATCTTGAATAAAGAAATTACCTCATCTTAGATCAAGTTGTTTAAAAAAAAAAGTTAAATCCTGAAGTTAGGGTATAAAAGTCAGAATTGAACAATACAGGTTTAGATCAACACTGGTTTAGTTTCTTCCTTTGGGAATAAATTATACTTGGTTAATGACATAATTCGGTAAATAAGTTCTTGCTGTAAAGATTGTATTAGGACACGACTGAGCCCGAGGGATCCTATAACTGCGAAACAATATTTCGATTTTCGTATTGGTATGGGGTCTAAATCTATGTATTGACCAACGTATTTCATTTGAGAAATTCTTACAGACTGAGATAATTTATAAATCACTAATATATTTTTTGTTTGTGTATTCAGCAAAGAGGTAGTGTTCACTTAATGGGTACTAGCCAGTATTTAATAACGTATGAAATATTTCGGGTATCTAAGCGTGTCAGCGTTCATCGATTTTCTTGTCGCTAGTAACAGTAAATAATAAGTAAAATTTGATACTAATAAGTGTGTCAAGATCGGTGTTTTCAAGCAAATATGTACATTTCAAAAATCGCTTTCATTTTTTTTACACTCGCTTTTCAATTATCCAGTATTTGTTTTCGCTTACATTTTATAATGGTTTTCCTCAACATTGACCAGAATGAGACCATTGTTTTTCTTTATGGTCCTCTAAAAACACTTCTTCCTACAAAATGGTTTAAAACTGAAAGCTCAGTTCAAGGAATTGACTCTGACTAATTATGCTATAAATTACTTCGCGTTAAACGTTAAGGCGATTGCCATTATAATGCGATACAAAAAAATTGGCAATCGATATGTGATTTACTTTAGAAGGTGGTTTTCGTTGTTTATTTAACTATGCTGTACCAGAAACAAACAAATTAGTAATTAACCCTGCCTACCCGCAAAAATATAAATTTAATAGTAGTATATTATAGTGTTTTCTTCATATAATGGCATGGCTTCAAAGTGAAAGTTAAATACAGTAGTTTAGTTACATATTTACCTACATCATTAAACAAAAATAGATTCAAAACTTGCTGCTAAAAATGCTGTGCTTACTTTAACCTCGTCCTGCCCACCATATAGGTACAGTTTGAGGCATTGAAATTTAAACCAAATTATTTAGTAAATTTGGTAGACTTTACATACCTAATTTTTTTACATTACATATTTATCATCATTGCGAGTACGTTTAATTATTTTTTTTTTCTTTTCGTTGAGAAGTAACGATTAAGGACGTGTCTGAGATTTTAATTTTACTTCCACGTTTACGCGTCTGTTATCGCATGTCTTAGGCTCAAAACGAATAAAGATTTATTTATTTAAACTTTTATTGCACAAATTAACAATAACAAGTACAAATGGTGGACTTAACGCCTTAAGCCAGATTCTATCAGTCAACGATTGGGCAGAACAATTGTTTGGTGGACGTCATTATAAAGCCAGTATGAGATTTTAATGATTAAATACAAGTCGATTCTATTGTAAAATAAACATAAATAGATACAATAAATGAACCTACATACATATTAACATATACATAGATAAATAAATGGACCTAGTGCGAGACTCATAAAACATTTAATCTAGAATGTTTTGCAAATAATTGCTTACGCAGCTTGCTTAAAAAAGAGAGTTTACTCTGAGCTTGCCTGGTTTTCGAGTTTTGGTAGATTAATCTACTACGTATTTTTATTGATTTCCGTTAATATTAGGGGACGGTTATTTAGGTAAATTACAATTGATTTCTGTAAGAAAATGTTGTCTTTTCTCTTACTGTTATCGAGTTATTCAGGGAATGAATTTAGTGGCTCAGTAAGCGTAGTAATAAAGGCCGTTTTGGTAATTCCTTATTATTATTTATTATGACATGTGACGTCATTTACTTGAGACTGACTTCACTATTTCTACGGGTATCTCACATGATTGACAAATTTATAATGTATGAAAACGATAAAGAAAAAAAAAAATTTTTTCGAATTTAATAAGTAATTTGCCGGGTAGTTCCTGATAGGGATCCTGGCGACTGTCAAATTTAACAAAAAAAAAAGTGTTTCCATATCAGCGGGTTCGTTTATACGAACCAATTATTAATTTGGTCTCCCAACAAGAAAGTCATTATTAAAAAAAGGAAAGCAAAAAAAATAAGATTAATAAATTAAATTATGAACAATAATACAAATCTCACAGAACAAGATTCTGCAAAAAAAAAAAGGGTCACTAGGTAGGTATTCATCTTTCATGCTGAGTAGAGTACCTACGGAAAATAGTGTGAATAGATTCAAATAAATAAGATTCTTTGGGAAAAGGGACCATTTTCAAAATATAACTGTATAAATAAGTGGGCGATTCTATATGCTTCTTTTCCTGATTATTCGTCACGTTTATGCTTTACTTCTCAAGATAGCTCATTACATAGTTAATATGTGATACTGTAATGTTTAATAAATATATTAGGTATACTATTTACTGAAAACTATTGCTGATAAAGCGTTATTTACCATGTAATAAGCTACGAATAAGGGAAGATGAGTTTTCAGTTTGTACGGCATTTGCATCTTACATGACATGCCCTTCATAAAATATTATGTCGTTAGGTCAGACTGGCCGAGCTGTTTGGAAGATATAATAATATTCACACTTGTTGATTGATCGTGAAGTAATCAGAAATAAATATATAGCTCGATTAATTGAAGTCCTAGGATATTGTATCTTTTTACAGTACAGTACAAAGATAAAAACATTTTGTGATAAAACTTGATGAAAGATATACCTATCGATGATGCTATATCTGTAAAGAAAATGTAAAATAGTATACAAAATGGTAAATGGCCATATTAAGTGCTGATTATCTTAAAGCATTCCGCAAAAAAAAAACTGGCTATATTTATTGTGTACTTGCTATACTGTTACATTAATTTAAGGTTACAATAAATAACTGAAAAAAAAAGGTAGCTTTTTTGCCGATTGCTTTAAGTCCGGATTAGCCGTGTTGGATATATACATATGTAATAAAATGTGTAATATATATTATATACTATGTATAATTGACAACGTTTCAAAATTTTCAGTGTCCCTAAGTCGAAAACCATTTCGAGATATAATATTAATATAATTTTTTTTCCCGTATTTTTATGATAACAAAAAAATCTTAAAAAATAGTTTAATGGGGATGTGACCTCAATAGCTGATTTAGAGCTGTCACTGTAACAAAAGAAACTTCCAGTTAGGAAGTCACTTGAGTTTGACAGTGACACTTGACAGTCAGACATACCGGACTGTTTAAGCTGAATGTTAAAACTTTTTTTTTGGAAATTATTTTGTCGTTTTCTTAAGTGTATGAATCAACACATGTGAAGTCATAAAGCTGTGTCTTCTTAAGCTCTTTCTACTCGAAGTAGTAATAAGGGACTTTCTCATTAAAATAGCAGTTTTTGGAAAAATAAAAAAATACGTGTATCTTTTAGTATTGAGTTCTTTCAAACCAAACAATAAAAAGTAGTACTCAAAAATATGAAATGTTGTCAATTGTATATATACTGTTGGTCGGTTGTGTGTCTGATGATTGCTCGACGTCATGTCGCAACAGGTGACGGAGCTTTCATGCCAGGGCCCACAGCTACAAAAATACTGTTGGTCGGTTGTGTGTCTGATGATTGCTCGACGTCATGTCGCAACAGGTGACGGAGCTTTCATGCCAGGGCCCACAGCTACAAAAATACTGTTGGTCGGTTGTGTGTCTGATGATTGCTCGACGTCATGTCGCAACAGGTGACGGAGCTTTCATGCCAAGGCCCACAGCTACAAAAATACTGTTGGTCGGTTGTGTGTCTGATGATTGCTCGACGTCATGTCGCAACAGGTGACGGAGCTTTCATGCCAGGGCCCATAGCTACAAAAATACTGTTGGTCGGTTGTGTGTCTGATGATTGCTCGACGTCATGTCGCAACAGGTGACGGAGCTTTCATGCCAGGGCCCATAGCTACAAAAATACTGTTGGTCGGTTGTGTGTCTGATGATTGCTCGACGTCATGTCGCAACAGGTGACGGAGCTTTCATGCCAGGGCCCACAGCTACAAAAATACTGTTGGTCGGTTGTGTGTCTGATGATTGCTCGACGTCATGTCGCAACAGGTGACGGAGCTTTCATGCCAGGGCCCACAGCTACAAAAAAATGCTGGTCGGTCACAAGTCTGATGTTTGCCTGGCTTCACGGGCAGCAGGTGATGGGGCTTACATGACAAGGCTTGTGGCTACTTAGTATAAGAGTAAGATTAAGATGTATAACTATATGTAAATACTTTTGTACTTCGAGATCGAAGTACTTGTCAGTATGGCCGTGTTGGATTTGCCATTATAATGTTTAATAATTGTAACATTTTAAGGTACGTTTCTCTCAAACATTTAAATTTATGGCAATAATGTCGGTAGACAAAGAAACCGGGTCGGTCTGGCAAGTTTACCTGGACTGGTTATAAAAGGGACTGCTCGTCGGCGAGCAGTCACTTTTAGTTCTACCAGCGCCACGAACAGAGATAAGTACCTTGATCTGATTATATAATAATAATAATTGCCTGAATTAATTTATGTAATTATTTTAAGTGCCTTAATCTGATTATTCAATAAATATAAATACCTGAAATAATTTACGAAATTATTCAATGAAAATTATCTGAATTAATTTATGAAATGGATTAATAAAAATGTATTTAAAAAGTTAATATGTTTTAGTGTTTCGTAATAACTCGACAACAACACTGTTTATGTCTGATTATTTCATAATAATAATTTGAATTTAACTATGAAATTAATCAATGAAAACTACCTGAATAAATTGATGAAATTGACTAATGAAATTGTAATTAAAAATTAGTAGATATGTTTTACTATTTCATTATACGTAACTTAATAGTAACCCTGTTTATGATTTTACTCCCTTGTCGAATATTTGATGTGTTTCCAACAAGTAAATATATTTGTGTCATTGCTTTATAACCAACGCAGTTTTATTATGTCCCATATTTGCCAATTGAATTACATATTTAAATTTATTCCAAAAAAACAAATCAGGATTGCTTAAACAGCGAATTGCCCAAACTGTAAAACAAATATATGTTTATAATTATTTTATCATATTAGTCACTTCAGGTCATATCCCTTTCCGACCGGTTTGATATAATCCTGCAAATTATTTAAAAAAAATCTGGACAGAAAGTAAATTGTATTTTCGGGCTCAAACCTATACCGATCGAATCTGCAGACACTAGCAACACGTAATAATAGTAAATACCTTAGGTTGGCCGGGTCAGTCGGTCGCAAGACATGTTTGAAGATGGCGCGGTATTTTGGTGAGAGTAGTGACCCACGTAAGTTCATAATTTCGTATATTTTTGGTGACAAACCTTTTATTTAATGCATGATTTTTACTGTTAAATAGCTAGTGGTTTTATTAATTATGAATTAAGACTAAAATTAAGTGATTTCGTGTTATTAATAAGATCGTAAAAAAGAAGTGCACGAATTTGTAGGTTCGGTCGTAGCCCGTAATCCGTTTGCCATAAATATCTGCACGTTTATGTGTATTCGGCCTTTGGGAGTAAAATGAATTTCGGACAAATAATCAAATATTTTCGCGGTTTATTACAAATTTCGGTTTGTAATTCAATATTTATATTCTATAGGGCGTCCATTAAGTGATGAACAAATCCTTGAAATTTTGTGCAATGGTGAAATATCAGATACTGAAAATTTTGACGAGGGCCTTGAAGAATCAACTTATTACCTTTTTGAATGGCGTGACAACGAAAGTTTGGAGGTTGACCAGCTGTTTTTTGAACCTTCGTCTGATTTAAAAATACACGATCTGTCAATTGTTTCTGAGACGCAATGATAATGATTTAGCTTTGGTGAATGCATGGAGGGCATACGTACAAAATTGTTTGCGACGCCATGGGCCTCCCTAGACGCAAAGTACTTATACTAGATTTCCGCTTGGAAATCTTTGCAATGCTCATTAAAGCACCAAGAAAACGGCGTAATGAATAGAGAAGCATGTTCGAATGACGTTTCACATGGTAAAACACCTGTGAGGCCCAGAAAGAGTCAGAGCTCGCCAACCCCTTGCATCTATCATATTTGATAGTTATTAATCATTTGCCTAAATTTGACGATATGAAATCCCCCAAAACCTGCATTCCCCATTCGAATCCTGATTCAATCGAACTAATACACGTTGCATCAACGTTGCAACAACGTGTACCTTTGCATTACACGCAAAAATAAATGTTTGAAAGATTTACATACGAAGTAAGTGATAGTTGGAATGAGATTTTTTTCGTCAATTGTTTTTTTTATAATTTTTTAATCCTTGTATTATGTAAAAACGAATAATAGATGATTATAAAAAAAAGTTTTATTATCTAAAATAAGATATTTAGTCACTTTTTACGTGTCCTTCCGAATTTGCACTTTTGTGCATTTACATATAGGTCCTGAACGTCACTTTCCTGCATGCGATTTTTTTATTGATTAAAGGCAATAAAAATTTTTATATTATTTTTTACGAGTATTTGACGACCATTGAAAACTGTTCACATGCATTTTTTATGAGATTTTAGAAAATAATTTTCTCGGTCGTAAAGGGATATGACATTTGAGTAAAGATAATTTGTTCTTTGGAAGTTAGTTATTTCGTCATATTAGTAGTCACTTCAGGTCATATGTCATTTGACTAAACGTAATTTGTTCCTTGGAAGTTAGTTACCTTTCTTGAAGTCAAAAACCTTGATTATTATTTTGAACAAAAAAAGGCTGTTTATTATACCCCTTTAACATACTCGGTCGCATAATTAAATCTTTAATATTTCATACAAACCTAAAAATAAAAACGTTTCATTATATATACAAAATGCTAAATACTTCGTATTTTTAATTAAAGATGAGTGTATGTTTTTTTTTTAAATTATGGACTCCGAAAACGGTGTTGGCCATTGGAGCGACGTCACATAATTCAAATCAACTATGGAAATTAGAGGTACTAATCTAATCTCCATAGAAGCAACCTCTATTGTATTAAAATTCATAGTCGTTGCTCAGCTGTGACAGTGTCAAATATTTTTTCTAAATATACTGACGTCATGTCATAGATATTCTATAGATTAATATGGCTGATGTTGTTTTTGCCTGATCACGTAAAAGTAAACTTTAAATAATTTTTTTGCAGGTTTTTAAGTCGTAATAAAATATGGTACTATTTTTTTTCGTTTAATTAGTCAGTAATTAATAATATAAGACATACTTTGAAAAAGGGTCAAGTCTTGTACGACAAGCCAAGTTAAAATATCTCGTTATATATAACTGAACTTGAGCGCTGGTGGCCTAGCAGTAAGACCCTGCGACTTTCAATCCGGAGGTCGCAGGTTCGAACCCCGGCTCGTACCAATGAGTTTTTCGGAACTTATGTGCGAAATGTCATTTGATATTTGCCAGTCGCTTTTCGGTGAAGGAAAACATCGTGAGAAAACCGGAACAATCCCAATAAGGCCTAGTTACCCTTCGGGTTGGAAGATCAGATGGCAGTCGCTTTCGTAAAACTAGTGCCTACGCCAAATCTTGGGATTAGTTGTCAAAGCGGACCCCAGGCTCCCATGACCCGTGGCAAATACCGGGATAGGGCAAGGAGGATAATGACTGAACTTAAACTGTAATTCCCTTCAACCTCACCTATTGAAGATACCAATAGTGATACGAGGTTTCAAAAGTATACCGTCGATATTAAGGCTGTCCCAAATATGTTATGTGAGTTTTAGGATAGAGTAATAAAAAAGGAAAGAGTGGTAACTCCATAGATCAGTAAATGCGAGTTATTTTTATAGGCATAGTTAAGTGACATCTAGCGACAATCACGCGTCAACTAGCGTAAATTACCAGGCCCCGTAGCCGAATGGCATTTCTCCGACGCCAAACGAAAGCGATACGCCGCTGGCTCTGTCGCGCCAATACGCAAGCGCGATAGAGATAGATATCTACTAGCGCTTCGTTTCGTGAGCGTTTCGTGAACGATTGTGCCATTCGGCTAGCCACCCTGTACTGCTACTTGTCAATAGATGTCGCGACGAACGGAGAGTTTAATACTCACAAATTTTTAGCTAATGTTACAATAGTATTAATCAGTATTATGTTTTCAATTCTTTCTGCTTGTAATATAAGTTGTAAACTGTTCTAATATTACATTTTTGGCAGAAGAGACAATTTTTACCACCTAGTATCGAGTAGTGGTACTGATAATTCACGCTATTTGACGCGTGATTGACGCGTGATTGTCGTTAGATGTCACTTAACCATGCCTATACAAATAACTCGCATTTACTGATTTGTATGGAGTTACAACTCTTCCATTACTTATTCCTCTGTGGTTTTAGCGAGGGGCGACAATTTTACGAACGCCGACTTTATTGTGCACATAAATATAATCCGCAGGCTATTTGAGGTAATATTACGCCTTTCTACTTGCCATAAAAGTATTAATCACACATAAAACCTCATAAAACAATGTATCATATTGTTAGGATAGTAAGCGATACAATTGTATGAAGCGTTGGATGTACTTATGGCACTTTACGATGTGTACAAATGCTATGCAAAGGATGCTGGAAATTGCTTTCTGATTTTTTACAATATCTTAGTAGGTGTGTAATGTTAGAGGGGAGGGAGGGATTCTTAGAATAAATAAGTATTTAGTAATTAAAATAGTGAGGTATGTATTGTATTCAGGTAACTACTATTGGCTTCGTGCGAAGTGCATGGAGGGGGTAAGCAAAGCGATCGCAGTGCTTGCGGTGGTCAAAATCGACACTGATTGTGGTTGTCATCTATCAAAACTCATAAAATATAATACAATTTGTAATGTTTGATATGGGGCACCAATGTTGTTTCGTTGTTAATTGTAAAAATAATGGCATAAATAGTCGTTGCACGTTCTATGCGTTTCTTAGAGCACACTGGAAATTGAATCAAAGAACTAAATGGATAGCTACCGTGAAAAGAAAACATAAGTGACATGTCAAAACAAAACATTATAATAAATTATATTTAAGCTTTGTTTACCTAATATTGTTCAATACGCTCTTAGTATTTTTCCTACCGTAAAAGATTATGCTTAATTAAAGATTCAGGCCTAGCCTGGGAATAGGCCCATGTCGAATATTTCTGCGGCCGCGGACATGACTAGGTACTTACGTTTAGATTTTGTTTTATATGACATTAACGGGATGGAGGTTTAGCGAATACCATATCACTCACTCGTAGAACTTCTACCATTACTCCTATGTTCTTCAAGATTCCTTATATGCCCTGCCAGCACCAATTTATTACCTCTTTCTGTGGTCTGGGGTTGGAAGTTTATACCGTGAGTAATGCTTTGGAAACTGATTTTTATAATTATATCCATGTCTTAACAATCTATCTACATAAATTACACTTGAAAAAGTAGCTCTTGTTATTCAATTTATTTAAAATTAACGAAAAATCGTTAAAATATATGTTTGTTTACATGTCATTTTTTGACATTTTCCACTTCAAGTTCACATGGTAGTGGGCGTAATTGTCGTGCACGTAGCCAATAGCCTGTCAACAGGATTATGACAATAGCTATGTACAACAAACTTAAAATATGGTATCCCTATGAAACATACAAAAAGCAGCAATGTAAATCGAACAGCCGCTGACGCAATAATTATAACCTCAAATTTAAACACCGCTTAAACATTATTTGCCTGCCACGGTATTAATTTTTAATGAAACTTGACTAAACAAAGAAACACAACCTCTGTCAAAATCACAATTCCAAACTTTCAAGCAAAATCAAAATGTCACAAATTTGTAAGTAAATTACTTTATAAATTATTATAGGTCACTGCTAAATGTAAACCAAGACTTCCACAGATAATAAAGATACTAAATGACACGTGGATTTCGAACAATTTAAAACCGAGTGGTTGCTAGCCCGCGAGTTTTAAAATTTGCCGCCTTTTTTAGTGACAACTTGGGGTTGATTATTATAGGCATGATGTGACAAGATTTGGTTGTTGTCTATACATACAAACTCAAGGGAGGTAATTGGCGCCCAACGTGGGGCCGTTTACTCCGTTTCCACAGTATGGATTTCGGTTCGTAAGCTTCATGCGGCAATTATTTCACATTAAAGAGTTTCGTCGGGTTGTTGGGAATAAACTTCGCATATGCGCTGTATTAAATATGAATAACGATTCAGTTTATGACGTGAATAATGAATATATCGGGGGTATCTAAAATTTTGTGAACTACGGATTAGCTGGGTTATTATTTTAACATCCTACTCCCAGATTTACAAATAACAGATCTGTAATTTGTTATTGCTATTAAGAAAAATCAGGCGTTACTTTGTTCAAAACTATTATGTAAGCATAAAATGTATTTATCAGTATAGCACTGTGTCCAGTGAAAACCGAGTCAATTTGGATTATGCCCTTATTCACTGGATCCAATGCTTTGAGATTTGGTGGCATGTCTCGTCTGCTCAATGGCCACGCCGGAGTCTTCGAGCAGGTATAGAGACCTTTCCAAATGTGCAAAATTGAAGCCTTATGTACCTGTCATTGCAACTGTGACGGATTTGCATATGTCCCTTAACCCATGCACTGTATAGTTGCCATTTTTCCCTTTCAATGTTAAAGTTAATAAATGACTCATGATATACTGTGACATAAACACAGTAAACGTCTATCATCATCATCATCATTTTCTTAACTGCCAGGCTCTTGTCTGTGGAGTAATCACCATTCCGTTCTTGTCTCTGCCGCTGTTTTGAGTTCCTGATACGTCACTACATTAATTTTCTCTTTAACTTGGTCCAAAAACGCACGCTTCGGTCTTCCCATGTCATTGTCGGTCATTTTTTTCTATTCGTCCTTCGATTTGATGTAAGATGTAGATTTGATGTAAGTATCGCAGTAGGTATAGGTTTTAGGCAAGTATAAGTAAATTTCTATCGTTTCTCTGTAAACGTTTTCGTTTATGTATACTTTCATTCTCTTTGTTCCTTTGTAGTTGGAATTATTCAAATGATTTCTTTCTGAACTTGGATCGGAGTTCGGATTGTTTGATGAATAAGAAAGCGTGGGTGGTATTACAAGAATGCCCACCAATTACTATTATGTCTGCCAAATTGTTTGATAGACTGTTGTTTGTTTTTAATTCCTTAATCTAAAATTAACAAATAACTTTCGGATGGGTGTAATTTGTTACAGAGATTTATGGTAGTTTGTCTATTACCTATCAAAAGTACGACTAAAATAGGGTTCTCAAAGGTCGGCAACGCATAAGTGGCTCTCCTGTAGTTGCTTATGTCCCTAAGCAGCGATGACTGTTTTCCATCAGGCGGCTAATCTGCTCGTTTGCTGCATACCTATATCATTAAAAAAATCTAGTGTTCTAGTCATGTGAAAGTTCAAGGTAAAGATAATTGAGCATTTCTTTTTTTTTGCCAATAAAAAATTTTGATTGTTTTAGGGAATTTTAGGTCAATTGTACTCAGAATCACGAGTACTTTCAATCGCACTGGGAGACAAAAAGTGCCCCAGATTTTCCATACATTTTTGTTACTTTCCTCTTTTGTTACCCCATACAACATGTACGGAAAATGGTAACAAAATAAGAAAAAATCGTATGGGACAGTTTTTTTAACTACTAGGATTGAAAAAGCTAGTGATGCTGAGTAGAAATAGCATTTTTTTTTTCAAAAATATCACACTTCATAAAAGTGGCAAAAAAAAAAGAAATGCTCAATTATTTTATTTAGTAATCTAAACGTGAACTTTCAGAATTAAACTTTTGACAAGCAGAAATCTCCAGAGGCATTGAGTTCAAGTCTCACACCCAAGGCAGTAATTTTCGCTTTCAAATTTATTCTAAGCCTAAACTTTCTGTTAGGAAACTTCCGGGAGAATTTTCTTTAAAATAATTTCCAGAAATTTTGAGAATGTTCAACAACTTGTAGATTGCAACACGTGTGTTTAAGTGTTGTAGGTATTTGCCGTTCAAATATTGAAACAAATGACTTCAACGAAAAAAAACATTGGAATGAAATTGCTCTATAATCCTCCGCTTGTGCCAAAACCAATTTATTCCTTGGCCGTGTGCCAACAATATTCGTATTAATTTAATCTCGGCAAAGGGCCTGTCCGTCCGTGTGATTAATCCCTAAGAAAACATGGATTAGGTTTGAACTTGATACCAATAACATTAACAAATATGTTGGTTCATATTTTATTAGGATTACTTAAGATTTTCTGCCTCACACAGATTATGTAGAATTATAGATTAAATATAAGAAGATCATACTATCCCATACCTACATTAAAATGCAACCGGCTAAGAACGCGCATACACTACACCACACATAGATGGCGCCACAAAAAAAATGTCTTGTAGCTTTCGATTATACTTGTAGATAAAAAAAAAAAAAAAAATTTAAATTATTTATTCAATAAAAGTGAACAGTTAAAATGTTCGACAATTAATGGACTGTATGGGGGCGAAAAGGGGAAAACGATAGAGTGGAATTTAGGGCCGAGTCAGCAAGGAAGTTGGTATGGAGTGAAGATGATAAATGTGATGTTAGACGACTAGTGTGAAATGAGTGTAAGCGAAGTTTACCTTACAGTCCGGGAATGTGAGGACTGAGTCGTTAGTCGCGCTGTAGGCCCGCTGGCGGTGGTTTCAGCTCCTTGTCGCAAGCTAGAGGAAGCGTAAAACCGTTACCTTCGAGCTTTCAACTTAGACCTTCGACGTTCTCTCCACGGATGATCCTGGCGCTCTCCGATACACAACACTGATTGAAATGATGTTAAACTACGGGTGATGGTGCTTTCAAATAATTTACTGCGAGAAATAGTGAGACTGGCTAAGGCGATGGTGACTGTTCGCGAATCTGTTGCGCACTGGCTCTGTCAATTGCATGGCGTTAAGTGTCACTTTTGACATATATTTATGGCTCATAATCAATGGCGACAAGGCATTTTTTGTGACTCCATCTATGTGTGGTGTAGTGTATGCGCGTTTTTAGGCGGTCGCATTTTAATGTATGGGATGGTATGATCTTCTTATATATAATAAATATTATAATAAATATTAAATAAATAAATATAAATATTAAATAAATAAATAATAATAAATAATTTCGCCCGCTATTTCAGGACCTTAAGTCACAAATGATCTAAACGGCTTCTATGGCCATACTCTCATCACCTGAAACCGCTTAAATGTTGGAGTTGCAGAGTTCGTGCTTTACACTAGGCGATTGATGCGTAATAGTATACAATTTTTGTTTTCTTTTAACCCCATTGGAATGCGCTCCCAGCATCGGTGTTCCCAGAAAAATACGACCTCGGTCTCTTTAAACGAAGAGTGAATAGGCTATTACTGAATCGGTGAGCTCCATCTTAGACTCTGTCTTCACTTCCCATCAGGTGTGACTAGGGTCAATCGCCGATCAGTCCATAAAAAAAAACCTTAATTTGATAAAAATTGCTCCGAAACCGTGCAAAATTTACAGTTTCATGTGCTTTGCCTACCCCGTTTGGGAATACAGGCGTGAATATATGTATGTATTGTAACAATCTGAAAGATTACATTCAAGTCAACTTGCGTTTTGCCCGCGCTGCTCTAATGATATCAGAGTAAGGTAGAATGAGCCTGATATTATTTGTTATATTATCCTCACCGCAACAAGTGGTAAAGTTCTGTGCCCCAGTTTTTCTAATCTCTTGTAAAAACTAACCCTTCTGAGGAAAAACTCAACAGTTTCGAGAGCAATTTGCGCTGAACTCATTCGATTAGCTCAGGAATGTGGATAGCTCTGATGCCCGTGGGGTGACCAGCGATGTAGTTGAATAGGAGACTTTCATTTGCATGACGTGTTTGTAACCCCCGTCGCAAAAACGACGGTGTGTTTTAAGTTTAACGTGTCTGTTTGTCTGTCTATGGCATTGTAGCTTTTGTAAAAGTATTCTTAGCCATGTTTGATGAAAATCGGTCCACTATGTCGGCCTTTTTTCAAAATTTTAATTTTTTTATTGTAGTTATTTATGTAGTATTTTTCTTATTTTTGTTTATATTTCTGGCTTCGAGCGAGAATTAATGTCGCAGTAATACGCGCTACAAGTATGTGCATTCGAGGCACTCGCCACCGCTTCAAGCCCGCTGCCAGATGGCTTGGTTTCGACGATGGTGCTGCCCTCCCCCACGTTGGCTAACACTTTTTCCGGAACTTTTTTCTAATTTCAAATTATTTAATGTATCGTAATGTACTAATTGTATATTTCAGCATTGGTCTCATAATAAATCATGTAAGTTCAATAAATGTAGTATTTTTCTTATATATAGAATAATAACAAAGAATCACTAATATTTAATATAAAGAGATGATAATAAGACACGCTACTGACGCTACGCTAAAATACAGTATTTCAAAAAGTTGTTATTTTATATCAAAATATTAAAAAAAATTAAGAAAGACGCATTGTCTACAAAAGCAACAATGTAAGTATGTAACTTGATGCATTTGAGTTTCTGTTTCAAATTGACTGCTTAAATACTTAGAAATGGAAGTGATAATTGAGAATTATGGTTATTTACAAACTTTAGAATTGCACAATCAAAATAATTGACACACAATGAAGGTTATAAACAAACTCATAATAATATTTAAGATTTATAGGAAGTAACTAGTATATTTATTATTTTTTTTTTTTTTATTTATTGTTCAGAACACATACAGTCATATATCAAATAACATAGGTAGCAAACATGTATAAGGGATAAAAGACCTGGAGGTTCATAAATGTTTTAAAAAGTAGGGTATACATCAAAAACATGCAAATGCGTCTTTGCGAGGAGAAAAACATATGATAAATTTACTTTAACAACAAAAGTTTAGATCTAATAAGTCCTTTTAAAGCTGGAAGTGAATGCATAAATGGATCGATGTCATAGAAATACTCATTGTAATTTTTAGATACACGTTTGAAAAAAGTATGCCTAGAATAATTAGTACGTGCGAAACTCACATAAAACAAATTTCGAGGACGTAAGGAACGATGCGGTACATTAAACATAATATTTTGTAGTAGATTTGGGCTATTAATTTCATTTTTTAAGATTTTAAATAAAAACATTGTGTCTATAAAAAGTCTTCTATTACAAAGAGAAATTATGTTGAAATGCTTAGCCGATTTTGTTAGGGAAAGTCATTAAGACGGGACATTAGCAATAGGTTGATACCTAACGATAATTTACATAAAAAACACCCTGGATACTTAGCTTCTAAAATATATTCACAGTAATTCAGTTATTCATTAAATAAAAGTCTTAGATTTCTCATATACATATCCTTAAATAAATAAACTCATATCCACCCTAGACTAGTCCGAAGCAACAATCTGAAGCGATGAATCAACGTTTTGTTAACTATGCTACGAGTGGCATTCGACCTTTAACAATTTTCTCTTGATTTTAACACTGATTTGATACACCATGGATTTTCCTTCATGGCTTAGGGTCTATTCTTGAGAACGGTCTCATTTTACTATGGATAATATTCTCGTGAGAGAACTTTTTAGGGTTCCGTAGTCAACTAGGAACCCTTATAGTTTCGCCATGTCTGTCTGTCCGTCCGTCCGTCCGTCCGTCCGTCCGTCCGTCCGTCCGTCCGTCCGTCCGCGGATAATCTCAGTAACCGTTAGCACTAGAAAGCTGAAATTTGGTACCAATATGTATATCAGTCACGCTAACAAAGTGCAAAAATAAAAAATGGAAAAAAATGTTTTATTAGGGTACCCCCCTACATGTAAAGTGGGGGCTGATATTTTTTTTCATTCCAACCCCAACGTGTGATATATTGTTGGATAGGTATTAAAAAATGAATAAGGGTTTACTAAGATCGTTTTTCGATAATATTATTACTTTCGGAAATAATCGCTCCTAAAAGAAAAAAAAGTGCGTCCCCCCCCTCTAACTTTTGAACCATATGTTTAAAAAATATGAAAAAAATCACAAAAGTAGAACTTTATAAATACTTTCTAGGAAAATTGTTTTGAACTTAATAGGTTCAGCAGTTTTTGAGAAAAATACGGAAAACTACGGAACCCTACACTGAGCGTGGCCCGACACGCTCTTGGCCGGTTTTTTTTTAGTTTTAATAGGTAGACGTTTGACCACGATCACACCTGATGGTAAGTGATGATGCGGTCTACGGTGGAGCACGCTTGCCTTTGAGATACCTGCTGATTGATTTAAAGACACCTGGATTGTACTCATGCGGAAACACAGACTCAGGCAGAGCATTCCACTCCTTGGTGGTTCGCAAAAGAAATGTTGAAGCGAAACGCTTAATGCGTATTTTCGGAATACTAACCGTGAAGCGATGCCGCATTGACGATTGTGGTGGTCCTTTGGTGAAATGGAGACGGAGGAACAAGGTTGTACACTAATGTACAGTTCCTCAGCGCACTCTCCGAAATGTATCCTGTAAAATACCGATAGGCTGGCAACCTGCCGACGATGCTCCAGGCTATGAAGTCGAAAATTCGTTAGCTCATTGTCATTGATGTCGTCGTCATTTCCCATACAAATGGGAGAACGTTCTCGGGAACGGCACATCTCTTTTCCCGTCTTCGCCCATGGTTTCCCTGGGTCACCGGAACTGCAATGTCAAATCAATATCATATAAAGATTTATTTTAAAGGTAAAATGACCCGTTAGTTTACCTGCAATAGTTCCTCAATGCCACTGTGGCATTCTTGAAAGCTGATATTTGGTTCATGATACAGACTACATACGTATTACAGCTATTTATATAGCTTTAACCAATATTCAAAGTAAAATATACAAACAAAATGTTTCTGAAAACTTTAGTCAGATATGCCATTAATTTGCAGTAATATCCGCGGGAAATAACATGCATGCTCCAGAAGTTATGAGCCACATTTCACAGAAGTTAAATGCGACCTTCCTGCAAAAAAGCCAATATGTATAATATTGCGTAGGTTTTTCCTCGTAGGTCAGATGTAACATCTTTTTGCTCCCTTCCACAAATGTTTGCATCTTGGCCCGTTTAATCAGGGAATGCAGGGTTCCCATAAACTTGGGGACCCTAAAAATGTGAAACATGCCCTACGCGTAGCGCGGTCGAGAAAGCTTTTGAGTAAGGCTGTGGCTAGGAACGCTAGAAAGTTGTTGAAGGGACTTATATATTCACCCGTCATTCACGAATCAGGCAGTCAAGAGGGCCTACTTGGAGAGACCGAATGGACGTCGTCCTGCCTGGTAACCCAAAATATTGTTGGGCGGTATAAGGTTGGGAGTAAGGTTGGGGGAGGTAGACCTCCGTGAGCTCGGCGTCGTCGTAAACTGGCGTGATACCGATCACGTGGCGTGGCGTGGCGTGGCGTGGCGTGGCGTGGCGTGGCGTGGCGTGGCGTGGCGTGGCGTGGCGTGGCGTGGCGTGGCGTGGCGTGGCGTGGCGTGGCGTGGCGTGGCGTGGCGTGGCGTGGCATGGTTAACGACCGGTCTGGCCTAGCTCATAGTAACCCTGCCTGCTAAGCCGCGTAAGCCGGTAAGGGCATTTATTTGAGTAATGAGCACAGATATTTGTTCCCTAATCATGGATGTTTTCTATATAATGTATATCGTTATCTGAGTACTCACAACACAAGCCTTCTTGAGCTTACCTCGGGACAGACAATCTGTGTGAGAATGTCCTATAACACCTATTTATTTATTTAATTTATCTAAACCGAGCAAAGTGGTATACAATAAAGAGCACGTCTTGGAGGCCAATTCAAACTAATTTTGGATTATCACCAGGGGCGGCTCACTCCGCGATTCTATCGCCGCGCTACAAGTACATGCTGGCGGCCGCGACTTCGCGGCCTAATCAGGGGTGGCGCGCATTCTCACAGAACGCACGTTCGCACTTTCTTTTGTTACTTTACGTCGCGAGTTTTTTTAAAGGTACATATGCGTTGTCCGCGTGTGGAATGGCTAATAATGCTTAGTTAAATAAATATCATGAATAAAATAAATACCATAGGACATTTTTACACAGATCTACTATTGATTAAGTCTCCCGGAAAGGTTCAATAAGGCTTGTGATGTTGGAACTTAAACAAAAATGTATAAATACTATATATATACCTAGAAAGTACCCAAAAGCTGAATATAATAGTATAAAATTTTATCTGAGTATTAATTCGTTTTAATCCATAGGCAACCCTATCACCGGACGCCGCGCACGTGCGGCTCGTTTCTTTGTAAGAATTTTGTAGGCATTTAAAAAGGCGGCATGTCGTGAAAATCAAAGCAGTGGGCCTTTTGTACTTGTACTATTATATATTTTGTGTTATCACACCAGCCAAGTAAGTATATAATCGGTTCACCGGTGGATTTATCCCTATCAGTTTTTCTCCTTCTTCCATCCTTGTTCCCGTCATTTGCCAAGCCAAGAGATTAGGGTATATCTTGGGTAAATTCTACTTAGCAGTTATAAACAAAATTAACTCTTACGAAACGTGTAAATGATAACTTACACTTGGCGCTTTAAGCCAAAGGGATTATAGCACCAAGTTTCACAACTAGGGGAGCCCGCATATTAGCATGACAATCCTGGCTCATCCTTGCGGTCAATAGACGGCAACAGAGTACAATTGTCTACAGGCAAATATTGTGTCTAGGGACCGATGACTATAAGTTGTAAGTAGGTTATTAGTAAAATTAAAGTTTATCAGCACGATGTATGGCGCGCAATAAAAGTTTGCAATATTTCAATGCGTCACTAACGCCATCTGTCGTAGTCTTGTGGCACGACGTTGGCAGACAGGCCATATCGCGCCCGCTTGCTCTCAGCCACAGCCTTATCGGCGACTATGCGCGGGCACGCCCGCGTACCTTCAGGGCACCTTTAATTAATTCTACTCCCACCAAAATGGAATGTCGGCTTCGTTAAACTTGTCAACATCAACTTTGAACCCATTTTCTAGAAGCTATACAAGGCCCCCGTAAGGAGTGTATTTAAGAGGAAAAATAATAAATGTTCTTGCGTCATCATCATCATCATCATTTCAGCCATTAATCGCCCACTGCTGAGCATAGGCCTCCCTTCGTGTACGCCACTTATCCCGGTCCTGGGCTTATCTCATCCAGAAGTGTCCCGCAGTTTTTCGAATGTCGTCTACCCAACGAGCCGAGCTTTTATCCTTACGTATACATCCTCTTCCTCTTTGCGTTATCCCGGCATTTGCCACGGCTCATCCTTACGTATACATATCTTACTAATAATAATAAGTGCGTGCTCTTCAATTTATTAGATTTAAAAAATATACTCCCTCGTCAGGGATTAAAGGTCACGTTTGCTGAATCTTCGACGTAATAACGTAAGCGACCACCCTGTTAGTGGGTTGAGCAAAGAGGATCGAGTATTATAGAGTTATTGTCGAAGTAAAATGTGTAATCACAGTGCATAGACTGCCATCTCTTGACACAGGCTTAAAACTTTTGAACCTCAGTTTTGACAATTTGGCTCATATGTGTTAAAATGTCAAATATTAATATTAGTGCCATCTAGCTGAGCGTATCCCAAAGGTGTAATGCCATCTAGGCCACAGTACCTTTTTCTGTATGGTACTGAGGTACGTTTTTTTCTTAGACTTTATCTGTTTATAAGGAGTTATATATGTCTTTGGGGTTGAGTAAAAATGTCATTGCAGTCATATCATTTCATTCGATAGGTCGGTCGTTTAGATTATTTGATGTATTAAAAATATTGTACTTACATACTTTATAGCTAAAATGTATTAAAATTCTCTTTTCTTCTTCTTCGTCGAAACGTCACCACTTCAATTAAAATTACGTCACATCAGGTTACCAAGCCAACAATATTTATATTTTATTAAAGAAAAGGGTACGGTAATAAAACCTGTAATCGTTTGTCAATATATTTAACTAAAACAAAATTACTAGGGCCAACTACAAACACATAAAATCGCAGCTATTAACATTGACATCAAAATTGCACTGTAACGTCTAATCTTGCAATTGTCTTGCAAACATTTGATTGTGACAACTCAATTGATATAATTTGCAATGAAATTATAAAATGATTCTAGGTATAGTCTGTAGAAAAAATGTCTGATATTTCCACAAATACTAATTTACACATCAAAGTCAGCAAACATGCGTAAGTTCACTAATTTAATTTTGAATAAGTATGTGTACTTGCTACATCTTCAGTATAAAAGTGGTTATCAAACAAAAAAAAAATTTTTGAAATCGGACCGCTGATCTCGGAGTAATCGGTGATACATTAAAGAAAACTAAATACCTCCCCGATATAAATTATGAATATAAAGCCACCTTCTTCTGGGTAAAGAAGTCGGTTGAAAACAATATCTGTTAGAAGCCAACCGTGAGTTTTATGTTACACGGTAGAAGGAAGTACTTAAGTTTTTAAAATTAAATGGCCTCAGTCCATTGGGACTATTTTGCCAGTGTCAAGGTAATATAAGCTAATTGTTATTGATTTTGGTACGGTAATTACGACAGTGTACGGTGAGTTGGCACTTGTAAATTGATAGCTAGATTTTACAAGAGCACGTGGACTACCGGCCGTTGATGATAAAAAAGAGGCTGCTAAACGCGTTTCGAGATTAATTCTTCATCAGTTTCTCACTACAACATTAGTTTACTGCATAATAAGCTATCGATATTACACTTTAAACAACATTAATGAGCAAAAGAAAAATAAATTATTCGCCACACAAAACCTCTAAGATGGCGTTCGGAAGCGGAAGTCCCAAGGAAGTACTTAGTATTTTTGTCAGGAAAATTTGGCCACTTTAACCGTCGGCACTTTGTCCGATTAAAACTTAACATTTAGAAGAAAAAAATAAAAAAATCACGTTCTATTTCTCCTAAAGCTTTTTAAACTAACTGTACTTTACTGCCATCAATAGACACAAATAATAAATACTAGTCCAAGTTTATAAGAGCGTCAACGTACTCCACCACTTGTATTTCAGCCAAGATGCTCCGTAAAAGTATTATCTTTTGTCTATTATCTTCAGTAGCAAGTTTTGAACATAACGTCATAGATTTTTCTTTAGACTTGTTGAAAGCTAGAGATGTGAAATCTATTTGTTTGCTCACTTGCGGGGATAGGAGTTGTAAGTCATTTAGAAGCTTATTTTCTTTTAACAGACTAGAGGTTTTAACATTTTTTTAAGGTTATTTTTTAGATTCAACCTAGCTCGAAACGAACCAAAGCTTGTACCTACCGGCGCTAAAGCGACGATAGCAATCATGACTCGGGAACATTTATATCTGTGTTCATCAGATAAATAAAGACTATTACCGGGATTAGAACCCACGATCATCGTCTTTGCATCCGTCCTACCGACATACAACCTACTCCGGTCGTAAAAAAATGTAAAATATATAACCATATGTGATGTTCGAATAATGAGTGAGGAGATAAATTTGACAAGTTTAGGTACAATATTTTCATAGCTTACTCTCTATGCATATTAATTTTCCAAGCATATTAGTGCACCCGCGGTAAGGCTACCGGTTTGTTTGTAGTCTCGTCGAGTGTGTGCGGAGCGTGCGTTTGCGGCCGAGACGTAGCCTCTTTCCGCCCAATGTCCATTAAGATGCACAACAGTTTCAATGGAATTTTAACTTTCATGTAAAAAAATAAAGTATCATTCCTATTGTCTCGGTTTGTATGGTGGGCGTTACGAGGGTGGCGAGGGTCGACAAATGGATTGCGCTTAAACTGGAACTTGTATGCAAACTACAGTTTGTTGTGGGATTCTCACTTAAGTTGTTAATGAGACGCAATATATTTGTGCCGGCTCTGTCTATAGCAAACTCTGATTTAAAATTGACCGGTCTGGCGTAGTCGGTAGTGACCCTGCCTGCTAAGCCTATGGTACTGGATTCGAATCCCGGTAAGGGCATTTATTTGTGTGATGAACACAGATATTTGTTCCTGAGTCACTGATGTTTTATATGTATAAAAGTATGCATTTATTTAGACATATACGTATGCCTAACACCCACGGTACAATTATTTATTTATAAAATAATACATAAACATATCATACAAAAACATATCAATTTTCTTTGATATATCCGATTCATATTAAATTAATACTAAATTTTAGCTAATACCTTTATTAATTGTCCACATACTGTTCTTTTTATAACTCGGTGCGTTCAATTATCAAGTATTAACGTAAAATATTAGCTAAATATGAATCGGATACATGAAAGGAAAATGATATGTTTCTTTAAAAAAATACTTATATACATTTTTTGTCACTGGCATATTCGATCCATGTACTTAGAGCTAATATTTGATAAATCTTGACCAAATCGCGCCGACGTGACCCTAATATTATGAGATTTCAGACCATAAATGCGTGTCCCGATAATTATATTTGTTCATATAACTGTGTGTATGTAACTAAACGCGACTGTACACAAACAAGATACCAAAAAAGTGTGTATATATTTTTCAGGGTATCTAAAATTTGCAATAAATGCCTCAAAAGTATCAATTGCTGTTTCTCATGTTGGAATTGATGATTCTCTGTCAGATCTAGATTCATTAGGTCTATGCCTAAACCCAGGATCTATTGACGTTGGCGTTTTAATTGATACTAAATGTCCACTCTACGAAGAAGTACTTATATATGTAAGTGTGGTTTGTATCGTAAATAATAATAGTCAAATTGAATTGGACGGAACCTGTTGCCAGACAGAGTCATGGCAGTTGGAGTACAATGTTGACAGAATGGTGGCCGCTTTCGGATGTAAAAGGTGCCTGACATCCGTTGGCTCGTTGGGTGGACGACAACAACTTTAAGCTAAAGAAAAAAAAACGAGTTCTAGATTTTAAGAGTTTTGAACGATTGGCAGTTATTTTCATTAAACTTATATTTGTGTCGCTTAACTTCAAACCTGGGTAAATCCATTCTGCTTTAAGGTTGAATATATAATTATAAAAAATATAATTATGTTCTGAAAGATAATCAACCTTATAGCAAAATGGATTTACCCAGTTTTGAAATTAAGCGACACATTTACGTTCTATGTGATTACCTTTTTGATTTTTGTCGAGCTCCCGATATTTCGACGCAGTTGCATGCATCATGATCACGGAAAACTCCAAAAAGGTAATCACGGTCTATATCTCGGTCAATATAACTCTAGTGCTATTCATATGTGTACTTTTTCATAACACTCTATTCCATTAATATTTCAAATCATCATATACCTGAGCATTTCTTTTTTTTTTTGCCAATAATTTTTTTTTTATTGTTTTAGGGAATTTTAGGTCAATTGTACTCAGAATCACGAGTACTTTCAATCTCACTGGGAGACAAAAAGTGTCCCAGAATTTCCATACATTTTTGTTACTTTCCTCTTTTGTTACCCCATACAACATGTACGGAAAATGGTAACAAAATAAGAAAAAATCGTATGGGACAATTTTTTTAACTACTAGGATTGAAAAGGCTAGTAATTCTGAGTAGAAATAGCATTTTTTTTTTTTCAAAAATATCACACTTCATAAAAGTGGCAAAAAAAAAGAAATGCTCACCTATGGTGTCTTTCAGGCATCTAAGAAACTGTTATTCAATGCATATCACAAATGGCTGGTAATAAATGTTGATACTTGGATGTCTAATGTATCAAACTCCGTTGAAATGAACGAAAACATGTCACGGTTTATTGGCACGTTCCAAAAATTGAATTTGAGCGTAGATGCCGACATCACACTGTCTCTACAGAAAGGTAATACCTACAGATGTAGAGCAAAAAGCTTTTTTCCTTCGTATTTTTAAACCCCGTCTTTTAAAAACGACGGGGTGTTATAAGTTTGACGTGTCTGTCTGTCTGTGTGTATGTCTGTCCATGGCATCGTAGCTCCCAAACGTATGAACCGATTTAGATTCAGTTTTTTTGTCTGAAAGCTGAGTTAGTCGGGAGTGTTCTTAGCCATGTTTCATGAAAATCGGTTTTCTATGTCGCGGTCGGGGGTTTTTTCGTTTAAATTTTAATTTTGTGGTTAGGTTATTACGGGAGCGTTCGTATTTGTCATGCTAGTTCAGACAGTGTCAGTACGTCTTGAACGGTTCTAAAATCCGTGGAGTCGACATATGAAAAATTTTCGAAGTCAAAGTCAAAGTCCAACAGTATGATGTCATATTAAATATAAATATTTATACATACTGTCACAACGTTACCTAGTTAATTTTAATCGAAGTAGTTAATATTAACTAATAATGTTATTTATTAGTAAATTTAATCATAATCCTATATAATAATACCAAAAAATTACTATTAAGATAAAATCAACTACGTTCGATTAAAATGAACTCAGTGACGATGTGACAGTGTGTATAAATTATATTTTTAATGTGACATCATACTGTTGGACTTTGACTTTGAAAATTTTTCATATGGCGACTCCACGGATTTTAGAACCACGGTATGCCATAAAAAGTCCTAAGCCTAATAATAATGGAAAAAAATGGATCAGTTATAATTGCCCCCCAGTCGAGATTTGCCCCGCTGTACCTTAACTGAAATAGCATGACACGTTCGTACGTTTCCGTAAGAGTACGAAGAAAGGAAAATATTTTCTCACATCTGTAAATTATGTTTACCTTCTGCTTCCATCAGAGACAGTTCGATCTTATGTTAGTTTTAAATTTTACAGGATCCGAAAATAATATTTATGAAGTGTATAATTTCGGCAAAATACGAGGTGGTGATGTCGTAGTAAAGAAAGTAGGAAATTGGAGAAACAAAACAGGTACTTATTTAATGACTTACTGTATATTAATATAAATAAATAAATAAAATATAAATGGGTTAAATTGTGGCGTAGGCGAGAGGCTGGCAACCTGACACTGCAATGCCACAGTTTCGCTTTCTTTCAACCCCTTATTTGCCAAGAGTGGCACTGAAGCTTTAGTAGTTTCATGTGCTCTGCCTACCCCTTTATGGGATACAGGTGTGACTGTATGTATGTATGTATGTATTAATATATGATATTTTTACATTTTACTTTCCTCATTTAAGAGAGTATTAACTTAATTCAATAGACTTAGTATCAGTTGCATCAACCACATTTGACAGACACATCATCGTCACGCAGCAGACGACTATGGAACTTGCCATAAAATAAAAAAATAAGGAATGCTTTAACGGTGACAGACGGTTTGATGCAACCGGCCCTTATTCTTGAACGAACTTTAAACTGATAGAGTGAGCCCGAGATAACTTGGAAAAGATTTTGACAACCTCGCTTCGTCAAACTCCGAGGTTACTTACTGTCAGTATCGTTGCCAAGTTATCTTGGCATGTCACTATCGGTTAGCACGCTGTTCACGTTTTTTGTATTTTTACAATATCTTCTCTTTTCTCAGATTTGATAAATAATTTGAATGCTTATAAGTACTACAGACGATGGGATTTTGAAAATTCGACCATAAATTATGTCGGTGTTGTAAGTACCTAAGCTTATAAACCGAGAATATTTATTTAGAGTAGATTATGTACCTATTTTATTTTATGATATGACGGTAATATAAAATGGATTCCATGTAGACATCATTACGTAGCAAAAGTGCTGTTCCATTCATCGCCATTCGGGCCCTCGTCCCAGTCATTTGGAGTCGGCGCAGAAACATTATCTTCCATACCTCTCTATCGCCCGTCATCTCATCATTCACTTGTTTCCGTTTCATATCATCTTCCACATAGTCCATCCACCTTTTCCTCAGTTTTCCTCTCCCGTTACTTCCTTTGACATTCATACCATCGCAGCACATGCCCATACCATTCTAGTAGAATCGCTCATACTTTTCTGTGCCATTCCATTAACTTATCCGCCATTAAAACGTAAAGTCCGTCTAGCCATGTTGTTATTCTTGTCATGTTTTTATTTTAAAATGCTTTTTTTGTTTCTTTTGTATGTTACCTTCCGTGATTTTTCTGACTTAATGGTCTCACCGGAAGACCAGCACTGGAAGTCGCCAGCAATATGCTAAGGTGAGGCCATTTCGTGGCACTTTATTACTATTTTATGTCAGTGTAATAGTACATTGTGCAACAAGGGGAGGAAGTTGAATATTACTAACGAGTTACACACAATGTTTTTCATCACACTCGCAATGTAAAAAATATGTAAATAGATGTAAAAAAGTTAAGTACGGTACAAGAAATTTCATTATTCCCTTGGGAGAACGATTTTTCTATAACTCACGCTCCGCCTGCGTGCAATAGCACATTTAAAGTGCGGGTGTGATGAAAAATTGTTTATTATCTGTGTGCTTTCGAATTAAAAATATTCTATTCTATTCTATTCCATATTATTCTATTTATATTATTCTATTCTATTCTATTCCATATTATTCTATTTATATTATTCTATTCTATTCTATTCCATTCCATTCCATTCCATTCCATTCCATTCCATTCCATTCCAGTCCATTCCATTCCATTCCATTCCATTCCATTCCATTCCATTCCATTCCATTCCATTCCATTCCATTCCATTCTATTCCATTCTATCCTATTCTATCCTATTCTATCCTATTCTATCCTATTCTATTCTATTCTATCCTATTCTATGCTTTTTTTTTGTTTAGGGGGGGAAAATGCGATCCGCATACCACTCGGGTGCGAGGGGGGACCCGAGCGGTTATGTGGGACTCCCGTATTGGCTAATGAGGCCACGGTATACCCACTAAAAACCCCCCCACATGCCACCTCGCCGCTTTGTTTGCGCTCACAACGGCGACCCCGCCGGCGGCAGCCGCCCACGTGCAGCTCCTACGCGAATGCCCAACGGCCCTTCACAATGAGTGCGCCAGATATCAGGGCGCACCTTCCTCCTCGGCCACTTATGGGTATAGTGACGGACCCCCTCGAGTCCGCCACAAAGAGGCCATGGGCGCCAGAAGAGTTCCGGCGCCCGGCAGTGGAAATGGTCCTTGGTTCCACCGCTAACCAAGTCGGCCGCAAAGGATAGGGAGAGCGGCGCACCGTAATACCGGCACTCCTCTTCCCTTGCGGCCCCACCAAGGTCGCAGGGGGTAGGGAGAGTGGCGCACCGCTATACCATCACGCCTCTCCCCCTGCGATCCCGCCTCGGCTACCGAGGGAGGGCACAGAGCGGCATCCCATACTGCCGGATCTTCCCTCCCACGGCAGTCCTCCCAAATGCGTCTCAAGTGGGCTTTACAAGCCCATTTGGAGCATCCTCCTCGGGCCAGCTCGCCCAGCAACAAGCCGGCCCTGGGTACCTCTTAGCTTCGCCGTGGGTGACCAGTCCACGGTTACTAAGCCCCCCCACCACGGCAAGGTGGGCACCCTCGGGGGGGGTCCTATCCTATTCTATCCTATCCTATTCTATTCTGTTCTGTTCTGTTCTGTTCTGTTCTGTTCTGTTCTGTTCTGTTCTGTTCTGTTCTGTTCTGTTCTGTTCTGTTCTGTTCTGTTCTGTTCTGTTCTGTTCTGTTCTATTCTATTCTATTCTATTCTATTCTATTCTATTCTATTCTATTCTATTCTATTCTATTCTATTCTATTCTATCCTATTATATTCTATTATCAATTTGCAGATGTCAACGCCGCCCAGAGAGTTTGACGTGAACATGCTTATAGAAGACGTCCCCGCGCCTGGCGTCGCGGTTGTGACTACAATAGGCACCAGGGTATTGGTAGAACTAGCGGAGCTACATAATATTAGGTGAGCTGATTGAATTTTAGTTCTATTAATTACTAGCTTTTGCCCGCAACTTCGCTCGCGTTAGAAAGAGACAAAAAGTAGTCTATGTCACTCTCCATCCCTTCAACTATCTCCACTTTAAAAGATCACGTCAATTTGTCGCTCCGTTTTCCCGTGAAAGACGGACAAACAAACATACACAAACACTTTCATATAAGTATAGATGTACCTGATTGAAATAAGGATTTCAATTCGTTTCGTGTTCCATTTTCGAAAACTTTACTTTCACTTCATATTGGACAGGAACAATCCTCATAAATAAAATAAATTTTGCAAAAATTATCACGAATTTATTTTATTAATTTAAACATGTTTACAGATATAACTATACGATCGTAGACAGATGGATCGGGAAATTCGAAAGAAACGCTACGCCGGTATATTATTTTCTTTTTTGAATAAACATCAAATCAATCTTTGCGATTCTGCAGTTTTAAATACTCGTAGGGTAAACTCGCGGTGAAACAACCAAAAATCGTCTTTCGGAATAGTGCTTATTCCGAATCCAATTAGGCGAGTTTACCCTACCTCGCATCATAATTAAATATATCATCTTAAATTGAGAAAGTTTTTGGTATATTTTATCGTTTATACAATAGTTAGATACATATTTCAGTTTTTTATTACAATCCTTTTTTTCAAGGCGGTTGCTACTTCGATATATTTCAAAGACCAAGACGTTACGCCAGTTCTACGCGTGACATCGGAGATTTTCAAAAGAGTGGGCATTGTATCGTCGCCTGTGTCATCTATTGAGTATGATATTTTGACTGTATAAATGGAGACGCCAACGCCGAAGTTGTTCAAACTTTAACCTCTTGGGGTGCAATGTCTTAGTACTAGTTCAAATAGAATAGAGTTGCTTTTGTTTTCATTCGTTCGATTTTCAAAACGAAAGAAATTCAACTTTCTTTTCTAACGCTATGGATTCAAATTTGATCGGCAATTTTGCTTGTGTGATGGGTGTTTAGAGGTTATTTTTTTTAGGACACGATACTACTACCGCATCCCCACCACCGGCCCTGGAAAGTTCGAGAACCAATTCCTACGGCCGCTGACCAACGGCGTGTGGGGTTGCGTTGTGGCTGTGATTTTCCTGTGCGCTCTGGTCTTGTTTCTGACGGCCAGAGCTGAACGAAGACCGGCTGCTCTTCAGTACGCTGTATTCTCTGTGGCAGCTACGTTTTGTCAGCAATGTATGTATAGTAAAGACTACGGGATTCAGTGATTTTTAAATTGTGTACTGATATCTGCCTTATTTTTTAGTTTTTGAGGATGGTGGTGTTGATGAATCAGGACGAGAATCATCTGGTAAGGGTTTTCATTATTTATTGGTGTTTATCTTGTAGGACATATCTTATTATTCTTAACTACCTTTCTCCACACAACGGGCTCAAATCCTCAAAACGACGAGGTCACTCCGAGAAGCCCGCGGAGACACTTAACCGCTCACATGCTTCCAGTAGCTAGAGCTACGAGCTTACACACCTCTGGCCCCGTAGCCGAATGACATTTCTGCGACGCGAAACGCCACCGAGACGCCGCAGAAATGTAGTCTGGCTCTGTCGCGCCAATACGCAAAAGCGATACGAAAGAGATATTATCGATAGCGTTTGTGCATTATTTAGCATTTTGGTTATATAATGAAACGTTTTTATTTTATGCTTGTTTGAGAGATCATATCAATTCAATTATGCGACAGAGTATGTTAAAGGGATATGCAGCCTTTTGTCCAAAATAATAATCAACGTTTTTACTTCAAGAGAGGTAACTAACTTCCAAGGAACAAATTAGCTTTACTCAAATGTCATATGACCTATAGTGACTACTAATATGACGAAATAACTAACTTCCAAAGAACAAATTAGCTTTACCCAAATGTCATATGACCTGAAGTGACTAATATGATAAAATAATTGTAAACATTTATTTGTATTACAATTCGGGCAATTCTCCATTTAAGCGATCCTAATTAAATTTGTTTTTGGGATAAATTTAAATATGTAATTCAATTGGCAAATATGGGACATAATAAAACTGCGTTGGTTATAAATCAATGACACCAATTATATATTTACTCGTTAGAGACACATCAAAATATACTCAACAAGGGAGTAAAATCATAAACATGGTTACTATTAAGTTACGTATAATGAAATAGTAAAATATGCTTATTTTTAATTACAATTTCATTAGTCAGTTTCATCAATTTATTCAGGTAGTTTTCATTAATTAATTTTCATAGTTAAAAACGGGTAATTATTATTAAATAATCAGACATAAACAGCGTTGTAGAGTTGTTTATAACGAAACACTAAAACATTAACTTTTTAATTACATCTTCATTAACCCATTTCATAAATTAATTCAGACAATTTTCATTGAATAAATTCAGGTATTTATTAAATAATCAGATTAAGTTACTTCAAATAATTTCATAAATTAATTCAGACAATTATTATTATTATTATTATGATATAATCAGATAAAGGTACTTATCTCTGTTCGTGGCGCTGGTAGAACTAAAAGTGACTGCTCGCCGACGAGCAGTCCCTTTTATAACCAGTCCAGGTAAACTTGCCAGACCGACCCGGTTTCTTTGTCTACCGACATTATTGCCATAAATTTAAATGTTTGAGAGAAACGTACCTTAACATGTTACAATTATTAAACATTATAATGGCAAATCCAACACGGCCATACTGACAAGTACTTCGATCTCGAAGTACAAAAGTATTTACATAGTTATACATCTTAATCTTACTCTTATACTAAGTAGCCACAAGCCTTGTCATGTAAGCCCCATCACCTGCTGCCCGTGAAGCCAGGCAAACATCAGACTTGTGACCGACCAGCATTTTTTTGTAGCTGTGGGCCCTGGCATGAAAGCTCCGTCACCTGTTGCGACATGACGTCGAGCAATCATCAGACACACAACCGACCAACAGTATTTTTGTAGCTATGGGCCCTGGCATGAAAGCTCCGTCACCTGTTGCGACATGACGTCGAGCAATCATCAGACACACAACCGACCAACAGTATTTTTGTAGCTGTGGGCCTTGGCATGAAAGCTCCGTCACCTGTTGCGACATGACGTCGAGCAATCATCAGACACACAACCGACCAACAGTATTTTTGTAGCTGTGGGCCCTGGCATGAAAGCTCCGTCACCTGTTGCGACATGACGTCGAGCAATCATCAGACACACAACCGACCAACAGTATTTTTGTAGCTGTGGGCCCTGGCATGAAAGCTCCGTCACCTGTTGCGACATGACGTCGAGCAATCATCAGACACACAACCGACCAACAGTATTTTTGTAGCTGTGGGCCCTGGCATGAAAGCTCCGTCACCTGTTGCGACATGACGTCGAGCAATCATCAGACACACAACCGACCAACAGTATTTTTGTAGCTATGTGCCCTGGCATGAAAGCTCCGTCACCTGCTGCACCATGACGTCAAGCAATCATCAGACACATAACCGACCAGCAGTATATATACAATTGACAACATTTCATATTTTTGAGTACTACTTTTTATTGTTTGGTTTGAAAGAACTCAATACTAAAAGATACACGTATTTTTTTATTTTTCCAAAAACTGCTATTTTAATGAGAAAGTCCCTTATTACTACTTCGAGTAGAAAGAGCTTGAGAAGACACAGCTTTATGACTTCACATGTGTTGATTCATACACTTAAGAAAACGACAAAATAATTTCCAAAAAAAAAGTTTTAACATTCAGCTTAAACAGTCCGGTATGTCTGACTGTCAAGTGTCACTGTCAAACTCAAGTGACTTCCTAACTGGAAGTTTCTTTTGTTATAGTGACAGCTCTAAATCAGCTATTGAGGTCACATCCCCATTAAACTATTTTTTAAGATTTTTTTGTTATCATAAAAATACGGGAAAAAAATTATATTAATATTATATCTCGAAATGGTTTTCAACTTAGGGACACTGAAAATTTTGAAACGTTGTCAATTATACATAGTATATAATATATATTACACATTTTATTACATATGTATATATCCAACACGGCTAATCCGGACTTAAAGCAATCGGCAAAAAAGCTACCTTTTTTTTTCAGTTATTTATTGTAACCTTAAATTAATGTAACAGTATAGCAAGTACACAATAAATATAGCCAGTTTTTTTTTGCGGAATGCTTTAAGATAATCAGCACTTAATATGGCCATTTATCATTTTGTATACTATTTTACATTTTCTTTACAGATATAGCATCATCGATAGGTATATCTTTCATCAAGTTTTATCACAAAATGTTTTTATCTTTGTACTGTACTGTAAAAAGATACAATATCCAATGGTGTTTCGGGTGTCCATGGGCGGCGGTGATCGCTTACCATCAGGCGACCTGTCTGCTCGTTTGCCTCCTATCCCATAAAAAAAAAAAAAAAAAAAAAATATCCTAGGACTTCAATTAATCGAGCTATATATTTATTTCTGATTACTTCACGATCAATCAACAAGTGTGAATATTATTATATCTTCCAAACAGCTCGGCCAGTCTGACCTAACGACATAATATTTTATGAAGGGCATGTCATGTAAGATGCAAATGCCATACAAACTGAAAACTCATCTTCCCTTATTTGTAGCTTATTACATGGTAAATAACGCTTTATCAGCAATAGTTTTCAGTAAATAGTATACCTAATATATTTATTAAACATTACAGTATCACATATTAACTATGTAATGAGCTATCTTGAGAAGTAAAGCATAAACGTGACGAATAATCAGGAAAAGAAGCATATAGAATCGCCCACTTATTTATACAGTTATATTTTGAAAATGGTCCCTTTTCCCAAAGAATCTTATTTGAATCTATTCACACTATTTTCCGTAGGTACTCTACTCAGCATGAAAGATGAATAAGTACCTACCTTTTTTTTTGCAGAATCTTGTTCTGTGAGATTTGTATTATTGTTCATAATTTAATTTATTAATCTTATTTTTTTTGCTTTCCTTTTTTTAATAATGACTTTCTTGTTGGGAGACCAAATTAATAATTGGTTTGTATAAACGAACCCGCTGATATGAAAACACTTTTTTTTTGTTAAATTTGACAGTCGCCAGGATCCCTATCAGGAACCACTCGGCAAATCACTTATTAAATTAGAAAAAAGGTTTTTTTTAACCGTTTTCATACATTATAAATTTGTCAATCATGTGAGAGACCCGTAGAAACAATAAAGTCAGTCTCAAGTAAATGACGACACATGTAACAATAAATAATGATAAGGAATTACAAAGGCAGCCTTTATTACTACGCTTACTGAGCCACTAAATTCATTCCCTGAATAACTCGATAACAGTAAGAGAAAAAACAATATTTTCTTACAGAAATTAATTGTAATTTACCTAAAGAACCGTTCCCTAATATTAACGGAAATCAATAAAAATTCTTTGTAGATAATAATCTACCCAAACTCGAAAACCAGGCAAGCACAGAGTAAACTCTCTTTATAAAGCAAGTTGCGTAAGCCTTTATTTGCACTAGGTCCATTTATTTATCTACGTATATATTAATATGTATGTAAGTTCATTTATTGTATCTATATATGTTTATTTTATAATAGAATCAACTTGTATTTAATCATTAAAATCTCATACTGGCTTTTTTAATGGCGCCCACCAGACTATCTCTGTTTTGCCCAATGGTTGACTGATAGAAAATGACTTAAGGCGTTAAGTTCGCCATTTGTACTTGTTATTGTTAATTTGTGCAATAAAGTTCAAATAAATAAATAAAACTTTATTCGTTTTTGAGCCTAAGATATGCGATAACAGACACACAAACGTGAAAGTAGAATTAAAATCTCAGACACTTTCTTAATCGTTACTTCTCAACGAAAAGAGAAGACAAAATTGTAAACATACTCGCAATGATGATAAATAGATTTATCATTTATCAGATCAGTAGTTTGTCCGAAGTAACAGCTACTTGGAAAAAGTTTTAATGTTAATTGAATTCAAACCAATAGGGATGTGTGTGTAACATTACTGTTGGGTACTAAAAGTAAATTTTATTGGTCCGCAATTGGTGAAATAATTTTGAAATACGTTAGTGCGGGATACAAACGTTTAAGCGTTTCTTAAAATAAGCACAGCATTTATAGTAGCAAGTTTTGAATCTATTTTTTTTTATTAATTAGGTAGGTAAAGAAAGTCTACCATATTTATTAAATAATTTGGTTTAAATTTAAATACCTCAAACTGTACCTACATGGTGGGCAGGAACAGGTTAAAATAAGCACAGCATTTCTAGCAGCAAGTTTTGTGTCTATTTTTTTTATGATGTACAACGTAAGTATGTAAATAAACTACTGTATTTAAATAAACCAATAACTTTCACTTTGAAGCCATGCCACTATCTGAAGAAAACACTAATATACTACTTTTAAATTTGACATTTTTGTAGGTAGGCAGGTTTAATTACTTACTAATTTGTTTGTTTTTGGTATAGTATAGTGAAATAAACAACGAAACCACCTAAAGTAAATCACATATCGATTGCCAATTTTTTTGTATCTCATTACAATGGCAATCCACTTAGGTCTCATTCTGGTCAAAGTGGAGAAAAATCATTATAAAATGTAAGCGAAAACAAATATTGGACAATTGAAAAGCGAGTATTAAAAAAAAATAAAAACGATTTTTGAAACGTACATATTTGCTTGAAAACATCGATCTTGAGTCACTTATTAGTATCAAATTTTTATTTATTAAGTGAAAACTGCCACTTTGCTAAATACATAAACAAAAAAAATATATCAGTGTTTTTAAAATTAGGGTTGTCTATTGTTTGCCCGACAGTCATTTAACATAATATTCATTTGCCCGAATCTAACTTGCCTGAATTTCATTTGCCCGAATGATTTGTTTACCATAAAAATCATATGACATACTCGTTGTTTATCCGAATATTACCTTCCATAATCATACAATGCCATACTATTTGTTAGCCATATTATTAAGTGCAATAATATGGTTTCATAGAATATTCAAACGCCATAAGAAATTATTGCCATATTAATTGTTGCCCATATTATTACCTAACCTAACCTACTTTCTGATAGCAGTTTTATTTTCCAGGGTTACGTATAATGAAATAGTAAAATATGCTTATTTTTAATTACAATTTCATTAGTCAGTTTCATCAATTTATTCAGGTAGTTTTCATTAATTAATTTTCATAGTTAAAAACGGGTAATTATTATTAAATAATCAGACATAAACAGCGTTGTAGAGGGCTACCTAATGATTCTCCGACAATTTTTTAGCCGATTATTGATTCGCCGACAACGATTCGCCGAATGCCATTTAGCCGAATAATCAAACTATCGCTGTCACTTTTGGTCGAATAACGTTACGTAGAATCTTGGTTCGCATAAAGTTCAGTTCGCTTCTGTGCAAATTATCCGAACTATTATTGGACATTTTTCATTTAGCAAAGTAATATTTTCGTTTAGGCCATGTTCAGTCGAATAACGTTTCACATTTTATACATTGTTAAAATATTTACGAATGAATGAATTATCGCTGTTGTAAAAAAATTACGCACTTAATAGACACGTTTTTTTATTAATCAAGTACTTCTTCTTTTAGTTGCGGTAATAATTTACATATACTGGCTACATTATATTCTTGAACAGAAAAGTGCTAATTTCCGAATGGGAGAACTATAGTTATTTGTTTTACAAGGGTGCAAAGTTGTTGTTTAACCGCAGATGCCAAAATTGATACCCGAACAAGCGAAAGATTCCAATATTGAACCGCGAGCGTAGCAAGTGGTTCAAGAAGTTGAATCTTGAGCGTTGCGAGGGTTTCAAGGCACGAAGGTTAAAGAAACTTTGCCACCGAGTGAAACACAAAATTTTTCACCACACACACACACACATCAAACTAAATCAAATCCATCAATTTATTCAATATTTATTATTCAAAATCATCATTTCTAGGTAAAATCTACCAGCCAGCTTAAGACATCAAGTTAAAATTTGTATGAAATTACTTTGCTCTCTTGTGGCTACAATACAATTTTGCTATCTGTTTTCAAATAGCAAAGAGAGCCTTTACCAGTTGGTGTGGTGAAAAAAAAAATTAAAGTAAAAATTTGGTGAGCTGTAAACAATAATACGTAATTTACTCAAATTAATCCTTAGAAATGAACATGAGGATTAATATAAATAAGTAGTTGAATTAAATTTGACTTCCTCTTATAAATGATCTAACAATTAGATTTTTGAATCCGCAGAATAGTTTGTACGCAAGTTCCAGCCAACTCACAAAAAAAAAAAACAAATGATCACTCGACCTATTGTGTTTCGACCAATTTTTTGTCGGCCAATTTTTACAACTACTAAATGAGTAATCGACGAAAAGTAAATCGGCGTATCAAATTTCTGCTTACCGACTCCGTTTACGAACGAATATTATGCGAAATGAGAATCTTCCAACCGTTATTCGGACAAAACAGACGTCGGCGAATCGTTGTCGGCGTAACGAAAATCGGCGTATTTTATTTCGGAATATCAATCGGGCACCGTTGTAGAGTTGTTTATAACGAAACACTAAAACATTAACTTTTTAATTACATCTTCATTAACCCATTTCATAAATTAATTCAGACAATTTTCATTGAATAAATTCAGGTATTTATTAAATAATCAGATTAAGTTACTTCAAATAATTTCATAAATTAATTCAGACAATTATTATTATTATTATTATTATTATGATATAATCAGATAAAGGTACTTATCTCTGTTCGTGGCGCTGGTAGAACTAAAAGTGACTGCTCGCCGACGAGCAGTCCCTTTTATAACCAGTCCAGGTAAACTTGCCAGACCGACCCGGTTTCTTTGTCTACCGACATTATTGCCATAAATTTAAATGTTTGAGAGAAACGTACCTTAACATGTTACAATTATTAAACATTATAATGGCAAATCCAACACATTCGGCTACGCACACTGAATTTCTTGCAGTAGCTGTGGCTACATAGCGGAGTATAGAAATGTTTGATGAATTTTATGTCGAAGCAATTTAGAGCGTTTCTTATGAAAAACCAAATCACGTGAGTACCTAGTTAGGATCCTGCGCTTCTGGGCGGAGTTAGTGCGTTTTCACATTATCCGATCCGATATCGGATGTAGGAAGGATTTCATAGGCAAAAGTCAAATATCAAAGATATCGGTCCTACATCCGATATCGGATCAGATAATGTGAAAACACACAGGTTGGCTAGACCCCTAGCCGGCAACCACAGCACGCACAACGGCCTCTCTTTCGACACTTACGCCGTGGCTTGCGTGGGCGACGGTCGCACGATGGTCGCGCGACGGCGATGCGACGCATACGAAATCAAACCTTATCGATATGGAAGTATGAGACGCGACGGCGACGGTCGCGCGACCGTCGCCCACGCAAGACACGGCGTAAGTTCGGAAACCAGAGCCCATAACCATAGCTTTCTTGAGCTTCCTGTGGAACACAGTAAATTAATGTAAGAATGTCCGTTACTTGATTGTACCAACAGCTCGACAGCTTACAGTCCTAGTGACAGGGACATCCTGCGTCCTCATTTACAACTACTACACAAGCAGCGTTGTCAGTTGGCTGCTGAATGGACCACCTCCTTCCATCAACTCCCTGCAGGAACTTCTTGAGAGCCCACTGTGTCTGATATATGAGGATATAGGGTACACGCGTTCGTGGTTACAGGTAACTTTAGATTTGAAAACTACAAACTGTTTATTCACAGAAATGGCACAGTATAATAAAGAGTACTTTCGTACAGTTTGGCCACTCTCGCTCCCCGCTGAAACTCCCCTCTCGGTTACCTCACAGTTACCGCCTGTCAAACAGGCGAACAGTCAAACTGTCACATTTCACTCATGCAAGCATTCACCTATACGAGCTTACACTGTGTGCTAGGAACGCGCCTCTTTCATATATTTGTTCGCCAGCGTCCGAGTGGAAATGGCGTGAAATTTTTTGAAAGAGAAAAGTCACAGAACGGAAAGAACAAGGCCCCATGGCTCATACATTCCTCGACTTTTCTGTTTCCGAATAGACTATACTAATTTGTCAAATCATAGCACGATGGTTTCATCGTCTACCGAACCAGTAAAAGGTACCATCATGGATAAAAAATTATTTAAGTATAATGAAAGAAAAATTTTCAGTACAGATGGTGTTTTTTACGCGCTAGTGCGAGAAGTGGTTCATTGTAAATGTCAGGTCGAAACTTCGGAGGGTCATCTGTACTGAAAAACGTCGTACGATACACGTGTGAAAAAGAAATTCGTAACTCCTGTCGATTTAAAACACTCCCTTCGAACTTTTTTTTACGCACTTGTATCGTAGGGTAAACTCGCCTCATTCGGCGACACGCCTAATTCGGTGATACAACCAAAAATCGTTTTTCGGAATAGTGCTTCAAAGCTTGTATCACCGAATTAGGCATGTCATCGAATGAGGCGAGTTTACCCTAATGTACTATTTTAGTGCATTTTAAATTTTAATAAACATAGTGTTAGGTATTTCAATTTTTTTATTTCAGAATCCAACATATTACTACAATAAAAAGAATGCCGAAGTGGAGGACAAATTGAAGTTTAAAGTATTTAGGAAAAAGAAGGGAGAACCCTTACTAGTACCTTTGGAGAAAGGCATCGAAATGGTGAAAGCAGGAGGTAAAATGTCCACTGGACACTGGTACGCTTGTTCAGTGGACACATATGGCAATGTAGTTGATATTGTTGATAATGTAAAACTTGGAAATTCTGATTATGGTGCTCCCACACCCTGTCACACCATGTTATATTAACATTTATAACAGCCCCGTGTGGGAGCATCATTAGTTCAAATTACCCTTCCAGTCGAGATTATGCGTGGATCTTATACCACTTCATTATGTATCTGTGGACACCGTTATTACTTACATGCTCAGCTAGGTTTTTTTTATGTACCTATTTATCTAAATTTCAAAATAAAATAAATCTGATCGTATGAGGCATTTAAGACGATACAGCGGTCAATTCTCCATACAAACGCTCTCGACTATTTCCTTCCTGGTTTTTAAAGATAGAGAAAAAATTTTTTCAACACAGATTATTTTTATTTTTATCTGTGTCGGACCGTTTTGATTTTTTTGATATTCTTATTTTTAAAGACGCTAGAGCCCATTAAAAATTTCCAAAAACGGCCTTATTGATTATGGCGCAAAAAAGGTGTGGTATTCAAAATTGGAAACAATTAACCAAAAAAAGTAAAGGGTCCGACACAGATTATTTTATTGTTATGTAGATTCTCAAATTTCGTTACGATTGATTAAGTTTTGAAGGACGAAACAGTCGAGAGCGGAACCTCGATTTTAAAGATTTTTACGCAATCTCTTTTAACTGAGTTGTTCTGAATGGATAGTATTTTTTTAATACAGTTGCTCAAAAAGTGCCCGTTTTTTGGCTGTTTAGCGTGCGAGAAGTTGTATTTTGCGAACTAGTGCGTAAAAAGTATACGTTCCATTTTACGACTACTTACAGAGCTGTTTTAATATTAGTCTAGTTAACTAAGACGGAATAAAACTATAAACATACTATTAAGTGATATTTAAAACATAATATATTTAAAACATTATTAATATTTCATATTTTATTTTTTGTTTTTAGTCATACTAAACATAATTTATAAAATGGTTTATACTTTGAAAAACCGGTCATAATGAGTCGTTTAAACAAAACATGATTAGAACGAAACGCGTCTTCTACTGTCAAAGTAGAGGCGTCTACCATGATTTAACTTAATGCACGTTCAAAAACCTCCATATGTTACGCAATTTGTAAAATGTACTTAGGTACCTATATTATATTAAACAATCGTCCCAAATCGTAAATGTTTATGTTTTATGCACACAATGAAATTAATAAATTGTGTTGGATGAATAGCAAAATCGTAAATATACACGCAAGTTTAAAGCTTCAAAGATACGCCTTTGAATTGTCAAAACATGCGTCAGTGTCGATGCGAAAATTGATAGTTCAGATTGTTTATCAATCTTCAATCGTTTTATTTCGTTGTAGTCGTGTTTTTTCGCAACTGTATTAAAAAACGTCGTTCGTCACACGTGCGAGAATGTCATTCTTCTCGCACTAATAACGAAATGTACCTACTATTTCGATAAATCTAGTTA
This sequence comes from Leguminivora glycinivorella, assembly GCF_023078275.1. Classification (NCBI taxonomy): domain Eukaryota; kingdom Metazoa; phylum Arthropoda; class Insecta; order Lepidoptera; family Tortricidae; genus Leguminivora; species Leguminivora glycinivorella. Next base: position 18,325,711 of record NC_062984.1, read on the forward strand.
ATAAATAACACTAGTATATCTAAAATTCCCAAATTGAAAGGGGGCTCCTTTCCATTTTTGCATTTTCGCTCCTGTAGCGTCTTAAAGTAAAAAACATAAGGTTTGATTTAAATGAAATTCATGTTCGATCGAGTTGTTTCGAGCTGCAAGGCAAACTTTGAGCAAATTGCGCAAAGTTTAAATCGAAGTATTGGGTGGGTGTTTTGTTTTGAATAAAATGCTTTGTAACCAACGAAGTAAGATAAACATTTGTAACCAATGACTGGCCGAATAACAAAGTTTACTAACTTACCAGGTACTTAACTTAAGGTACCAGAGTTGCATTTAAAAAGCTATTACGGGAATTGAATAGTGTAGTAAATAGTAAAAAATAACCCTACATTAATTTTCATATATATGATAACCATAAAAATCATTACAACCTGGCATGGAAAGTAGCATGACATCATAGCATTTATAAAGCCTAAAATTGTTATATGAACAACCACACAAAACCTATGGAAGCAAAAGTCGAAATTAATACCTCTCTCTCTGAAATTCTGAATATGTCTTTTTTGCAGGCTACGCATATCACACGGAAGTATACAACGCGAATATGTTAATATCTCGCAATTTCAACCAGGAGGAACTTTGTGAGCTAGGCTCCCTCCAATCTATGGAAAAGACAGATCTTTATATGGCTATACCCAAGGACAGCCCTTATAAAGAGTTTTTTAACTGGAAGTAAGTCTGTAAAAAATAGTACATTTCCCCAGTACCTACCGACAGTAATTATACACGGTGGAATAAAAAGGACCGTCCAAACTTTGCATAGTGACTTTTCAAACAATGCTAAAACCGCAACTAATAATTTTTAAGAAAAAAAACCGCTGTCTTTGGGGTTCTGGTGAAAGCTACTTGCGAATGTTGGATTACGTAGAAATGTGCAGGTATTTTAAAACTGCAGCAGCAGAAGCATTAAAACTTCAATTACATACCTCATACCGTAAAGGTTTGAGGAGTTTCCTCATTTCCTCATGAATCCGATTATAAAAATTCGAATCTTGACAAAATTTGACTTGAAAACTCAATATTCTTAACAAACATAACTAAATTAATGTCACTGTTCTGAACTTAAATGCATGCTATTCTTATAAAAATACCAAAGTCACTATAAGTATGCCGTTCAGATTTAAGGAGTTCCGTTCTGATCTTCATCAGCAGTTCCACTGCACCAAATATCACTGTTCTGGACGTAAGTGCATGCTGTTCTTACAAAAATACCAAAGTCACTATAAGTGTGCCGTTCAGATTTATTTTATTATTATATTATACCGCTCATTTCTAAGAAAACACCAATTTATTTTTTCGCGATTTCAACATTAGTGCCATAATAAAAGTTGTTCATTATGATCTCAAAAGTCTTTATCCACTCATTTGCTTTTGCTAGTTCTAAGTTAAATACCAGCTGTCACCTTTATTTGAGAATAGAGTCCATTGAAAATTTTAGAGCAATGCAAAGTTTCAACGGTCCTCTTTATTTCACCCTGTTGTGACCGTTAGTCTAAAGTTTACTTCGGTCAAATTATTTCCTTTGATTTCAGTATCTTGCGTTTGTTTGAAACGGGAGTGGTTTCCCACATTCAGCGGCAGGCACAAAGTCCTGAGATATCCTGCGAAGGCAGTTCTCCCAGAGCCTTGGCACTTGGTGGTGCCGCCCCTGCATTCCTGCTTCTAGCTTTTGGATACCTTCTGGCGGTTATCATTGTTCTAATCGAAAGGTAAGTTTTGCTTCTTACATGATAAAAAAGATAAGATAAAAGACATTTATTCATGACGCTCACAAACACGTACGTACATGTACACACAAGAATAGGACAAAAAACAGAGAATGATGATATTGATGACTAAAGATGACTTTTGTTAGACCGAGGTTGTGTATCCGTGGCTATATTTTCTATCACCAGTGACCTGACCGGTGTAGTGGTAGTGTTCCATTCGATACCAAACGAAAGCCGTCTAACGTGAGTCATCTTTTAATTTGACACGACTGAAAGAAGTTCCTACTAACTTTAATTTATTCATGAGTTAGTTTTGCATTTTTCTTCTGCTAAATATCTCTATTAAAAAACACGTAATAACGTATTTTGTATTTTTTCCAGACTTGTCGCAAGGAACGAGTTAAAGTTAATAAAAAATATTAAGAATCGTATGATACACGGATACAATTACTGAAGAACTAAATAAATACATAAGGTACAGCGGAACAATTTCGACTGGGGAGCAAATACGACTTATCCATTTTTTCCATGATTGCATTATCAATTAGAGTGTCCACTGGTTATAAAAAAATTAGCAAAATTTAATAACATAGAATTTTAAGACCTGAATACGTGCATTATATTATTAGGATTCTTAGTCGTTAATAGAACCGGAACCACTTATTTTGTATTAAGTTAATTGGAACACCCCGTAGGTACATGGCACGCATGTTCAGTGGATACATGCGGAACGGTTCACTATTATCTGGCAGAAACTTTTTACGCATATATTTGATTCGTGTAATAGTTCTTGGCAGAAGTCAAGTTTGGCAGAAACACCTTACGCAGAATATGCTTTGGCGCAAATCATTTCGCAGATTTTTGTAATACCGAATCGTCTGTTGTCATAATGTTGATGAGCATAATAGTCTTCTAGTCGAATAATACATTTGCATATAATATTTGTGCATAATTTTTAGGCGGCATAAAGTTGTAATTTGCTATTTGACAGCGAGTTGGATGTGTTGGGGATGCAAGATACCTAACACTCCTCCTCGCTTCGCTCGTCGTCGTACCTAACGGTGACTCTGGGGCAGTTTTTCTTTTCTGATAGCGAGTAATAATTCTGCTAATGTAATATTATGTTATAAGATTATTATGGTACATACAATTATGCTAAACCAAAGTCGACCAAAGTAATGTTCTGTAAAACAATATTCTGCCAAATGTATCTTATGCGTGGTAGTAATAATGCCAACTAAGTTTTCTGCAAAATTACCATTCGACCGAAAGTGTTTCTGCGAAACATGTTATGCGAAGTGTGTTTCGGAGTAAAATTATTCTGCCAGATGAGGGTAACCCTGCGGAACTCAATTTAATAGTGTAATAATGTAAAAAATGGATTACATTGGCAGTTACGATTGGCCCCCCAGTCGGGATTTGCCCCGATGTACCTTATAAGTAGTTTGACAACTGCACATTTTTAGTGGGAGATCTTGCAGGCCATTTAGTCAGAGAAAATCATAGAAGTCTGTAGAAAATTGCTTTAAAGGTATAATAAACACGTGAAACCTTTTATTAAATTTTATTTGTAAAGATACCAAGACAAACTCCTGATTGCCCCGACTTACACACCTTCTTCTGTGCAAATCTGTATGTTAATAACAATAATTTGTGTAAGAATGTCCTATAATATTTATTTATTTATTTATTATTTATTTATTTATAATATACATCAGTCGGTAACAGAACTCCTTGAAGATAATTTTATCTTCGTGTGAAGGAATTATGAAAATGAAGATCACCATGCAATATCACCATTAAATTACGTTAAAGTTGCGCCGGTTCAAATATTTTACTTGCAGCTTGCAGCTTTGAAAGCTGTTCGAATATACAATTTGTTCTTATAAAAGATAGCAAAATGTATTGACAAAAGGAATAATGAAAGGTGTTCTTGGCAATCAGTATTCTAACATTTCTAACAACAACATTACAACAGTTGATCTTTCAGGCCTACATACAAAAAAAAATTGTCAAGCAATTGAAGACAAACAAGAGCCGTTGTTAAAAGATTTATCCGCATTTAAATAATTAGTATTGTGGATATAAAGGTATTAACTATTGTCAAATTAGTACACAGCCAAGATACCTAGCCCACGACATAATCGTTAACGCTCCATAGCGTATCGTAAGCTCTTTCTCTATTGCTTTTCCGTAACGGATTCATAGAGCCAGTTACATTTCGATCGCCACATAGCGTCAACTACTGTCATTTCGGTTAGGCCGGTATACTAATCATGACATTCATTATCTTCCTTAATCATATCAGCAGCTTTCTCTGCCAGCATGATGACAGGTGCGTTAGTGTTACCGCTGGTGATGTTCGGCATCGCGCTGCTGTCTGCCACGCGCAGGCGCTGTACGCCGCGCACACGCAACCTCTCATCCAACACACTACCCATTGCGCATGCTCCGGTGTAGTGGAACATCGAGGCCCGAGTACTCAACGCATGACATTTCCAATACTCATGACTGCCTACCGCCAAACCTTGACACTTCGGCAGGTTAAACTCAACCAGCTCCCCGCCAACACTTTTGAAATACGTTGAATTTCTAAGTTCATCACAATCCGCCAAAGATTTTGCCAAAATATCTAGATCGGACTCATCTGAGAAATAGTTCAGAAACACTAAAGGCGGGTCTAAAGGATCAGTACTTTTCAACTGAATAACTCCTCGTGATTTTGGATGTAACAATATTACGGTTTTATAAAGCATTTCTCTCCCTTTACTTGCTTCGTAAGTTCTTTGACAGATATCATAATCAAGAGCAAAGCCAAATGCACAAAATTGAAGAGGTCCTTCAGAATCATTAGGTACTGCCAAAGTGACTGATTGGTATGTAGGTTGTTTATCAGTTTTATTAAGTGCTACATATCCCATCATCATTGGAAGGAGGAATGTGGAATAATTTGGGGGCTTTGGTAAGTCGTGAGCTTCTTTCATCTTGTATGCTATGATTCCCGCAACATGGTCTTGCAAATTTTCACCGACGGGTAGGTCAGCTATTACCTTGATACCTAGTGATTTTAAGTGACCTGCAGGGCCCACGCCTGATTGTAGTAGAAGTTTTGCTGAATTTATTCCTCCTGCCGAGATTATTACTTCTTTGTTAGCCGATATGGTAATCGTTTTTTTGTTTGCCATCAATGCTTCTATTCCAACAGCATTTTTAGAACCGTCGAATAGAATTTTAGTAACGAGTGTGTTTTTGAGAACATGTAGATTTTTTCTATGTTGGACTGGTCTCAAAAAACTAAATGCTGTGCTCTGTCTAACTCCTGATCTGGCTATTGTGTATGAAGGCTGATTATATCCCATAGTTTCGTATCCATTAGCGTCAAGAATGATATCATGCCCTAGTTCCTCGAACATTTTGAAGTAATCCTTTACCTCTGAATGAGGTTCTCTTGACACATGCAAAAATCCATTCGTACCATGAAATTCTTTGTACTTTGATTTAAGAATAGCAGGATCCTCCATGTATTCGCTTTTTTTAAAGTAAGGTAAAAGATTTTCATACTTCCAAGATTCATCTTTTGCAACTTCCGCCCACGCTTGATAGTCCTGAGGGTTGCCTCTTACATAAAACATGTAATTGAGGCTACTAGATCCACCTAGCATTTTACCTTGAGTAAGAGGAGCCACAAGGTCTTTCTGGTAATATTTCCTGTTTTTATCAAACGCTGCAGTGTAGTTCCAGTCATAAGATGTTTGTGGTAAAAACGTTATTAATCCAGGAAGCTGAAAAAAATAAACGCTTTCTATAACCACGCTATTAAACATGCAATGAGTGTGTTAAACTTACATACATATAAGTAATATACGTTTGTTAAAGTTTTTTAGAATATTCTATAGTGATAAGTAGGTACTTTGATTATTTACGAAATTGATGTGCTCTTGGGATGCGAAGCTTATGGCTATTAAAATAATTATAGTAATATACTCTTATGGTTACCATCGATTCGAAGGGTGGGTCACCGCCAGCTTCAATGAGCAAAACGTTGACCTGCTTATTTTCCGAGAGGCGATTAGCGAGCACACAGCCCGCGCTGCCCGCACCCACTATTACGAAATCGTAGCTAGCGCCATCTGGAACATATACCTTTTTTACGGATCCTTTCTTTGACGCGACCACTTTGAATGATCGATGATAATCATAATTCTAAAATGGTTAACTTTTCAAGGTTTTCATTAAGGTCGTCTATAGATAGGTTGGGTTAGGTTAGGTTTGTTTTGGTGAGGGCATACTTACTTGGATGCCCCCTTACTGGTGGATGATTTTTCATAAAGCTGGGGCTTGACAGCCGTTTGCTGGGGGGCATGGTAGGGTACACCTGTATTTCCCATGTCCTACAAAATAGCACCGAGGTGTAAGACGGGGGGGTTGTTTAGTGGGTAAACTAGGTAAAGGAGTCCCACATAACCACTCGGGTTCATCCCCGTACCCGAGTGGTATGCGTAACAGCATTTTTCCCCTCCAGAAAAAAAAAAAAGGTTAGGTTTGTTTTCTGGCAATCCTGAAAAGTTACGAGTTTCTGAGAAAACCCAAATTATGACTAACGAAAATGTGGACAAACGGTACTTTATAACTTAAGACTTTATGGGAACCCCTTTTTTACATTAGGGAAATGCTTTTACGCATGCCACCCGGTCCGGGTGAACCTTGGTCGATGACGGACTAACCAGTAAGCCGGCGTATCATGCTTCCAATTTTATCACATGTCCACGTGGATAAGACAACTGTCACTCTCACACTGACATACTTGCCAAAGCGTGACGGATGCTTTATCCACGTGGATAAATGATAAAATTGGAATCATAATACGCCGGCAGGACTACCTCTCCGCCTTAGGTGGAGTGCCGCAGGGTCACTAAGTATAAGCATTCGACTTACTTCGTCAACTTAAAAAGTAGAAGATGTCGGTATGCTTCAAGGAAGTGTGGCGGGATGCCTTCTATTCCTCTTATATATCAACGACCTTCCGAAAATATTAGAAGACACCTGCATCCTATTTGCTGATGATATTTCATTACTCATCGAATGCGAAAACAATGCCCAAATAAACGAGAAACTAACGTTAGAATTCGATAAAATAACTAGTTGGATGTACGATCATAATCTGGAATTAAACTACACAAAAACAAAATTAATTACCTTTTATCCGTATCAAAAAGCTCCATTAGATTTAGAGTTTCATTATAACAATACACAGATAGAGGTAGTAGACGAATTCACCTTACTTGGCCTAGTAATAGACAAAAATGTAAATTGGAAGGGACACATACAATTAATAAGATCAAAAATTTCTAGTTTTACCTACGCTTTGAGTGAGATAAAAAAAACCACAAACTTACAGACAGCCCTTACAGTGTACAATGCATATGCAAACTCATGGCTAAGATACGGGATCATCTTATGGGGAAACAGCACTGATGTGCAAATACTTTTCATACAACAGAAGAAGCTAATCCGAATCTTAGCAAATGTTAACCACCCCGACACATGCAAACCTTTATTTCGCCTATTTAAAATACTTACATTGCCATCTATCTACATATTTGAAATGTGTAAATTTGCGAGGCAAAATATACACATATTTAAAAAACGACGCGAATTACCCACAACGCACCTACTGAGACACCAAAACAAATTATTGCTACCGGCCTCTAGAATTAAAAAACATTCCAGTAGCACCTATGTAATGGCCATCAAGATATTTAATAAACTACCAGATGCTATTAAGAATATAGAAAATGATAAAAAAATGTTTAACGTTATTAAATCTCTTTTGATAGACAAGTGCTACTATTCACTCAACGAATATTTAAATGATGAATGATGATAATATAAATGAGAAAGTTTAAATAATGTAAAATGTAAAATAGATATTAATAATTGTATAAACGTCTATAAAAATATAATATAATGTAATGTAATGTAACTAATGTATGTACTTTAGTATGTAAGAAACTTTGCTGTGCCCTATCAGGGTATCATGTACCAACTATATTACTACCTAACACCTGTATAAAATGAACATGATCGCAATAAAGATTTGAATTGAATTGAATCAAAAAAACCTGGTCTGAAGTATGTATGTATGTATGTAGTATGGTATGATCTGAAGGTATTAGTAAGCACTATTTGATATAAGAAGGTCTGATATTTTTTTATTTTTAGGAGTGTATAGTACTTTCATTAAGGTCTAGCAAATAAATTTCGGACAACCCCTATCTGGCTTAATTTGAGAATATTCCAATGACTCTTTGTACGATTTCAACAAACAAAGGTTTATATGCTGCCAAAACATATTCTTTAAGAGTCCTCTTCATGGTTGTTCAATTGGGTACTTTCAGAATAAATGCGGTGAATTTATAATTATAATTTGAAAAACCGCATTTTAACAACCGTAAATTTTTGATGCAAGCAGGATGAGAGAAACATAAAAAAAATTAGCCATAGGCCATAGTCTAATAAACATTCATGGTGTTTGAACAGCCCCTAAACCAGATCGATATAAACACTGTATGATAGATAAATTCGACATCAAAGTCGGAGTTAGCGTAAGCGCCATGCCACATTCTCTAAATGGCCGCCATACACAGATCCAAATTTTTTTTTAAATAACAGTTGCTAGACTATGTCCAGATATTCTGCTTTGTGGATCATGTGTAGTTGAAGTTGGCACCGTACAATTTTTTTCGCAATCGTAGCGTCTTGTACGCAGTTTGTGAATTTTCTAGTATCATTTGTCCGAAATCGTAATTGGTACTCGGGAGGATCAAGTCAATACTGGCTAAACCACATGCTTTACGTCGAGTTTCTAGGACAAAATGCGTACCTTATTATGTGACTTATTAAGCCCAAGTCTTGTTATAAGAAAAAAATATAATAGCAAATAAATACGGTTACTCAAAGTTGTCTTTATACTTAACGATACAGTCTTTATACTACTTAGTACTTAACACTACTGTATTTAGAACTTGATTTAGATACTTTTTGATTTGATTAAAAAATCCTAGGTTATTATATAAATAAGCTACCTTCTTTACGTTGATAAGTAGAAGTAATAGAAGTATCTATGTATCGACTTCGTGAACACAGTAAAGGTACCTAGAAATATGATAGTAGTGCCATGGTAAGTTTCTCATAAACATGATATTTACATACTTAACATCTGAGCACATTTAATAAGCAAATAGGCAGTGTAAGTTCATGGTGTAGTTTTGTCGTCACTCGCGTTTATTAACCTGTTCACGTGTTTTTCAACTCTGAAGCCCATGTTTAATTTAATCGATCAATTAATATTTAAATTGAGTGTATTCATTAAAACTATAATAATAAGAATATTATGATTAATTCATAAAAATAAAGTTTTAATTAAAAGTAACATACATGGTTTGTTTACGTACTTGTCACAAAATCTGACGGTGGCCAGTGTATAGCAGTCAATCCCAAGACTGCTATGACCTTAAATGCCGCCTGGATTTGCCTGATCTTTGCTACGGATGCCGCAGGATCCATGTTCCAACGTTACTGTGAAAAAAATTGTTTGCATTCGTGCAATTCACACACTCAAATATACTCTTAGTTATTTGTCAGTAAAATCATTGAAATTATACCCTCCTCAATCCTGGTGTACAAATTTTTGTAGATATTCAACATTTTTTTTTAACTTTTAATGAACACAGTAGATCCCAAATTCAAAAACAAAACAAACGCTTTCATGACTTAGGAGGATGAAAGAAAGGATTCCAAGGATCTTCAAGTAAGAAGTTATTTAATAGATACAGAGAGGAGCAAATCAAATAGTAAAAAAGTAAAATTAAATAACTTACGCTTAACGGAAGCACAAAAAAAAACACCCAAATACACGTCTTATTAATACAATAACATCGAGGAAACTGAAACATGCGGATATAATGAAAATTCAGTTGAAAATACAAATTAATCATTATAAACGTCGAAATTGCAAATTTGTTTGCACTACCTACTTTAATGTAAACATTACAAAACTCACATGTGTTATATGTTTTTCACCACACCAACTGGTAAAGGCTGTCTTGGTTCTTTAAAAACGAAAGACAAAGTTGCATTTATACAAGAGTGCATATTCATTTCATACAAAATTTAATGCTATACAAAATTAATGACCTAATTAATCTATCATTTACACGTACCACACAGACAAGACAACTAAAGTAACGTAACATTATCGTAATACGTAATAGTATCAAATAGATACTATAATATTACATCAAATAACATTCATATGATACCATGTAGGTATAGTGTAGAGGACTACTCTTGACACGAATTGTCTTCTTTAATCATATCAGCAGCTTTCTCTGCCAGCATAATGACGGGCGCATTAATATTACCGCTGGTGATGTTTGGCATCGCGCTGCTGTCGGCCACACGCAGGCGCTGCACGCCGCGCACGCGCAGCCGCGCGTCCACCACACTGCCCATCGCGCACGCACCACTATAGTGGAATATAGTCGTTTTTGTACTGAATGCATAACACCTCCAATACTCGTGACTCCCAATCTCCATACCACGACATTTCGGCAATTCCAAATCTACCAACTCACCTCCGACACTTTTAAAGTACGTCGAGTTTCGTATCTTATCAAAATCCGCTAAAGATTTCGCCATGGTATCTAAATCCGAGTCATCTGAGTAATAGTTCAGATATACCAAGGGTGGGTCAGCAGGGTCAGCACTTTGTAATTGAATCAATCCTCGTGATTTTGGATGTAACAGAATTAAAGTTTGAAAAATCATTTCTGTACCCCTACCAGCTTCATAAATCTTTTGACAGACTTCATACTGTAGTCCATACTCAAATGCACAACTTTGTACGGGTCCCTCGAAATCATTTGGATTTACCATAAGTGCTGATTCGTACGTGGGTTGATGTTGCGATTTGTCAAGTGCAGTAAATCCTAAGATTGAAAGAAAACGATTTTCAGAATTCTTCGGCATCTTTTCTAAGTCGTGAGCTTTTGTAAGCTTGTACGCTACAACTGATCCTACATGGTCTTGTAAATTTTCACCAACAGGTAGGTCAGATACAACTTTGATACCGAATGAGTTTAAGTGTTCTGCGGGACCTAGGCCAGACTGTAGCAGAAGTTTTGCAGAGTTTATTCCACCTGCTGAGATTATAACTTCTTTATCAGCCGATATAGTAATAGGTTCTTTGTTGTCAGTCAATGCTTCTACTCCTACAGCATTATTAAAATAATCGAATAAGATTTTAGTAACAAGTGTGTTTTTAAGAACATGAAGATTAAGTCGTTGTTTGACTGGTCTTAGAAAACTGAACGCTGTGCTTTGTCTTTCTCCCGACTTGGATACAGTATAGCAAGGCTGGGTATATCCTAAGGTTTCATAGTCATTAGGATCAAGAATCACTTTATGCCCTATTTCCTCAAACATTTTAAGGTATTCTTCTGCCTCTGGATTTGATGCCCTTAACACATGTAGAAATCCATTCGTGCCATGAAAGTCCTTGTATTTAGAATTAAGTATAGAAGTATCTTCCATATATTCGCTCTTTTTGAAGTATTGAAGTAGATTTTCATATTTCCAAGATTCATCTTCAGTGACTTCTGCCCAAGTTTTATAGTCCTGAGGATTTCCCCTTACATAGAACATGTAATTGAGGCTGCTAGAACCACCCAGCATTTTTCCTTGAGTCAGAGAGAGTCTTATGTTGTTTTGGTATTCCTTTCTATTTTTGTCAAACGCGCCTGTGTAGTTCCAGTCGTAAGATGAGTGTGGTAGGTATGTTACTAATCCTGGGAGCTAAAACAAAAACATACCTAAATGAAACGTAGGTATTCATTGTTGAGCCTTATGTGATCATCTACCTAAAAAATTCCTTTACTTATTTCTACCATGCCGAAATTGCTGAAAAAGTTACGATGTTTGATTATTATCTGTTCATTACCATCATAGATTAATACATGAGAAGATTATACCAACTCATACATTAAAATGCGACCGCCTGAAGACGTAAAAAAGTAGATGGCACTACTAAAAATGCCTTGTTGCCATCGATTACTTGTAGATGGCGTTATGTGTCACTTTCGACATAGATTTATGGCTTGAAAGTGACACCTAACGCCAATCAACAACAGCATTTTTTTAGTGGTGCCATCTACTTTTTTCACGTCTTTAGGCGGTCGCATTTTAATGTATGTGATTGAATAATTTTCTTATATTTAATTTATGTTACCATTGACTCCAAAGGCGGGTCTCCACCTGCTTCTATAAGCAAGACATTGACGTCCTTATTCTCCGTAAGCCGGTTGGCTAGCACGCAACCTGCGCTTCCCGCGCCCACTATAATGTAGTCGTAACTAGCGCCATCTGTAACATATAATTTGAAACTATGTTTAGTTCAAAGAAAGAAATTGATCTAAAGGGGCCTATTCTTACTATCAGTTTACCGGACGGAATACGAATGAATTATATTAGATGAATAAAAAACCTTCATATATTTAAATTACTTACTTGTTACTATGGCCGATTGTGGGAAATGTATGGCAGTAAAGCCCAAGACTGCAATGACTTTCAATGCCGCCTGGATTTGCTTGATCTTCGCTACTGCTGCCGCGGCGTCCATGTTTCGAAGTTACATACTATTAAAACAAAAACCATTTAATATTAACGAAACTGGCATATAATTGGAACGCAACATTTACCAAACAGGTAGATCAGTTACTATACGGTTAATGTATATTTCGCATCGTAGCAACTAGATGGCGTTTTGAAACTCGAGTAAACCTTATTTCAAATTTTCAAATTCAAAATATCTTTATTCATGTAGGCCTAGTTACAAGCTCTTATGAATAGTTCATTACATATATATTATGATCTTAATCTAACCTAATTATCAGAGCAATTTATTGCTGTAAATTATTGTTCATAATAATATTGAGTCTATAATATACAATTTCATATAAAAATAATCGTTAAACAAAAAATATATAATTAGGTATATGTATATATAAAAATACATGTCTAGAATATTTCTAGGAAAAATCCAATGTCCAAAAAAATACAATATTAATTTCATCAACAATAATAATAATAATAAACGTAAAAATAAGAAACCATTTCGAATAACAATTAATCCCACGTTGTTTTATCATTCATGTAGTCTTGTGTTGTATAATAAGCTTTGGAAATGAGTACACGCTTTACATGATTCTTAAATTTATTAATTGACAAGTCAGTAATATGATTCGGAAGTTTATTATAAAATCGAACACAATTACCCATGAATGATTTTTTTATTTTACAGAGCCGTGTGAAGGGCACCGCGAGTTTATGTTTATTTCTAGTATTTATATTATGTACATCACAGTTTTTCTTAAAATTACAAATGTTTTTATGTACATACATAATATTCTCATAAATATATTGACAATGCACTGTCATTATATTAATGTCCTTAAATTTATCTCTAAGTGAGTCTCTATGGTTCATTTTATATATTGCTCGAATAGCCCTCTTCTGCAGAATAAATATGGTATTTATCTCTGAAGCACTGCCCCAAAGTAAAATACCATATGACATAATGCTGTGAAAGTAACTAAAATAAACTAATCGAGCTGTTTTCATTTATTCTACTCAGGAAACATGCACGGATCCAGGGGGGGGGGGGGTCATGGGGGTCATGCTCATGCCCCCCCCGTGGAGCCTAGGTTGACCATACAAATTGACCACGTGACCCCTGGGCTGGGCACACACATTTACCACGTGACCCCCCCCCCTGGGTACGAAGCTGGATCCGCCCTTGTCAGAAAAAAAACAAGAAATCCTATAAAACGATACAAAATAATATGGCACTAAAAATTGGCGCGAAATTAAAATTTTCTATAGGAATTAAATAACCTTCGCTCCTACATTTATATCAATTTTAAGTGTTACGGTTCGACGATGATTCCGCCAACGCCGATGGTTTAGGAAGACACCGGCTTTATGAAGACAACTGGCCACTGAGCCCTACATTTTTAAAATTTGCCGCCTTTTTATAGTGCCAACATTTGACCTTCTATAAATATCCACTATTTTTGTTAAACCATAAAGTAACTCACTTGCATTAAACAACCCAGCTGAATAAATATACATCATAATTATTGACTAAAATAAACTTAGAAAATATAAAAATTACTCTATCATAAAATATCACATGCTTAGCCAAAACCAAATTGAATAATGCTTGATAATGCTGACAATTTAAATGCGTTCTTCGGGGTCTTGATCATCATCCTTGCGCTATCCCGGCCATTTGCCACGGCTCATGGGAGCCTGGGTTCCGCTTTTACAACTAATCCCAAGATTTGGCGTAGGCACTAGTTTTACGAAAGCGACTGCCATTTGACCTTCCAACCCGAAGGGTAACTAGACCTTATTGGAATTAGTCCGGTTTCCTCACGATGTTTTCCTTCACCGAAAAGCGACTGGCAAATATCAAATGACATTTCGCACATAAGTGAAGAACTCATTGGTGCGAGCCGGGGTTTGAACCCGCGACCTCCAAAACGAAAGTCGCACGCACTTACCGCTAGGCTACCAGCGCTTGTATATTATAACAATATCAAGGAAATTAAGTGAAGCGGAATGACAAAAAATAAATATACCGTGAAAATACATTAATATTCATTTTAATGTGAAAAATTATTGGTCAGAAGCAAACATAACTAACACTTACATAGGTACATTTATTACCTTGGCCAATTTTAATACATTTTTACAATACGTCAATTACGGCAGTCGTGACACTTGTGATTAGGGTTGCAAAAAAACGGTTTTTTTTCTGGCTTGAACATGAAAAAAAATCGTTTTATTGGAGTATGTGTTTTTCTGTAAGCACGAAATCTCAAAGTTTTGCAAAGCCGTTAATACTTTTATACGGTTTTTTTGCACTTCATGATAACTATTAAACGAATTTAATTTAATACTTTAATTTCTGGGTTTATAAAACTAACATTTACGAAATTTGTAGTTAGTAGTTATCGCTATTTACTGTTGGCAATACCACCGTCTCTCCATGCTCCACATCGCATTGGGGATTCCCCAATAAACTTTTAAGTATACTTATAACTAAATTACTTATTTGGGAGGTGTGTGCGGAGTCACGTAGACCATTTTGAAACTTTAAAGAAATGTAAAAGGTATATTGAAATGCTTATTAGTTCCGCTACTTGATACAAGATGTCACAAAGAGGGATTGCAAATAGAAAGAATTATAAAAAAAAACCGGCCAAGAGCGTGTCGGGCCACGCTCATTGTAGGGTTCCGTAGTTTTTCGTATTTTTCTCAAAAATTACTGAACCTATCAAGTTCAAAACAATTTTCCTAGAAAGCTTTTATAAAGTTGTACTTTGGTGATTTTTTTCATATTTTTTAAACATATGGTTCAAAAGTTAGAGGGGGGGGGACGCACTTTTTTTTCCTTTAGGAGCGATTATTTCCGAAAATATTAATATTATCAAAAAACGATCTTAGTAAACCCTTATTCATTTTTAAATACCTATCCAACAATATATCACACGTTGGGGTTGGAATGAAAAAAAAAATCAGCCCCCACTTTACATGTAGGGGGGGTACCCTAATAAAACATTTTTTTCCATTTTTTATTTTTGCACTTTGTTGGCGTGATTGATATCCATATTGGTACCAAATTTTAGCTTCCTAGTGCTTACGGTTACTGAGATTATCCGCGGACGGACGGACGGACGGACGGACGGACGGACGGACGGACGGACGGACAGACAGACATGGCGAAACTATAAGGGTTCCTAGTTGACTACGGAACCCTAAAAAACATGAAAAAAAACCGAGCATCATTGTTTTTTTCTAAAAATGTTTTTTTCGGATGAACAAATGCGGGTGCTTCCGTGATGCTCATCGGTGTGGAGCGAAAGACAATAAACAATATTCTATATAATAAAAACCTAACCTGTTTTCAAATGGTTAATAATGTTTGTCAAAAACTCACCGTAATAAAACAAGAAGATACGTGGATAACCTTTTGTACCGCAGTATGTTCAACTAGTCTATCTAGACTCATATAAAATAATAAATAAACTAAACATCACAATAGATGAAGAAAATGTTACACTTGCACTGCAATGTTTACAAATATAAATAAGAGTTCTCTTTGTAGTTCTTTGTCAACAGCGTGTTCGATTGTTCGCATGCAAATTTAACTCTCGCATTGGTAAGCGGTTTGATTATTCTTCATTGGATGTCCTACGAAGTCGTCTTTGACACAATCAAATTGAGGCTGTTTTGCCTCGGATTGAGTCAAAACAGCTATCATCAATTTCGGCTACACGCTGGTGCGGTTCATTCATTAAAAGTCGAATATTAGACTCGTGGTTGGTTAGACAAATGCGTAATAACCTAACCACAAAATTAAAATTTTGACAAAACCCCCAACCGCGACTTAGTAGACCGATTTCCATGAAACATGGCTAAGAACACTCCCGATTAACTCAGCTTTCAGACAAAAAAAAACTAAATCTAAATCGGTTCATTCGTTCGGGAGCTACGATGCCACAGACAGACACACACAGACAGACAGACAAACAGACAGACAGACAGACAGATACACACACAGACAGACACGTCAAACTTATAACACCCCGTCGTTTTTGCGTCGGGGGTTAAAAATTAAAAACGCGTGGTGCCGTCTCGTTCGTTCCTAATATAACACCCATTGATTTGAAATGACACGAACCACAATTCAATGTCGCCAATTTTTAATTTTCTATTCTTTTTTAAGGAGCTGGCTAAACGTCTTATAGACGCGTCGGGTGACCGGAAGGCTGGGGCTTACCTTGCCCAGCGCATTGGCATTGCCGTTCAGCGCGGCAATGCTGCCAGCCTTCTGGGCACCCTACCGGTCGGCTCAAATTTAGACACAATTTTTTATTTGTAGGGTTTTAATTTCATAGGTAGTTTTAGTTTAGTTATAGTTTTATTTATATAAGTTCATAGTTAAGTTTTTTTTTTGTATTAGTTTTAGTTTAGTTATAGTTTTATTTATAAGTTCATATTTAAGTTTTTGTTTTTTACTTATTATAACTGTGCTTTTATTTAATAAACCATTATATTATTTATTCGTAGCCTGTTGTAACAAACAAATTGAAAACATTTCATTGCATATAGAAAATTAATTAATACCTTCTTAACAAAACAGGTCAAACAACTTGCGTCTAAATATGCGTAATCCATCAAAGTATTACTTGCAGTTGATGATTCTTAATCCTTATTACGAAGGCATACGATCTATGGTAAGAAAAAGTGTTCTGATAAGTGATAATATAAGGTACTTACATTAATATGGAAACGGAACAAATATTAATAGTCTGTTATTTTTCGTGGCGCCGCACAGTTGAGACGTGTAACGAAACAGATCGAAGTAAGTGCCTAAAATAATACGTACCTTCAAGAAAATAGCGTACACCTATCTCAAGCCTTAACACGTTCATTGCGGTATCAGGTCTATAAGATCCGATGATGAACTATCCCGCGGGGCGGTAACTAAAATACTATTCCTTCTGCTGGTACGGGACAGGTAGCTTCTATTTCCAGAGGAGTAGAAAAGAGAGAAATGTATTTTTAGAATTGTCTCTATGAATGTTTCATTTCGGCATAATAAAAACCTATCGGGTCGATTGTATCTCATACCGACAGGGAAGAAAAAAATTTCACCTAGTGCGGGTATCAGATCTTTTCGACCTGATACCCGAGGACCTGATAGCCGCACTAGAATTATCATTAGTTTCTCTAGTGCAGCCCTCGAGTGCAGTCAGTGTAAACAACATTCGATAGACTACTTTACTGTATGTACGAGTGGATAAAGTGCAAATCTCTAATGCTATTTATTAGCAGTATTAGATAATTGTTTTGTGGTTCGACTGTGATTGTATTGCACCATGAAGCGATCCAGACGAATGCTTTTAATGTCCACTGGAGACGTTGAAAATAACGCCAAACGTCGAAAAGATACGGACATGGGACCACCAACTAACGAAAGACCTACGCCATTGACACTTCATTCGTTCATCGACTTCGTCGAAAAGTGAGTACCAATAATGACATTTACACAAGTCCAACCACCGGCAACACTTTGATGGTTCTTCAAAATGTATCACATTCACCCGTATCCAGGCCCGCTAATTCGAACCACAAAAATAATGAGTTTTTGGTTTATAAGAAGTTTGTTGATTTATAAGAAGTTTTTGGTTTTAAGAAGTTTTTGGTTTATAAGAAGTTTGTTGATTTATAAGAAGTTTTTTGATTTATAAGAAGTTTGTTTACGTTTTGATTCGTTTTTTAGGTTTACTTTTTATATCTTTAATAAAACAGGCACTTATTAAGTTTATCGATATTTTGTTTTCACAACCCTAATCTTTTATCGATTAGTTGATCATTTAGAACGAATATAGGGTCGAAAGGATCTGACAGGTTATTTTTTACATTTAATAGTCTTCCGGTCTGCCGATTTAGAAACGGTTTAAGTATTATGTTAATTATTTCATTGAAAGTATGTTACAATCAAAAAAAGGACAAAAAAGAGTACTACCAGCCAGTCGATTGCACTTAAAGACATCCATCTCGAACAGATCTTTACGACCCTATAACGCTACAACGATAAGTCAAGAAACAGGTCTAATGAACCTTATACAGCACTACCGTAAAGTTAACGAAATAGACTGCCGCAATGAACGTGTTAATTGGGTATGAGAATATCAAAATCTAGTTAACTTTGACACCTGTCAAATAAAGATAAAGTTCATAGAAGGATGGGAAATATTAATATTCATAGGTACTCCTTATGCCCAACTAAGGGTAGGCCAGCCAACGCAACTCTATGTGTCCATTGGCGGCAAAGATCTGTCTGCTCGTTTGCCTCCTTTTTTATGCGATAGGAGATAAACGAGCAGACAAGTCACCTGATGGTAAGCTCTCACTGCGGCACATGGACACCCGAAACACCAGAAGTGTTGGAGGTAAATACGGTCTTTTCTTGAAGGTTTGAAGGTCGCATCGGTCCGGAAATTCGTATCTCATACTTAAAAACATCTGTTCGCTTACAGTTTATTTATTTCAAAGAAAATTGTAACGACATAAATTACCAAGTAATAAAAAAGTATGGGGGCAGATGTTAGGAATACAATTTTGACTGTATAACTTTGTTTTTTTTTTTATACCACGTCGGTGGCAAACAGGTATACAGCCCGCCTGTTGGAAAGCAGTCACCGTAACCTATGGACGCCTGCCACTCAAGGGGTGTCACATGCGTGTTGCCGACCCATTAGAAACTTGTACACTCATTTTATGAAGAACCCCATACTGTAGTGTAGTGTAGTGTGCGTTGTTACACTAGATGTGATTATAAGAGCTGTTGTAAAAAATTAAGTAATTTTACGTTGTTTCTGTCTTTTTCTATTGAAGGATAAATAAGTAAATTTATCATATTAAATTAAAAGTCAATGTTCCTCAACTTAAAAAATATAGGATGATAAATCAAGTAACAAGATCTTTTGCACCCATTTTTTACAGAACTTAGTCTTAAAACTAAGAGTTTCAAACATGGACGCCGCTTTGTCCGTGGCTCGAGTGAAAAGCATTCAAGCCGCGTTCCAGGTCCTTGCTTTATTGCAAATGACAGCCGTATACTTTCCCAAGCAGACGATAGTACAAGGTCAGTGTATTACTTGCCACCAGGCCAAGAACAAATTCCAGAGCTCTGCTATCTGAGCCACCAAGACCCCATCATAGCTATGATTAAAAGACATCCATAGACATCATAATGAGAACTACATTACTGTGAAGAATAAATGGTCCCCTATCCTCTAAAAATCGGTTAGGAGGTCGAACTATACTGTTCTACCTCAGGGATGGGCGCTGCAAGCCTTAGGAAAATTGTCACTTAGAATTTTTAACCATTGCCACCTCGACCAGATGGCCCACAAATTAGCCATTAGCCCGGTAAACGCAGGACGCTGCACGCTGGTTCGAATCCAGCTCTGGACACGGAGGCCTTTGTCATTTTTTTCTTTGTATATTATGACATTTTATTTCAGCCTCTATCTTAAGTGTAGCAGGCAAAGAGGATCGAGTATTATAGAGAGTTACTGTCGAAGTAAAATGTGTAATTACAGTGCATAGACTGCCATCTCTTGACACAGGCTTAAAACTTTTGAAACTCAGTTTTGTCAATTTGGCCCATATTCTTAGCTTGATATGTTTTAAAATGTCAAATATTAATATTAGCGCCATCTAGCTGAGCGTACCCCAAAGGTGTAATGCCATCTAGGCCACCGTACCTTTTTCTGTATGGTACAGAGGTACGTTTTTTTCTTAGACTTTATCTGTCTGTACGGAGTTATATTAAAATATGTCTTTGGTAGCAGGTAAGTGTCTCATTGACATGCTTACATAAATTCTCTAAAACATTTTCTTTATGTTGGATGTATGTAGGTATTATTTCATTGGGTCGACTCTATAAACGAAAAAGTAAAAAAAAGAACGAAATACGAGTGGTGATAAACTAAAACACGATCGAAGTTAGTGTTTTGAATCGACACAAGTTACGAATTTCCTTTTCGCACGTATATCGTACGACGTTTTTCAGTAAGTACAGATGGCCCTCCGAAGTTTCGACCTGTCATGTAAACCACTTCTCGCACTAGTGCGTAAAAAAAGCACCATCTCTACTTGAAAAAGCAATTTAAACATTTCTGCAAGCAGTATACATTATATTCGATAGGTATATCGCTTTGTTAACACATTGGATGATGAATATTTATAATGAATGAATACCGTAAAGCAAATATGACGTCAAATTGAAAGAACGGCAAACGTAATACATTCAATAAGTACTGAGTCACTTGAATACATTACTGCTTCTGTTTTTCAACGAACGTGCCGTTCAAGGTTTCATGACTTCCGGATTCTTAGCAACATGCCAATCGTTCAGGCTCCCACTTTTCTTAAAATTGTGGTTGTAAAACTTTGCCAATATGTTTATTTTTTGCAGATGGTACTCGTTACAGTTTCATAATAGTCGGCGGTGGAAGTGCAGGCTGTGTGCTCGCCAATCGACTGTCTGAAGACAACCGATACAATGTACTGCTTATTGAGGCTGGCGGAGACCCGCCTCTTGAGTCAAAGGTAGCCTCTTTTTGCCTATCCAAAGTTTTTTTACTTCCCATAGTCAATAATGTAAAATGTTTGCAACACCGTAAGTATAAAACTTTCTTTCAGCTTCCAGGTTTGATGGGGTACATCCCAGAAACACCTCAAGACTGGAACTACACCGAGCAATATGACAAAAACCGGAATACTTTTCAAAACAACCGTGTACTGCCACTGACACAAGGAAAAATGCTCGGTGGGGGAAGCAGTGCTAACTATATGTTCTATGTGAGAGGAAATCCTCACGACTACAACTCCTGGGCACATGCTGTTGGAGATCCATCCTGGGACTACGAACATGTCTTACCATATTTCCAAAAAAGTGAACATATGGATGATTCGGGTATTCTTAGTTCAAAATCCAGAAGATTTCATGGCACTAATGGCTACCTACATGTCACAAGACAACCTCATGAAGAAGCCACTAACTATCTCAATATGTTTCATGAACTAGGGTACAAAATACTTCTGGATGTTAATGGAAATGAGCAGTTAGGCTATGGTGAACCATCTTTGACTATCGCTGAAGGTGTACGGCAGAGCACGGCGTATAGTTTCCTCAGGCCAATCAAAGATCGACAAAACCTACACGTTCTCAAGCATACACTAGTCACTAAAATTCTTTTAGACAAATCTAAAACTGCTGTTGGTGTAGAAGCGTTAATAGAAAACGGGACGTTAATAAAAATAATGGCGGAGCGAGAGGTAATAGTTACTGCTGGTGCATTTAACTCTCCAAAATTACTTATGCTCTCGGGAATAGGTCCAAAAGAACACTTGGGATCTTTTGGAATTAAAGTTGTCTCTGATTTACCAGTCGGACAGAATCTACAGGACCATCCGGCTGCATTAGTCGTATACAAGTTTAAGAAGGCAAATGCCCCTCCACAGCCTCAAAATTACAGTTTGTCACCTTCTGTTTCTATGGTAGGATACGTAGCATTTAACAAATCGCAAACGTACCCTGATTACCAGTCCATTTGCTCACACATTCCAAACAATTCGTCTGAAGCTATCACCTTATGTTCTTTCAATTATGCACTAGATTATAACACATGTCAAGCTATTTATGAAGCTGGTAAAGGCAGGGAACTACTGTTATGTATTCAAAACCTCTTAAGTCCTAAATCGCGAGGTGAAATTGAGCTTCAGAGCAGAAATCCTAATGATCAGCCTTTAATCTTCTTCAGAACTTATTCAGATGAAGAAGATTTGGAAAAAATGGTGAAAGCGTTTGAGAAATTGGACGAGATTAGGAGTTCAAAGTATTTCAAGGCTGTGGCTGGTGAAATTGTTGATCATAGGTTACCGAGGTGTAAAGGGATGGTGTTTGGGACACGGGAGTACTGGCGATGCCATGTTCTGAGTACAAGGTTAACGATGTACCATTTCTCTGGAGCATGCGGCTTGGGGCGAGTGGTGGACTCGAGGCTGCGAGTGTTTGGTGTGAAGCGCCTGCGCGTTGCTGACAGCTCCACCATGCATAGCGTACCTAGTGGCAATATTAACGCTCCTGTCATTATGATTGCTGAAAAGGCAGCGGACATGATTAAAGAAGATAATCGGTTCAAAATATAGGTAATAATTTCTTATTAATATTTAATAAGATTTTGGTATTGACTTTATTTTATCAAAAAGATTCAGTTACAGGTAGATTTTTTCCCATATAAACGTGGACAACCATAGTTGTATGTGAAATATCTTAAAAGTAATTTATTTATCAATTTCATACCTATGCCTGTTAGTTTGAGATTTAAATGATGTAGGTACAAGGTAAAACAAGAAACAGCAACAAGATATCAGTTGTAAGTAGGTACCTACACGTAAAACTTTCATAATGAAATAAACACTACTTATCTGCCAAAAGTTTTCGGGTTCTTCTCGATACGACGATTCTACTTTGGTGGAGTTACGTAAGATAAAAGTAAACAAGATTTCATCTTATTATTTATGTAATTCTGATTTAACAACGGTTTATTTATGTTACGTATGATTAGAAGGCAAACGCAAAAATTATATTACCTACATACCTACATGTGTATGTACTTTATGGGAAACTAGCTTTTTCCCGCGGCTTCGCTCGCGATAGAAAGAGACAAAAAGTAGCCTATGTCACTCTCCATCCTTTCAACGAGTCAGGTCAATTCGTCGCTTCGTTTTCCCGTGAAAGACGGACAAACAAACAGACACACACACACACACTTTCCCATTTATAATATTAGTATGGATTACAGTACATAATTTAAACACGTAATAAACTGTACCTATTTTGTATTTTTCGGCGGCTTTCTACCGTACCCTCCAAAAAACCCTTCAATATTCCCCAGCATACCTTATTTTTGACCTGTACCTACACGCCTCCTTTTCTCCAACGACACTCTCGCACCCGACACTCCGGAGACCGCGGCTGCGCTGCAAGACAAACACCCCCCCGGTCCGACCTCCCCTGCTTACAGCTGTCTCGGCGCCAACTACGAGTTCGTAGCGTTTGGCGTCGAGACACTCGGACCATGGGGTAAGGGAGCGCGTGGGCTTGTAAGGGATTTGGGGAAACGGTTAAGGGAGGCAACAGGTGACCCTCGCGCCGGCAGCTTTCTCGCGCAAAGAATTGCTATTGCAATACAGCGCGGGAATGCTGCTTGCGTGATGGGCACCCTGCCGAGGGGCCAGGGCCTGGAGGGTAGTTTTTAGGTTTATTTATTTCTTATATAAGTTATAGTTTAAGTTTTTTTCCACTATTTGTACTTATGTGCAATAAAGTAAATATAAATAATATATACACATCTGTGAATATCATGTACCTATATTATTATACTCGTCTATTCATCTGTGTAATGTAATATAGGTACACGTATAAAGAAGTACCAATGTTGTAATAAGTATTCAACATCTTTTTAACTTTACTCATTAGTGATCGTAGAGTTGAGAAGCGCTCTGAACACTCGCCTTTACTAATTAGTTGAATGTTTTAGTTCCTTTCTTGTATCGAGCTTCCACGCTGCTTGCATAATGTATTTGCTTTGGACTTGGTCCTGTATTTCGCCTACTTTAGACTTAACACATGTAAGTACATAGATAATGAGGATCTTAGCAGTTTTGTGTTGTGCGGGACTTCATTTGACAGTTCTGGCAATATCGCGCAGCATGCTAGGTTTACACGGGCTTAGTAGTTGACAAAATCTTATAAGTATTTAAGTAGTATTCTTGCAACTGCGAGTGCAAGACATTAGAAGCTAGTTTTGGTTACCTACTAAGCGACTTTTAGTTGAAACGGAAGCAGTTGGAAGCGTAATGGCCCCGGCAAGGCCAAAGGTCACAGGTTCGAGTCCTGCCTGAGGTGTGAATTTTTCAATTTTTCCTTTAATTTAAAAATATGTAATATCGCTCGCAGACGTTTCTGTTTCTGCATGATAAAAAACATATTTGGCATCAAAGTTGAACAATTTTAGGGTCATAAACTGTTTTTTTTTGGCCATAACTTTTGTTTTAATTTGTTTAAAATTAAAATCTCTCTTGAATTTTTAGAAATGTCAAAGGTAAATCCAAACATGTCTTGTCAACTTCACTAAAATCAAATTTCGATAAAAGTAAAAAAATAAGTAGTAATTTTTGTCAAAATAATTATAGCTCTTACGAATAGAGATAAAAAAATTAAGAACCGATGGCCGTTGTTCTTATAATTCTATCTGTAGTTAAAATTTAGGAGTTTCAACTCAAAAATGGATGAAAACCGTGTGGAGCCCTTTAAGCTTTTCTTTCATGTTTAGCCCGTACGATAACGCAATTTCCCTGTCTGTGTAATTTATTATATTACACAGAGAGGGAAATGGCGTTCACACAAAAATATATTATATGTATTTGCTATTCGTTCATCGTCACGTATATTCAATTTCTTATGCTTGTTTGTAAGAGTGTTTTTGTTCAATTTTTGGAATAAACTCTTAGTTACACTTAATTAAGCTGCCAAATTCATTAAAATAAACAACAAGAAACATTTAATATTGTCATTCATTACCACTATAGTTACGAATGCTGTAAAGTGTTCAAAACATCGGGATAAATTGTAGATTCTCATTATACGCGATTTAATCCGTTTCCATATTTTTATTTCATGAATAAACATTTATTTCTACTTGTACTATGATTTTTATGCATTTTAGAAACCGTTCGTCTATAAAAATAGCGAAACCTCATTTAAGTCCATTTCCTGAATTTTGAAACCTGGCTATTTTAATGTCGCTAACTGGTAGCGTCCAACGTGTTAAATGAATTAAAAAACGAAATAAGATGTCATGCATTAAAGAAAAAATGACGTACACCACCAGTGGCGAAGGCCGGATTCGAACCGGCGTCTTTAGCATTCCGGGATAACGCCATGAACCCCTAAGCCACCCCGTCACAGCGGAAGCCGGCGAAATTTCTCTTCTATATGCCATCTTTGAGGAGGCGTCTAGGCGTTTTTTTTTAATTTATATATAGTAGTGTGACTACTTAAAAACACAAAAAATATTTGTTAAAATAATTTGATTTGTTCCCATAGTTGCGTGTTAAATGAAATTAGGTATAATTATAACAGGGACACTTTAAGGCCTAGAATAGGATATAGGATAGCTTTTTATTTATAACAAGATCACCTAAGATGGTCAAAAGCATGATTGAATTAATAATACTTAAAATAACTGCGATGCATCACCCGATGATCTTGATTGCCACTAGATTTCGCCCAGGCGCTGTACTGAATTTAACTACTGTTATTATGTTCACGAAGTGGCAGGTAAACGCAAGTGTAGTAGAAATAATACACGGAAATAACTTTTCACTGGTTTATTATAGAATAAACTGTAATTAAATGCAACTCGC
Organism: Leguminivora glycinivorella; assembly: GCF_023078275.1. Classification (NCBI taxonomy): domain Eukaryota; kingdom Metazoa; phylum Arthropoda; class Insecta; order Lepidoptera; family Tortricidae; genus Leguminivora; species Leguminivora glycinivorella. Next base: position 18,351,606 of record NC_062984.1, read on the forward strand.
GACATGAGATGGCCAATGATCGAACGAAGAAGGAAGAAAATGTTGCCATGTTAAGAAACATAAAATTGGCCATAGATAAATTGTCACAAATAGACTTTTTATTCTTAAACAGCTAGTATTTCATAATCATTAACATTGCATGTTGAAAAAGTGAGGGATTTTTTGTATGTTGTTGGCTCTTTATGTGATTTAGATAAAACCTGATAATAATATAGTAATAGTTTAATATCCGAGTAAGGACATAGTGATTATTTCAATTAATCATAATCATTATTCTACTACTAAGGCCCACTTAACTCAGGGTTAGTGAGATGTCATCTGTCAAATTCCATATAAAATGGTGGGTTAACCCTCCATTTTCGTTGGTGCAAGTGGCCCTAAGTGAGCTAGTTGGCATCATTCTTTTGTATACCTATATATACCTACACATATATGACTACTTACGTGTGTATTCTGTCGCAATGCCGTTACGCATTTACTTGCAAATCAAAATATTCTTGGCACCAATGCAGCCTTTTTGCCAAGCTAGCGTTTGCGAATCGTAAGTTGTATTTTTAAAACTGCGAGAATATCCGAATAGATGTTACATTTATACTGACTTGTTATTTTCGTGTTTAGAACACTAACCCGTTTACATTTTTTAATCTCTATCCATAATTATAAGTTCTCTAGGACTTAGGAGCGATAAGCAAATGGCATATAGTTATTAAGAAATCTGTACTTAATATTCTAAATTTGAAAGTAAGTACTTAACTAAAAGTAACAGTTGCCGGTATCGTAAAGTAAAAGTTAAGATGCAGTAGCAGATAATATCTGCTTATGTATAAATGTGTAAGTATTTTTTAAAACTGCTTTTAATGCTTTAATTATTAGATGGTAACACAAATGAATATACGTATAACGTTAAGGTTTGAGGAGTTTCCTCAATTCCTCATGAATCCGATTATATTATAAGAAATCGAAGCTTGACAAACTTTGACTTGAAAACTCAATATGCTTAACAAACATAACTAAATAAATGTCACTGTTCTGAACTTAAATGCATGCTTTTCTTACAAAAATACCAAAGTCACTATGAGTGTGCCGTTCAGATTTGAGGAGTTCGGTTCTGACCATCATCAGCAATTCCACTGCACCAAATGTCACTGTTCTGGACGAAAGTGCATGCTGTTCTTATAAAATTACCAAAGTCACTATAAGCGTGCCGTTCAGATTTGAAGAGTTCCGTTCTGGCCATCATCAGCAGTTCCACTGCACCAAATGTCACTGTTCCGTACCTAAATGCATGCTGTTCCTTTAAAAACATAAAAATCACCATATGTATGCCTTTCAGATTCGAGGAGTTCCCTCGATTTCTCCAGGATCCCATCATCAGAACTGGGTTCTGAGAAAAATGGGACCAATCTGTATGCATATACATTCAATCAAAAAAAAAATTTTTAAAATCGGTCCAGTAACGACGGAGATATCGAGGAACAAACATAAAAAATAAAAAAAAATAAAAACATACAGACGACTTGATAACCGTCCTTCTTGAGAGATATGAGGCGACGGTTAATAATTTTTAAGAAAAAAAAACCGTCGCCTTTCGGGTTCTGGTGAAAGCTACTTGAGAATGTTGGAGTATGTAGAAATGTATAAGTATTTTTTAAAACTGCTTTTAATGCTTTAATTATTAGATGGCAACACAAATGAATATACGTATAACGTTAAGGTTTGAGGAGTTTCCTCAATTCCTCATGAATCCGATTATATTATAAGAAATCGAAGCTTGACAAACTTTGACTTCAGTTCAAAACTCAATATACTTAACAAACATAACTAAATAAATGTCACTGTTCTGAACTTAAATGCATGTTCTTACAAAAATACCAAAGTCACTATGAGTGTGCCGTTCAAGTTTGAGGAGTTTGGTTCTGACTATCATCAGCAGTTCCACTGCACCAAATGTCACTGTTCTGGACGTAAGTGCATGCTGTTCTTATAAAAATACCAAAGTCACTATAAGCGTGCCGTTCAGATTTGAGGAGTTCGGTTCTGACCATCATCAGCAGTTCCACTGTACCAAATGTCACTGTTCTCGACGTAAGTGCATGCTGTTCTTATAAAAATGGCAAAGTCACTATAAGCGTGTCGTTCAGATTTGAGGAGTTTGGTTCTGGCCATCATCAGCAGTTCCACTGCACCAAATGTCACTGTTCTGGACGAAAGTGCATGCTGTTCGTATAAAAATACCAAAGTCACTATAAGCGTGCCGTTCAGATTTGAGGAGTTCGGTTCTGACCATCATCAGAAATTTCACTGCACCAAATGTCACTGTTCTGGACGAAAGTGCATGCTGTTCGTATAAAAATACCAAAGTCACTATAAGCGTGCCGTTCAGATTTGAAGAGTTCCGTTCTGGCCATCATCAGCAGTTCCACTGCACCAAATGCCACTGTTCCGTACCTAAATGCATGCTGTTCCTTTAAAAACACAAAAATCACCATGTGTATGCCTTTCAGATTTGAGGAGTTCCCTCGATTTCTCCAGGATCCCATCATCAGAACTGGGTTCTGAGAAAAATGGGACCAATCTGTATGCATATACATTCAATCAAAAAAAAATTTCAAAATCGGTCCAGTAACGACGGAGATATCGAGGAACAAACATAAAAAATAAAAATAAAAAAACATACAGACGACTTGATAACCGTCCTTCTTGAGATATGAGGCGACGGTTAAAAAACAAGACGCGTTGGGTTCTTCTTTTGTCTTACACACTTTGCAATAAATTTTGTAGAATTATGTATGAAGACATTAGGTATTGTAACGTAGGTGCTTTTCGTTATATACGCATTTCTCCATATTATCAGTCAAGCATTTTTATTCACACTTGATAAGGATCTGGAGCCTATTTAATGCGCCTATGCTGGGGAAGACCTCAAATTAACCTTGAAACTAAGAGATTTCACCTTTTCACCTTTAGAAAACCAAAGAAAAACAGATTATAAAGACACGTCATTACTTAATTCATTCGAGAAAGTTTTATCTACCGACTCCGGCATGAATTAAATTATTTAACCCTTAAATGCATGGTGATGTATAATATGCATCATATATTTGATGGCCCATGGCTCAATATGTAGCTATCCAAAATCACATTTATTGCTTAATTATTATGCATTATTTATTATTATTTAATAACAATTAAATAAATTAAATAATATAATGATTTACTATTTATTATTTAGAGATTAAGATGAAATGGCGGAAAAGTGTAAAAAAAACAGGATGATAGCGATTTTTAGTACCTATGTGATTAACGCCGTGTCTTGCGTGGGCGACGGTCGCGCGACCGTCGCGCGACCGTCGCCGTCGCGTCTCATACTTCCATATCGATAAGGTTTCATTTCGTATGCGTCGCATCGCCGTCGCGCGACCATCGCGCGACCGTCACCCACGCAAGACACGGCGTTAGGCTGATTTTTTCACAGTTAGTAATTAGTTTATGTTTAAACATTTTATCATAGCGATTTCACAAATACTGTACCTTTATAATAGTAGTATTTTTTTAAATAAAACTTACCAATAACAATATATTTATATAAATAAGCTTTGGCCTATTTAACTTCTAACACTGATTTAGTATAAAAATCGATCTGTTTTTTTTATATATTTTTCCCAGAGTCAGAAAACCATTGTCTATTGTATAATATTGATATCTCTTTTAAAAAAAATCATGCATTTAAGTGTTAATAAATGGCACAGTGGCGACCATTTCTATTTCCACTACTTAAATGGAAATGGGCAAGACACAAAGCATGCCAAAAAGACCAAAGGTGAGCATTAAAAATCACCAAGTAGAAGGACACATTCGGCAAGAGGGGCAGAGCCCAACCCGCTCATGCGTCGGGACGAGGATGTAAAAAGCACGGTGTTTTCAGTCAAAGGAAGTAGTAAATCTGATGTACTTAGGATTTGTTTAGGAAACTCAACGATAGAGGGCGTGAAAAACAATTATATACCGTAGTGCAAGTTGTTAGCTCGATGTCACTGTTAACCCGCACAATGGCCTCTCTCTATGAAGCTAAGTGCGAAAATCGGAGCCCATAACCATACCCCAGCAAACTGGGTAATGACTTGTTGTCGTAAAATGTATAAGTATTTTTTGATGTCCAAATTTTTCGCTAGATGTCGCTGTACCACCCGCAAACTAGCAAACGGCATTCTACGGTTAATTTTATGTAATTGAATGGTAAAATTTATTATTGTCATCTTTTTTGGCAAATAAGTCCGCGTAGAAATAGTTATTTATGTGATTGGTTGATGGATGATTACATCAAACTTAAGGCGAGATGATCTGTCAAACTAACCAAACCAAGGGGGTGAGGTGCGCGGCGTCTGGGCCGCCCCGCCCGCGCGGCTCTGTTCGCTTGTCGCACACGGGAACTCAAATTCGCGCGGCAGCATGACACAGACGGATCGCAGTATAATGATCGCCGTATTTTAACTGGGCTTTCTTAGTTTTTTCATGAAATAGGAGGCAAATGAGCAGCTGTATCGCCTGATAGTAAACGATTACCGCCTTATTTTTTTTTATTAGGTTTCATCATTTGTGTAAGTAATACGAATGATTTATAGTTACAGTATGTTTGGTCAGCGTTGTCGTTGCTTTTAAGGACGTCCCTAAGCTACAATCAATTTTATCGATTTCTTCGGATTCTCCAACTGCCATCGTCGAAACTTCTTAGTAATCGCACTTAGCTACAGATCGACAGGGTGAAATGAAAAGGACCATTCAAACTTTGCATAGTGACTTTTGATATCATTATGAACAACTTTTATTAAGGGTCCAATACTGAAACCACGAAAAAAAAATTGGAAGTTCCATAGAAATGAGCTGTATCATAACAGTCGAAATGTATACAATAGATTTTTTTTGTGTTTTCGTCATTAGTCCCATAATAAAAAGGAGCATAATTTGAAAATTACGAGTTACAATTATTTACCTGCAAAGATAATACTGTGTAGAGAATTTTATGGAAATATACCTACTTTTCCTAAACATCATAACCGTAGCTTTTACGGTTCCTGAATATATAAAAAAACTGAAAATGGGGACATAAAAATGGGGAGGCGGGAGGAGGGGAAAGATTAACATCTCGGCGTTTCTACTTTATGTAGAAGTTTTTTCTTATAAACCTATTGTTAACAGAACACAGTAACCATCAGCTTCTTTGACCATGGACTTTATGTAAAAAGATATTATGTCATGTCACTGTTGTTTAAAAAGACACATAAAATTTGTCAGTCGTGAATAAATAACGCTTTTTCTTTTTCATATTGAAAGCCTTTAAGCTGTATATATGCCAAACTTTCGAATTTTATTCTTGTTGTTTATGAATCTACAACTTCAAACATGATGAAGTCACTCAGCCAGTCACTGATGAAATCTGTGCTATACACCGTGTTTCCGGTATCACTCAAAACCGCAGACACCCCAACTGATTTTTATTTTTTTAAACGTATCTACAATGTTCATTTTTTAATCTGATGATTATTATTTTTTTAAATTGAATTTTTAATTTTCTGTGCAGCTCTACTCGGCTTTTAACTCTACACTCAATAAAATAATTGCTAGCTACCATCATAAACCTTCAAACTGTTTAATTGTGTATGTTACTGCAACGACATAAGGTTTACCAATAGACAGCTATGTCACTGTAAAGCACTTTAACCTGTGTCACAGTAAACTTCAAATTGGACAGGTGACGCAGTAAGCAAATTTAAACCTAACATTCAAAATGACAAGGTTGTAATTAGGTGCGAGTTCAATTTGTTATGATTTATGATAAACTTTAAAATTAAACTGACGCACAACGTCTATCTCGTAGCGGAAAAAATAATCGTCCAAGTAACCAGCCAGTATTAATACCCTTAAATACTGAAAAAGGTATACAACCTCTAACAATATGATATGCACAATGTTGTATTAAGAATTTGTAGAATGGGCACGTAAACAATAACTAATAATACAAATTAAAACAAAAAATATTACCCCCATCAAGATATAGCTCAATCGATTCTACTCTCGATTCTGAACAAACAGTTGTCAGGTTTTTAGTGTTAAGTGAAACACGGTGTATATATTAAGATATGAATAAAATCTAAAGTATGAAAACTATGCAATTGAAACTTGGTCTATTTAATACAGTTGCTATTGATATCATATCCTGACAATTATATTTATCTGGTTTAAACCAGACCCAAAATTGGAGGATTCAGAAGAACGATAAAATGCTTCAAGAAAACAGCTTTTCTCTTCGCTTGACTTGTGTTGGCGGGGGCACTACCGCCACTACCGTACCTCCAAATGGAATACAACCCAGCACAGGATAAATTATCAATACCATTCTATGCCTACCTTGAATTCTCAAGTAATATTCATATCAAGTATCAACTATTGTCAAAGAAGTGTAGGAACAGTATAGCTATGTCAGCTCATATTCAAGTACGTGCGCACCGCGATATGAGCTGACTATAGCCAAAAGCAATATCCTTTCAATGTGAGAACGAGACGCCAGTCTCACTCCGACCATTGTAACGTTAACTGGTTATTTTAATATACGGAGTTAATTATAAAGTGCTTATTATTCCACACCAATATATCACCTCTTATAATATAGAAGTGCGGACAAATAACTTCTAAAGTGGTGACCTCCCGACGTGAATCAGTGGACGATCAGTGAATAATAAAAACAGTTAAAGTGATTAAAAATGAGTCCGGATCCCAATAAATTAACTTCGGGCAGTGAGACTCAACCGGGCGCGGACAATGTACCAGCAGCAGAAACGACCGATGTGGTAGCCATTTCAGTGTCGAGCCGGATACCAGATTTCTGGGTGGACCAGCCCAGAGTTTGGTTCATCCGGACGGAAGCAGTATTAACACCACAGCGGATAGGGGACGACGCCAAATTCGACATGGTGGTGTCAAAGCTACCAAAGGATGTAATACTGCGGCTGGCGGATTTTCTAACAAACCCGCCCGCCACCAACCGATATCAGGAGCTTAAGGCGAAGCTCTTGAAGATGTTGGAAGATTCCAAAAACAGGCAAGTAGAGAAGGTCCTCGGGGAAATGGACCTGGGCGATCAAAAACCGTCCCAGCTATTGGCCAAGATGCGCAACCTGGCTAAGGACAGCTTCCCCGATGCCACACTGAGAATAATGTGGCAGAATCACCTACCTACGGCAGTGCGCGCAGTTTTGGTAGCATCCAGGGAGAGCGATCTTGACACACTGGCCAACATCGCCGATGACGTATCGGAAGCCACTAGAATCCCTAACGTGGCAGCAGCGGCAGTACCACAGAGTCAGGCGCACAGAGCCGCAGCGAACACCTCAGGAACCGCAGATACAGCAGTGATACTCGCTGAGATTGCCAAGTTAAGCGTCAGAATGATGGACTTGGAACGGGCAAGGCCAAGAGGTCGCAGTTACGGAAGGAGAGGACGCGGAGGTCGTTCAGCGTCCAGACCAAGGAGTACGTCACGCCACCGGAACCAGGCCGAGAGGAGACCAGATTGGCTTTGTTACTACCATTTCCGATTCGGTCCCGCCGCCACCAAATGTCGCCAACCCTGCGCATGGGTACTCAACCAACAGGAAAACTAGCGGAGATAGTACAGAGTGCGACTAGGACGGAGATCTGTACTATCAAACCAAGCCGTCGTTTATGCGTAACAGACTTAAACACTGGACTGCATTTTTTAGTGGACACAGGTGCTGACATTTCCTTATTACCAGTGCAGAACAAACAACGTGCGGGTGAGTGCTCTGATCTAAAACTGTTTGCAGCAAATGGCTCAGAAATCAAAACATACGGTGTTAAAGTTTTAACGTTAGATTTAAGGTTACGTAGACCGTACAAATGGGAATTTGTTATAGCCGACGTTAAACAGCCAATACTGGGAGCCGATTTTTTGAGTCATCACAAGTTAGTAGTAAATTTAACTGATCGCAAATTGCATGATCTGGTGACTTTTCTTAATATAACCGCACCGACCGTACGTAGCAACCAACCAACTATTAATACTGTCAATGGTAACCATCCGTATCATGATTTGTTATTGCAGTTTCCTAGCATAACAAAGCCACCGACATACAAGGAAACACCCACACACAATGTGGTACACCATATCGAAACGACGGGTGCACCAACATTCGCGCGGGCTAGACCATTACCACCTGACAGGTATAAAAAAGTTAAGGAGGAATTTCGTCGTATGCAGGAGTTAGGCATTTGTAGGCCTAGCAAAAGTCAATGGGCCAGTCCTTTAACGGTTGTAACAAAAAAGAACGGCGAAATTCGCCCTTGCGGTGATTATCGTGCCTTAAATGCACAAACTAAGCCTGATAGATACCCAATACCGAGATTACATGATTTTACGTTCATATTGGCAGGTAAAAAGATATTTTCCAAGTTAGACATAAATAGGGCGTATCATTGCATTCCAGTAGCTAAACAGGATGTTGAAAAAACCGCCATAATTACCCCTTTTGGGTTATTTGAATTTCCAGTAATGTCATTTGGGCTTCGATGTGCTGCTCAAACGTTTCAGCGTTTCATGAACAGTTCAGTTCTGGAAGGTCTCGACTTCTTGTTCAATTACTTAGATGATGTTCTTATCGCGAGCGATAATGAGGCGCAGCATAGGGACCATCTTAGACTGGTTTTCGAGCGTTTCGACAAGTACGGCATAACGATCAATTTAGCCAAGTGTAGCTTTGGACAATCGAAGCTGGAGTTCCTAGGACATGAGGTAACTACCACGGGCATTAGGCCGTTAGAGGAGAAAGTGCAAGCCATAGTCGACTACCCAAAACCACAGAACGTAGAACAATTACGTAGATTTTTAGGAATGCTAAACTTTTATCGCTCTCACGTCCCTGGAGCAGCGAACATGCAGGCTAAACTCGACCGATATTTAGTTAACGCGAAAAAGCGAGACAAGACCCCTATAATTTGGACGAGCGAGACCGAAGAGGCGTTCGAGCAATGTAAAATGGGCCTTAAAAAAGCCGTTACGTTGTCCCACCCTCGGTCCGACGCAGTCTTAGCCTTAATGTCTGACGCGTCAACTACGTCAGTAGGATCAGCTTTGAATCAATTGGTTGACGGGAAATGGGAACCCTTAGGTTTCTTTTCAAAAAAATTGACTAAAGCTCAAAAAAGTTATTCTGCATATGATCTCGAACTATCAGCTATTTACATGTCACTGAAACATTTTCGTAAATCATTCGAAGGTAGGCCGCTGATAATTTACACGGACCATAAACCCTTATGTAGAGCATTCGAAAATATAGGCAAGAATAATAACGAAACACCAAGACGAACAAGGCAACTATTGTTCATTAGCGAATTCAGCACTGACATCCGGCACATAAGTGGGAAAGAGAACGTTGTTGCTGACACACTCTCTCGCATAGAGACCATTGTTTGCCCCACATCGCTTGACTACGCAGAACTCGCCGACGAACAAGCAAAAGATGAATGGTTAAAAAACATGACGCAATCGGATCAGCACGACGGAAATAGCAATATAAAATTAAAACTAATAGCGATACCTACATGTAGTAAATCTGTCTATTGTGAAATTTCTTTAGAAGAAGCAAGACCGTATTTACCACAAAAGTTTAGACGTACAGCATTCGAAAGTGTGCACAACTTAAGTCATCCTGGAACGCGTGTTACTCGTAAGCTAGTTACAAAGAAATTCTTTTGGCCTAGCATGAACAAAGACGTAGTTAATTGGGCAAGATGTTGCATCGCTTGTCAGAAATCAAAAATTAATCGTCACACGATGTCTAAATTAGGAACGTTTGAAGATGCCGACCGTATGACACATATCCACGTAGACCTAGTCGGACCCCTTCCGACATCTCCACATGGAAACCGTTACCTAGTTACAATAATAGATAGGCGTACATGTTGGCCGGAAGCATTTCCCATACAGGATATGACAGCAGAGGTTGTAGCCAAAACTATATTCGACGGTTGGATCGCACGTTACGGTTGTCCGACCAGACTTACGACAGACCAAGGACGCCAGTTTGAAAGTAACTTGTTCCGCGAGCTTATGAAACTGTTAGGCATAGATAGAATTAGGACCACACCGTTCCATCCCCAGAGCAATGCTAAGGTGGAAAGATTCCATCGCACCCTTAAAGCAGCCCTTATGGCTAGAATGGACAACGGCTCTTGGGAAAACGAATTGTCTACTGTGATGCTTGGCCTGCGTGCCGCAGGACGTAGCGATAACGGCGTAAGCGCCGCAGAAATGATGTTCGGACGGGCACTACGGTTGCCCGGAGACTTTTTCAGCACACAGTCAAACGAACCTAGCGATCCTTGTAGTTTAGTTGACAACATTCGCGATACAATAGCTCAATACAAACCGATAACTATTGGTTCTCGCAATAACCGTACTCTATTTGTTCACAAAGAGTTGCAAACTTGTGAATATGTTTTCGTACGAGACGATACCGTGAGGAAATCTTTACAACCACCGTATATGGGACCATTTAAAGTTTTAGAAAGAGACGATAAAGTATTTCTCATCCAATTTCAAAATAGGCAAGCTCGCATTTCAATTGATAGGTTGAAGCCAGCTCACGTTTGGAATGATGACGTCAACGATAGCGTGAACCTACGTAAGGTAAGCGACTCCACTACAACGCAGAGCGAAAGCGAAGCTAACTCGAAACCGCGGACCACTAAAAGTGGTAGGGTTATAAATAAACCTGTAAGGTTTTTAATCGATGAATAAGAGAACGTGACATTCGGGTCCGCTACTGTGTTTAATTTAGCATCTCCTGGATGGAGCCTGGACCCCGGGAGCAGGAAGTTTTTTCCTGTTTTCCGAAAAGTAGCATCGGTAGTTTATCTCTCGAGAGGGAAGACTACGTTCAAACTCATTACACCGGTATAATCAGCTTCAAGTCGGACTCTGCAACATGATGTTCCGCACCCTAGTTAGGAAATCAGATACTTTAAGTTTTAAGTTGAACTTTACGTCAGTAACGGGACTTATATTACATACGAACGGTCAAAACAGACATTATCCGTCTTATTTATCATAGTAAGGCAATGATGTGATGTTGTTTTATAGCAAAGCATAGCGGTTACAGTACTGGCTGGGTAGCGTTAGTCATGATGTCGTAAGTGTTTACGTTATGTATAACAGCATAAAATGCTGAAGAGATCGTATTGTGAAAGTATGAACTTTGATCACAGAATTATTTTTGTACTAATTTAAATGAATTTTGCAATGTATGTGTTACTAATATATTGTCTTATAAATATGTATTTGTGTCAACTATAAGCAATTGTCGTAAAATATTGGTACTAACAACACACAACGTGTGTCATATATTTATCGTGTAATAAAAGTAAATTTTGAATATAATTAAAATGGGCTATGCACAGAGCAAAGAGGATGGTTCACATAACAGTATTGCAATTGCTGAAGTCCATAGTGTTACTGGACAAGTAGACACGAAATTGAATTATTTTGGAATAATCCTCATAATTATCTCAGTGATATTGGCACTGTTTCTCTTGTATTTCATACAGTCCAAATGCAGACAATGTATAAGAAGTTGGTTACTAAAAGCAGTAGCTAGAGTTCAGCCAACAGCAGTCGTAGTGCACAGGGAACCAGCCCAACCCCAACCGAAACAACAACCTGTGATTTACTAAGTGAAGTGTTATAAATAAAACAAATAATTCAGTGCTATCAAAATGATCAAGTGTATTCAGTATATAAATGAACATGTTTGTAAAAAAAAAATCAAACATTTTTGTAATAAACTTAGTTCTAATATCTAATTATAGTTGTGTAACGTAATCATATAATACAACCTCCATTGTGTAACATTGTACTCATATCGCACAGCTGCGCGTCACGCTATGTCAGCGAAACGCGCACCTGTCCGATAGCTGAATAGCCACAACATACGAAACATACAGGGTGTAACAAATATCAGATACTATTCAATTGTATGTAATTTTTTATGTAATTTTTTTTTTCCCTAAGGGGGAAGTAATGTAGGAACAGTATAGCTATGTCAGCTCATATTCAAGTACGTGCGCACCGCGATATGAGCTGACTAGCCAAAAGCAATATCCTTTCAATGTGAGAACGAGACGCCAGTCTCACTCCGACCATTGTAACGTTAACTGGTTATTTTAATATACGGAGTTAATTATAAAGTGCTTATTATTCCACACCAATATATCACCTCTTATAATATAGAAGTGCGGACAAATAACTTCTAAAGGAGTCAGACAGCTTGTTGAAGGATTCATATAATCTTGCAAATTAGACAAATATCTTTAAATATCAAGTACCGTAATCATACCCACCAAATAAAAATAAAAAAAAAATTGTCCAGCTTTATCAATGTATGATTATGGACTTTCATCAAAATTTATTGAGAAGTTAAAATACTGAAATCTTTTAACTATTGTGGAAAAATGGCGATAGTTGTCAAACAAAATTTCTGTCAGGCTGGCCACATGTTTGGCATAGACACAGAAAAAATATAGACGGAGGGTAGCACGATCTAATTAACCTTATACCAAATTTTGAAAGACAGAAATACCTACCGTATCTGATCTTCAATCAGTACTGTACCTACCGCCGCCTTTTCTTTCGAACAATTCAATATTTTTATGAAAATTTTGCGTAAGTTTGTTCACTAGCTGGACATCAGTCATATATTTTCTAAGTGGAAAAGTTGTGCTGTAATGACGTCACAGACCCGTCATCTAGGGGTTTCTAAAATCTATGATGTTTAGATATCGTAAATGTCACTTGATAACATCATATGAAAATGAAATACTTACGTGTATATATAAATTATCATTTTCTTACCTTTTCACGGGCTTTGATTAGAATTTTCTTTATTTATTTGTTTTCTAGCACGCAATTATTATTTCTGCCTCCTCAAAGCTTTGTTCCCCATTGCTTCAATGACACGTGACCACGCGGAGAAAACTGACACAGGTCCATCCTCTGAAAGCGCCGCCGCGCGACTGAAGAGGCCATAAGTGCCATCGAAAATGTTTTCAATTTCAAAACTATTTTCAAAAAAAAAATTTTTTTTACAAAAACAGGATTAGTAACAGGTCTTAAAATTGGGTTCATAGTTGTTCCATCTTTCCTTTGCGGATTTGGTAGTATTTGGTAAATATTATATTATTTTAATGACGCTACCGGCACAAACTTATCAGATTCGTCTAGATAATCTTATTACCTATATATTGAAGTAAAAAACAAGTCAAAAAAGTTCTTATCGTAGCCATGGGAACGATTTATTGTTAAGAGAAGAGGTAACTTTGGAGTCATTTTCTATCAAGCGAAGTTGTAACATTCATGGTGTTCAACTCCATAACATACTCACCAGATCCTGAAATTTAACATATATCGTTTTCAGATTTTTCCATTGCGTTTTCCTATGTTTTTAACGGCTTCAAAAAACGAGTGCGCGCAGCGTCTACGGAAATATATCGCCTTAATTAAAGATACCGCCATGAATATGTGTCGTTCCATGTTTAAAGGGCCCACATGCTTTATGTGCTATAAGGAACCTTTAGGCATGGAAGGTCACATGAAAAGTTGTCGTAATTTAATAATAGATGGCGCTGCATTCGAAAATCTTGACTGATACCATACTATTCAATATATTCTATGATGAAAAGGATAGAAGGCAAGGACTGGATCAAGGCGGTGCAGGATAGGGAGAAATGGTTAGCAATGGAGGAGGTCTTTACCCACCATTGGGACTCATACCGTAATTAATTCTAAACTGCGATACCATAATTAATCCTAATCCATAAATTAGATGCCGCATATGCGAGTTTTAGCACCGTCAGTATTAGCCGACAGTCTTTATTATTTGCTTATCTATACCTCAGAAACAATAAACAAACATTGTTTATTCAGCAACTATTTAGAGAGTTCCCAGCGGTTTGAATATTATATACGATTGTAAAAGGTTTTTACTGTAAACTGGGAATTTAACAGATCGCTATCGGAGTTGTCGAAGTACTAAGTAATGAGCCTGGTCTGATGGAGCTCGGATATTTTTCATCATCATCATCATGTCAGCCCTTTATCGCCCACTGCTGGGCATAGGCCTCTCTTCTAGTACGCCATGTATTTAAAATCCATACTAATATTATAAATGGGAAAGCACGTGTCTGTTTGTTTGTCCGTCTTACACGGCAAACGGATCGACGAATGGACGTGATTTTTTAAGTGGAGATAGTTGTATGGATGGAGAAATAAAAATGAACGATAAATGTCGACAGGAACAAAACAGCTCGATTATTACAAGTAAAACTATGATATGATGTCAATTTTGAAAATGACGTTTTTCTAAGGAATAACGCCCGTTTTGACACTGAGAAAGCCGATTCATTAAGTATGTATTTCATTTGATTTATCGGAAAGTGCAAATCGGTTCGTTATTCCTAAAATTAATTATACTAGCTACAGATATAGCGGCTCGAGAGATTTTTAGAAAAGTCAGTCAAAAAGCCGAGTTTCTTGCCGGTCCCATAGTGGATACCCCCCTCTCCAACTGAGGGGGGGGACTGAAATCTTCTCGAGACTGAGGCGTAGGGTTAGAGCCGGCGTAGCTTTATTTGACGTTCATATGCACATTGTAATATGCCTACTTGGAAAAATTAATATTTCATTTCATTAAAACGCATTATAGAGGTATAAACTAAATTAAGTCTGTATTTTTAATTTTGATGGCAACAAATTCGTCACAATTTTAAGCAACAGTAGTAACCATGTTGTCGTACTCTGGCACATTCTCCACGAACTCTGGCTCCTTCTCGCAGATGAAGGAGCGGGTCCACTGGTCTGGGTCTCCATCGTAACAGTTGACGTCATCAAAACGTCCGTTCAGGAACATGCCTCCGCAGAACTGGTTGGTCGCGTTGTTGGGCTCGCCGTGGTTCCACTCTAGGTAGCCGGCCTCTTCGAGGGTTTGACCTGGAGTGAAAAGTGTTTTTGTTTAAAAATGTACTTCTTGTATGATGGTGTAAATCGCCAAAAACGGAGATGGTTAGACGACCTGAACAGTGAACACTGAACAGCCTTCTTAACAAGTAGTAGGAGGAAAAATCTTTTGAGTTGTGGCATCAAGGGGAAGCTCCACAATATAGGATTCACAAATAGGGTAACTAAATCTTGTGTTGTCTCCAGCTCGACAGTTGACATTTAGGAACAGTCAAGGTATTTCAAAATGTAATGAAGAATCCCTTTTATGCCTTGAAAGTCAAGTGAACGTCTTGATGACACGAGGCAACAAAAATTAGGCGGAAAGAAGTCTGATAAAGTACCTAACCCTTTGCAGAATTCTTTGTCTTTTTCACCATAAGTACTACTTCTAAAATTATTCTTAATCAATTTAATTTTATCTGAATAGAAACTTACCATGAATAGTCATCCACAAGCCACCTTCCCTGCCCCAGTCAACGAATCCAATATGAGCTACTCCATTAACCCAGTCTGGCACTTGTCCTTCCCTACGTCCGAACTGGTTGGCTCTGAACAGCTTCTTCAGGACCTCGGCTTCTTCGTCACTGTTGATGATGGCCAGGTAGCCACCCTCGCTGTCGCAGGAGGCGAAGGCATCCTTCCACCATTTGTCTTCCCTGTGGAACTTGTAGCAGCTGCCGGTTTTGGCGCTGTAAGCGTATCCTGCAATAGAAAAGACAATTGGAGAGTGTGTTTTATAAGTACAGGAGCTTATAAGTACTTATTGGATGTTCTAATGCTATTATTTTGGTTAAGAATAGGTTCGTATATTTTGACGGCGACTATTTTCTGCAGCATTTTCAAGATTGTCAAAATTGTTAAAATCTTACCGTTGTCCTCAGGACCGCAGTTAGGCACCTTAGGGACGACGTCCTTCTTAAAGCAGATGAAGGGCAGTTCGTCGGTGCACGGACTATCAACGAGCATTCCATCGTAAGGCATGCTCACGCAGCTCTCGTCGTTCTTGCCCTCAGGTTTGCCGGGTGCCCAGGGAACGGGTATCTTCTTCAGAGGAATACCTGAAAGAAAAATACGTTATTTAGAGGACTTGGCAACTTTATATTTAGGGTGTGAAGGAGTATTTTTGGACGCTTATGTGGCTTTTAGCTTTTTCCCCGCGGCTTCGCCCGCGTACTAAAAGTAAGCTTATGCAAACATTGAACTTTGGTGGGGGTCCAGTTTCATCCCTTTAGGCTGTGAATTTTGAAAAATCATTTCTTAGTGCTCTTCTATCCCTTATAAGGAACCAACGTGCCAAATTTGGAATCTCTAGGACCAGCGGTTTTGGCTGTGCGTTGATATTTCAGTCAGTCAATTTCTTCTTTTGTATATTCAGAAGATGTAAAACACCTCGTGAAGCCTGTTCAAATAATTACTATACCAAGGCTGCACAGCTGATATTAAGCTGTAATCACGAGCGTCAGTTGTCAAGTCTTTCACGGTCTACGGTTTAAATACTCATAATCTTCGTCCCAGAAGAACACCGTTAACAGGTTTTCTCTGGGAGGTAGTTTCCCTATGGTGACCGAAAGCCTCCCTCATCATTCTTGAATGCCCAGGAGTGGCAGAGTAACGGTTTGGTTTGCTATAGGCTTCTTGATAGAGTTGGGTTGACAAAAATAGTGCCGACAACTCATCGCGTAAAATACTAAACATGTATGTTTTATAACGTCGAATTATAACGTGACACCAATCCCGTGAGAACTTTTAACGTTAACCTACCTCCCAGGGAATAGAAGAGGCCTTTTGAGAAAGTATCGTGGATGCCAGTGAAGATGTACGGGGATGTTTTGGGGTGAGCCAGCATAGCGGCGCTCATGGCCTCCAGGAGAGCTTCATTTTCTGGTGAAGCCAGCACACCACCTGGAAAAAGAAAAAATGTTTTAATAACCTCTTTGGAGTTATTTATGATAAAAAGGTCTTTCGTCAAGCTGTTTTTGAAGTCGGACTCAGCAGATTTTGCACAGTCAAATTATGACATTTGGTACATTCAAATCTGATTATATCAGAAACGGTGAAGGATTGGCTTGATATTAACAAATAGTATAACTAGATAGGCTACCAACAAAAGGATTTTTAAATGTACAGTGAACTACAAAAGTGCATGGCGAATTTATCAATGAATTAATTCATAATTTCGCCACGCAATTTTGCAGCTCACTGGACATTATGTACTATCTTTCAATAATGGAATGGTCAAATATCAACATCGTAACTATATGTAATACTAAGATCAACATAAAATAAAGCAACTAAGTACATATTTTCTCTGGAGGAATTTGCATAGGCCTGCAAAAATGAAACGCCATTGTCAATGTCATATTAAGTTATCTGTTGGGCCTTCAGAAATAAGACAAACTTGATTATATAAATATACAAACTTATAGTGAAAAATACTGATTTTTGGCATAGTATCAATAGCAAGAGGTCAAAGAGGTATCAAGAGGTCATACTTTGTATAAAATATACCTACGCGATAAAATTATGTATATTTTTTAAGACGTCTGTTTCATCGTACCTTAGACTTTTACCTAGCGCTTGGTTCTTAGTTTAATTTAGTTTTAACAAAGTAATTACCTATGTAATAAGTTTTTTTTTTAAGTATGTTAGTTACCTTCCTCGAAGCAGGTGAGACGAGCGGTCCTCCACGTTGTAGGCGTATGGACCTTCAACCATCCCTTGACCTGGCCGTAGTGTTCGTAGCCGTCATCTGCTGGAAATAATGTTTTTTCATACGTTTTTTAAATAAATAAATATTTTTTTGGTAAATACGTAAATAGATAGTTATACCTTGTACTTTTGGCTGTTGAAAAAAGTGTAAACAAACCCGAGCTGTCAATTTTGAGGGTTGTTTATTAGGTAACGTTTAGTTCCTAATTTTTTTCCTTATTTAAAAATAATTGAGCTCACTACTATTTTCCATTTCATTCCACCATCATGTAATTTCGTTTGATTTGACGAAACATATACACCTTCACGAATACAAACATATCTTCATTGCATTTAATGAATATTATTCTATTCTTCTGGGAATCATCTACCAAAAAGTACCCAATTTTGCAGAGGTTTGAAACTCATGGTTGCATTTTAATTTGGGTGTAACACTACTAAAATATAAAGGTACTAACCATTACGCGATTTTTAATTTTATCTGTTTGATGCTTGGTATCGATCATCATCATCATCATCTGTTCCGAGTTCGATATTTGTGTTTTCGAGCTTCCGTTTTACCGAATGAGATGGTGATTGTTATATTTATGTATTTGTTTATACTAGATGGTAGTTTAGTTGATTCAGTAATATTTAATAGGTACCACACCAAATATTTAATAGGTACCGACTACGATTAGAAACTTGTACCTACACTCCTTTTGTTATGTACCTATTTGGTAAAATTAGGCGGAAGTATATGTTTTTGGACTTTTTGGAATGGAACGGACTATAGTAGTATTATTTTTAAATACGAAAAATTGAATAGGAACTAAACGTTACTTTATAAACAACCCCTTTGACGGTTGGTTCACAGTTTTTTAAATACCTAAAAATACAAGGTATCGCATTGTTACTTTCACCTTACCTGCCATTTACGCGTTTATAATCATTAAAATTGGCTCACCATAAATAAAAAATACCATGTAAGTAGCCACCTATAATTTTGTTCTTCAATATGGCCTTAAAAGGTTCACTACCCCGGGATCTGTCAAATTTGACAGCTCCGGTTTGTTTACACTTTTTTCAACAGCCAAAAGTACAAGCTATAGGTACTGACGTGTAAAGGTAGGTACAGCAAGCTTCGTATGTAATTCGTGCACAAAGTGGCCTTGCACGTGTGTAGGTAAGTGTACTTAAAAATGATTTGAAAGGATCAAAATGTAAGGACAAAAAATTGTTGATTCTAGGAAAGTATCTTTAATTCAAAGGATAATTTTAATCATAAAGCTACTTTGAATTTTTATAAAGCTTAAAACATGTCATTGTCAATACATAATAATAACAACCACTCGTTATGTCCGGCGTTTATTGTTATCATTCAAAAACAAAAAAAATGTTTTTACTTTTAGAAACTTTATTTAATACAACAGGATTAAAAAGAAGTTGGGTCCGAAAAACAAGTTTCGCAAAAACATTTCTTGGAATTGTACCAGTCTGCGATAAAAAATACCTATAGGTACCTAACAATAAATTATTTATCATCCTGATGTCAGGGGTCAAGCGCCCAATCAGTGCCAATAAATGCAAATGAGATTTTTGTTGATGCAGTTTTTGGTTCAAGTTTTTGTATACAAGTTTTTTTAATACTAGGGGCAGGGTCATTTTTATTTTGTGCTGACTGATAGTTTTCGTCACTCAAAAATATGAACACGAAAAATTTTAATAATTAAAGTATCAAAGACATTTTTTTAATACGAACCACAGCCATTGCGGCCATTGGGAAGTAAATAAATAACACTAGGTATTTTTTTATACTACGTCGGTGGCAAACAAGCATACGGTCCGCCTGATGGAAAGCGGTCACCGTATAAGTGGGTGTTATAAGTTTGACGTGTCTGTCTGTTTGTTTGTGTGTGTGTCTGTCTGTGGCATGTTCTCTCCCGCACGGGTGGGCCAGTTTAGATTGAGTTTTTTTGTTTGAAAGCTGAATTAGTGTGTGTGTAGTAACACTCCCGTTCTTAGTGATATTTGATGAATTGGTCCACTATACCGGTTTTTTTTTTATTATTAAAATTTTGTGGTTAGGTTATTTCAACTATACCTTGTACTTTTGGCTGTTGAAAAAAGTGTAAACAAACCGGAGCTGTCAAATTTGACAGATCCCGGGGTAGTGAACCTTTTAAGGCCAGATTGAAGAACAAAATTATAGGTGGCTACTTACATGGTATTTTTTTATTTATGGTGAGCCAATTTTTATGATTATAAACGCGTAAATGGCAGGTAAGGTGAAAGTAACAATGCGATACCTTGTATTTTTAGGTATTTAAAAAACTGTGAACCAACCGTCAAAGGGGTTGTTTATAAAGTAACGTTTAGTTCCTATTCAATTTTTCGTATTTAAAAATAATACTACTATAGTCCGTTCCATTCCAAAAAGTCCAAAAACATATACTTCCGCCTAATTTTACCAAATAGGTACATAACAAAAGGAGTGTAGGTACAAGTTTCTAATCGTAGTCGGTACCTATTAAATATTTGGTGTGGTACCTATTAAATATTACTGAATCAACTAAACTACCATCTAGTATAAACAAATACATAAATATAACAATCACCATCTCATTCGGTAAAACGGAAGCTCGAAAACACAAATATCGAACTCGGAACAGATGATGATGATGATGATCGATACCAAGCATCAAACAGATAAAATTAAAAATCGCGTAATGGTTAGTACCTTTATATTTTAGTAGTGTTACACCCAAATTAAAATGCAACCATGAGTTTCAAACCTCTGCAAAATTGGGTACTTTTTGGTAGATGATTCCCAGAAGAATAGAATAATATTCATTAAATGCAATGAAGATATGTTTGTATTCGTGAAGGTGTATATGTTTCGTCAAATCAAACGAAATTACATGATGGTGGAATGAAATGGAAAATAGTAGTGAGCTCAATTATTTTTAAATAAGGAAAAAAATTAGAACTAAACGTTACCTAATAAACAACCCTCAAAATTGACAGCTCGGGTTTGTTTACACTTTTTTCAACAGCCAAAAGTACAAGGTATAGGTGTTTCCATATTTATTTAAGTACACACGGTACATACGGTACGGACTATCGAAACTACAAAAAAAAAATCTTGCATAAAAAACCAAATATATGCACTTTTGGCGTAAGCCGCACAGAAAAATTTAAATAAATTAGAAATGTTATTAATATTGTTAATAAAAGAGATAAAATAAAAAACAAATATAAATATATATATAGTAAACTTACCAGCGGCTACTACACAAATAACAAGAGCAAAAATAAAATGCGTAAAATTCATTTTTACGCATTCACCAAACTTTTCACTTTAATGGTTCCAAAGGAACTGAGGAAGATGCGTCTTCCAAGTTAATATATACCCAATACACTTCGAAATATACAAGTATAATTAAAGACTCGATATTTTTTATCATAACAGACTCTGTCACGTTAGCATACAGTCTAAAGTTAGATAAGAAAATGGGTTTTACAAAGCTTATCACGGCTCGCATTTAGAACAACATCTAATATAAGTTAATGTTGAAAAACCTTGGGGAATGGGATAAAACATGTTTTTGTTATCTATTTGGATATTTCCTTGTTTATGCACTTTTATTGTGTTTGGCACAATTCGCTAGAACAATCCCCAAAAATATTTATTCTAAGGTAGGTAAATTTTATGTTTTTCCTACTCAGAATCACGAGCCCCTTCGATCTTGGACAAAAACAAGAGACAAAAAATGATCAAAAAAATTTCTACTTATATTGCATAGGTACTTTGTAACTGCTGTAAGTATTGTTTGAAAAATGGTAACGAAGTGGAAAAATTAAATTCGGGACGACTTTTTTTACCTAGTAGGATCGAAAGGGCTCGTGATTCTGAGTAGAAAAAACATTAAATTTATTTTGGAAAAAAAAGGTTTTTAATCTTTTTTCGCGAAAATGCCCAATTGCGGGGCTATTCAAGCAAGGGGTACATTGGGTGAAAAAAGGGCATTAGACCTCGTTAATGTGGAACTTTTACAAGACACTTTTTTTCAGAACAAAATATTTTGTTTACTATCATAGAATGCATAAATTATTAATCAGAGCTAATAGGCCAATAAAAGTAAAGTTTGAAATCGAGTTGTTTTATTTATTTTCTTAAATAAAATGCGGTATTTCCGGACCGATACGACCTTCAAATCTTCAAGAAAAGAGCGTACACCCATCTTAAAGGCCGGCAACGCACCTCCAACACCTCTGGTGTTTCGGGTGTCCATGGGCGGCGGTGATCGCTTACCATCAGGCGACCTGTCTGCTCCTTTGCCTCCTATCCCATAAAAAAAAATCTAAAGTATAAAGACCTTGTATTCCCTTAACTATTTGAGACGGTAATTTTCAAAACAAAAGATAATTATAGATTTAATTATTTTTAAAGTGAATTTTAATGTTTTTTTATTCTATAAGTACATAATCATTATTATACAAATTAATTAATGTTTAATCGGTCCCTATATAATAAAGTCGGATGTAGAATACGAGTATGTACATTGTCAACTTGATTAGCGAATCGGCCTGGGCGAGTAGGCAGCAGCAGCGGCTGGTACATACAAGCCGATTCCCACCGGCTTACCTAAAATTGATTACTAGTAAAGTACCTAATGTTAAAGTAGGTTTCTTTTTGCTCAGTGTTGCCTAGCAGTTCACCATCCGCCACTAGTAGTAGCCGAATGTCGTGGCTTCGAATTCCAGCAAAGACAGACAAACTGACAGACAGACAGACACACACACAGACAGACACGTCAAACTTATAACACCCCTTCGTTTTTGCGTCGGGGGTTAAAAACCCCGCCGGCTTAGCCGAAATGACAATCGTTGGCGCTAGAATAAATAATATCGAAATGCAGTATGGCTCTGTCGCATCAATTTATTTTTATTTCTGCTTTTGTCTCAACCGTTTATTGCCTAGTGTCTACTTCGTTTAAGTTCATAATCTTTAACATGTCTTTACATAAATATAATTGTCAACTTATCTGTAACAATTTTGCGCCAAATTTGTAACTCGGATGTAAGCTGGTTACCTACAGCACAGGCCTCGCCTAGTGTAGGAACCAGGTCAACGTTATAAGGGAAAGCACAAGCGATGTTCTCTCAAATTCTGTATTGTTTAGCTTAATTTCTTCCTTTTTATGATGAATGTTGAATTTGTGTAGATAAAATAAATGTTTTTTTTTTATTCGGAATAGATATAGAGATAGCTAGCTACGATAACGATAATATTGTAAGTGTTTGTGCATTTGGCTACATACTTACCCCCTTATTCATAAACGTTTACTAAAGTTAAAATTCGGTGAATTCTGGTCTACGGATTGCCACACCGAGTAGGGCGCTCTATGTGTCTCGCACGCACTACTCCGCCGTGACAGACGAGGTGGTGGACTACGTTCGCCGGAAGACTGGCTACACGCTGAGGGTGCAACAGCTGCAGTCGCGTCACTACGTGCACTTCAGCTCGTTCGTTGTGCGCGTGCCGCGGCCGCTGCAGGACACCATCGCGAGCGCAGACTTCTGGCCGAAAGGTGTGGTTTTTCGGCGGTTCCGGGGCAACCTGCCAAATCCCACACCGGGGCAAACGACGCAATGGAGCCATGTGACGTCATCGCCCAAATCAATTGTTTAATTTTATTTTCCCCTCACTAGCTCGGAAACACGTGTTTTGTCCTTTAATACCAGCGGGTAAAAACGCATTTTATCCACTAGTGGGTAAAGTAATTTGACCTTGAATAAAGTCAAATTAAATGCTTTAAAATTGATAAAAGTAGGTGAATCTAGTAATAAAGATGATTCACCACCTGTGGTACTACTGGAAGCAGTGATAAACGCATTTCTTGCGTTGTAGTTTCCTCGCTATAGTGAGGGGAAAAGTTTTTGTGTTACACTCGGGTGCAAATGTATTTTACTTCTCGTGTGTTAAAAAACTCGCAAGTTCAGGATACTATTCTCGAACCACTCGCTTCGCTCGTGGTTCAACTATAAAATCCTTTCACTTGCTCGTTTTTCAATTCCACACTCGGCGTTAAAATACAACTTTGCCCCCTTGTATAACAAATAACTATTTTATTATTGTTCTCTTTATTTTCTCTCTTTTTAACACGCTTTTATTAGGTCGTCGTGTATGTAACTATGTATGTAATGGAATCTAAGGAAGCTAATTTAACCATCTTCCAGGAGTCGTAGCGTAATGAAAATTGGCAGCTATATGTAGTTCCGATGACAATACAATAATATGGTACTGTTGAGCTGATCTGATGATGGAGTCGGAAGATATGAACTGGAACTACATGATGGAACATCGTATCATAGCCGTTTTTGGGTTTCTTAGAAAAGTCTTGTAATGAACTTTGACTACAATTAGGTTTCAAGGTCTGATGATGAGGCCGGAAGATATGAACTGGAACTACATGATGGAACATCGTATCATAGCTGTTTTTGGGCTTCTTAGGAAAGTCTTGTAATGAACTTTGACTACAATTAGGTTTCAAGGTCTGATGATGGAGCCGGAAGATATGAGCTGGAACTACATGATGGAACATCGTATCATAGCTGTTTTTGGGCTTCTTAGAAAAGTCTTGTAATGAACTTTGACTACGATTAGGTTTCAAGGTCTGATGATGGAGCCGGAAGATATGAACTGGAACTACATGATGGAACATCGTATCATAGCTGTTTTTGGGCTTCTTGGAAAAGTCTTGTAATGAACTTTGACTACGATTAGGTTTCAAGGTCTGATGATGGAGCCGGAAGATATGAACTGGAACTACATGATGGAACATCGTATCATAGCTGTTTTTGGGCTTCTTAGAAAAGTCTTGTAATGAACTATGACTACGATTAGGTTTCAAGGCCTGATGATGGTGCCGGAAGATAAGAACAGAAAAAAAGGGGGGGGGGGAAGCTCGAGGGGGAAGCATGAAAGAAAGATCAACGTAGTATTTAGAATAAGTTGGGTTAGCGTTTTCTTGTGACCTTTAAGAGCAAACAAAGGGGGGCTCGGGGGGCGAAGCCCCCCGCATGAAAAAACATCAACGTAGTATTTAAGATCAGTTGGGTTAGCGTTTTCTTGTGACCTTTAAGAGCAAACAAAGGGGGCCTCGGGGGGCGAAGCCCCCCGCATAAAAGAAAGATAAACGTTGTGTTTTAAATAAGTTAGGTTAGGGTTTTCTTGTTACCCTTAAGAGTAACGAAAAGGGGGGGCTCGGGGGGCGAAGCACCCCGCATAAAAGAAAGATTAACGTAGTATTTAAAATAAGTTGGGTTAGCGTTTTCTTGTGACCTTTAAGAGCAAACAAAGGGGGCTCGGGGCGAAGCCCCCGCATAAAAGAAAGATCAACGTTGTATTTAAAATAAGTTGGGTTAGCGTTTTCTTGTGACCTTTAAGAGCAAACAAAGGTGGGCTCGGGGGGCGAAGCCCCCCGCATAAAAGAAAGATCAACATAGTATTTAAAATAAGTTGGGTTAGGGTTTTCTTGTGACCCTTAAGAGCAAACAAAGGGGGGGCTCGGGGGCGAAGCCCCCGCATGAAAGAAAGATCAACGTAGTATTTAAGATAAGTTGGGTTAGCGTTTTCTTGTGACCTTTAATAGCAAACAAAGGGGGCTCGGGGGCGAAGCCCCCGCATAAAAGAAAGATCAACGTTGTATTTAAAATAAGTTGGTTTAGGGTTTTCTTATGACCCTTAAGAGTAACGAAAAGGGGGCTCGGGGGCGAAGCCCCCCGCATAAAAGAAAGATCAACGTAGTATTTAAAATAAGTTGGGTTAGGGTTTTCTTGTGGCCCTTAAGAGCAAACAAAGGGGGGCTCGGGGGGCGAAGCCCCCCGCATGAAAGAAAGATCAACGTAGTATTTAAGATAAGTTGGGTTAGCGTTTTCTTGTGACCTTTAATAGCAAACAAAGGGGGGCTCGGGGGGCGAAGCCCCCCGCATAAAAGAAAGATCAACGTTGTATTTAAAATAAGTTGGTTTAGGGTTTTCTTATGACCCTTAAGAGTAACGAAAAGGGGGGCTCGGGGGGCGAAGCCCCCGCATAAAAGAAAGATCAACGTAGTATTTAAAATAAGTTGGGTTAGGGTTTTCTTGTGGCCCTTAAGAGCAAACAAAGGGGGCTCGGGGGCGAAGCCCCCGCATGAAAGAAAGATCAACGTAGTAATTAAGATAAGTTGGGTTAGCGTTTTCTTGTGACCTTTAAGAGCAAACAAAGGGGGGCTCGGGGGGCGAAGCCCCCCGCATAAAAGAAAGATCAAAGTAGTATTTAAAATAAGTTGGGTTAGGGTTTTCTTGTGACCCTTAAGAGCAAACTATAGGGGCGAAGCCCCCGCACGAAAGAAAGATCAACGTAGTATTTAAGATAAGTTGGGTTAGCGTTTTCTTGTGACCTTTAAGAGCAAACAAAGGGGGGCTCGAGGGGCGAAGCCCCCCGCATAAAAGAAAGATCAACGTAGTATTTAAAATAAGTTGGGTTAGGGTTTTCTTGTGACCCTTAAGAGTAACGAAAAGGGGGCTCGGGGGCGAAGCCCCCCCCCGCATAAAAGAAAGATCAACGTAGTATTTAAAATAAGTTGGGTTAGCGTTTTCTTGTGACCTTTAAGAGCAAACAAAGGGGGCTCGGGGGCGAAGCCCCCGCATGAAAAAAAGATCAACGTAGTATTTAAGATAAGTTGGGTTAGCGTTTTCTTGTGACCTTTCAGGGCAAACAAACGGGGGCTCGGGGGCGAAGCCCCCGCATAAAAGAAAGATCAACGTTGTATTTAAAATAAGTTGGGTTAAGGTTTTCTTGTGATCCTTAAGAGTAAAGAAAAGGGGGCTCGGGGGCGAAGCCCCCGCATGAAAGAAAGATCAACGTAGTATTTAGAATAAGTTGGGTTAGCGTTTTCTTGTGACCTTTAAGAGCAAACAAAGGGGGGCTCGGGGGGCGAAGCCCCCCGCATGAAAGAAAGATAAACGTTGTATTTTAAATAAGTTGGGTTAGGGTTTTCTTGTTACCCTTAAGAGTAACGAAAAGGGGGGGCTCGGGGGGCGAAGCCCCCCGTATAAAAGAAAGATTAACGTAGTATTTAAAATAAGTTGGGTTAGCGTTTTCTTGTGACCTTTAAGAATAAACAAAGGGGGGCTCGGGGGGCGAAGCCCCCGCATAAAAAAAAGATCAACGTTGTATTTAAAATAAGTTGGGTTAGCGTTTTCTTGTGACCTTTAAGAGCAAACAAAGGGGGGCTCGGGGGGCGAAGCCCCCCGCATGAAAGAAAGATCAACGTAGTATTTAAGATAAGTTGGGTTAACGTTTTCTTGTGACCTTTAAAAGCAAACAAAGGGGGGCTCGGGGGGCGAAGCCCTCCGCATAAAAGAAAGATAAACGTTGTATTTTAAATAAGTTGGGTTAGGGTTTTCTTGTTACCCTTAAGAGTAACGAAAAGGGGGGCTCGGGGGCGAAGCCCCCCGTATAAAAGAAAGATTAACGTAGTATTTAAAATAAGTTGGGTTAGCGTTTTCTTGTGACCTTTAAGAATAAACAAAGGGGGGCTCGGGGGGCGAAGCCCCCGCATAAAAGAAAGATCAACGTTGTATTTAAAATAAGTTGGGTTAGCGTTTTCTTGTGACCTTTAAGAGCAAACAAAGGGGGCTCGGGGGCGAAGCCCCCGCATGAAAGAAAGATCAACGTAGTATTTAAGATAAGTTGGGTTAGCGTTTTCTTGTGACCTTTCAGAGCAAACAAAGGGGGGCTCGGGGGCGAAGCCCCCGCATAAAAGAAAGATCAACGTTGTATTTAAAATAAGTTGGGTTACGGTTTTCTTGTGATCCTTAAGAGTAAAGTAAAGGGGGCTCGGGGGCGAAGCCCCCGCATGAAAGAAAGATCAACGTAGTATTTAGAATAAGTTGGGTTAGCGTTTTCTTGTGACCTTTAAGAGCAAATAAAGGGGGGCTCGGGGGGCGAAGCCCCCCGCATGAAAGAAAGATCAACATAGTATTTAAGATAAGTTGGGTTAACGTTTTCTTGTGACCTTTAAAAGCAAACAAAGGGGGGCTCGGGGGGCGAAGCCCCCCGCATAAAAGAAAGATAAACGTTGTATTTTAAATAACTTGGGTTAGGGTTTTCTTGTGGCCCTTAAGAGCAAACAAAGGGGGGCTCGGGGGGGCGAAGCCCCCCGCATGAAAGAAAGATCAACGTAGTATTTAAGATAAGTTGGGTTAGCGTTTTCTTGTGACCTTTAATAGCAAACAAAGGGGGGCTCGGGGGCGAAGCCCCCGCATAAAAGAAAGATCAACGTTGTATTTAAAATAAGTTGGTTTAGGGTTTTCTTATGACCCTTAAGAGTAACGAAAAGGGGGCTCGGGGGCGAAGCCCCCGCATAAAAGAAAGATCAACGTAGTATTTAAAATAAGTTGGGTTAGGGTTTTCTTGTGGCCCTTAAGAGCAAACAAAGGGGGCTCGGGGGCGAAGCCCCCGCATGAAAGAAAGATCAACGTAGTATTTAAGATAAGTTGGGTTAGCGTTTTCTTGTGACCTTTAAGAGCAAACAAAGGGGGGCTCGGGGGGCGAAGCCCCCCGCATAAAAGAAAGATCAAAGTAGTATTTAAAATAAGTTGGGTTAGGGTTTTCTTGTGACCCTTAAGAGCAAACTAAGGGGGGCTCGGGGGGCGAAGCCCCCCGCACGAAAGAAAGATCAACGTAGTATTTAAGATAAGTTGGGTTAGCGTTTTCTTGTGACCTTTAAGAGCAAACAAAGGGGGGCTCGAGGGGCGAAGCCCCCCGCATAAAAGAAAGATCAACGTAGTATTTAAAATAAGTTGGGTTAGGGTTTTCTTGTGACCCTTAAGAGTAACGAAAAGGGGGCTCGGGGGCGAAGCCCCCCGCATAAAAGAAAGATCAACGTAGTATTTAAAATAAGTTGGGTTAGCGTTTTCTTGTGACCTTTAAGAGCAAACAAAGGGGGCTCGGGGGCGAAGCCCCCGCATGAAAAAAAGATCAACGTAGTATTTAAGATAAGTTGGGTTAGCGTTTTCTTGTGACCTTTCAGGGCAAACAAACGGGGGCTCGGGGGGCGAAGCCCCCCGCATAAAAGAAAGATCAACGTTGTATTTAAAATAAGTTGGGTTAAGGTTTTCTTGTGATCCTTAAGAGTAAAGAAAAGGGGGGCTCGGGGGGCGAAGCCCCCCGCATGAAAGAAAGATCAACGTAGTATTTAGAATAAGTTGGGTTAGCGTTTTCTTGTGACCTTTAAGAGCAAACAAAGGGGGGCTCGGGGGGCGAAGCCCCCGCATGAAAGAAAGATAAACGTTGTATTTTAAATAAGTTGGGTTAGGGTTTTCTTGTTACCCTTAAGAGTAACGAAAAGGGGGGCTCGGGGGCGAAGCCCCCGTATAAAAGAAAGATTAACGTAGTATTTAAAATAAGTTGGGTTAGCGTTTTCTTGTGACCTTTAAGAATAAACAAAGGGGGCTCGGGGGCGAAGCCCCCGCATAAAAAAAAGATCAACGTTGTATTTAAAATAAGTTGGGTTAGCGTTTTCTTGTGACCTTTAAGAGCAAACAAAGGGGGCTCGGGGGCGAAGCCCCCCGCATGAAAGAAAGATCAACGTAGTATTTAAGATAAGTTGGGTTAACGTTTTCTTGTGACCTTTAAAAGCAAACAAAGGGGGGCTCGGGGGGCGAAGCCCTCCGCATAAAAGAAAGATAAACGTTGTATTTTAAATAAGTTGGGTTAGGGTTTTCTTGTTACCCTTAAGAGTAACGAAAATGGGGGGGCTCGGGGGCGAAGCCCCCGTATAAAAGAAAGATTAACGTAGTATTTAAAATAAGTTGGGTTAGCGTTTTCTTGTGACCTTTAAGAATAAACAAAGGGGGCTCGGGGGCGAAGCCCCCGCATAAAAGAAAGATCAACGTTGTATTTAAAATAAGTTGGGTTAGCGTTTTCTTGTGACCTTTAAGAGCAAACAAAGGGGGGCTCGGGGGGCGAAGCCCCCCGCATGAAAGAAAGATCAACGTAGTATTTAAGATAAGTTGGGTTAGCGTTTTCTTGTGACCTTTCAGAGCAAACAAAGGGGGCTCGGGGGCGAAGCCCCCGCATAAAAGAAAGATCAACGTTGTATTTAAAATAAGTTGGGTTACGGTTTTCTTGTGATCCTTAAGAGTAAAGTAAAGGGGGGCTCGGGGGGCGAAGCCCCCCGCATGAAAGAAAGATCAACGTAGTATTTAGAATAAGTTGGGTTAGCGTTTTCTTGTGACCTTTAAGAGCAAATAAAGGGGGGCTCGGGGGGCGAAGCCCCCCGCATGAAAGAAAGATCAACATAGTATTTAAGATAAGTTGGGTTAACGTTTTCTTGTGACCTTTAAAAGCAAACAAAGGGGCTCGGGGGCGAAGCCCCCGCATAAAAGAAAGATAAACGTTGTATTTTAAATAACTTGGGTTAGGGTTTTCTTGTGGCCCTTAAGAGCAAACAAAGGGGGGCTCGGGGGCGAAGCCCCCGCATGAAAGAAAGATCAACGTAGTATTTAAGATAAGTTGGGTTAGCGTTTTCTTGTGACCTTTAATAGCAAACAAAGGGGGGCTCGGGGGGCGAAGCCCCCGCATAAAAGAAAGATCAACGTTGTATTTAAAATAAGTTGGTTTAGGGTTTTCTTATGACCCTTAAGAGTAACGAAAAGGGGCTCGGGGGCGAAGCCCCCGCATAAAAGAAAGATCAACGTAGTATTTAAAATAAGTTGGGTTAGGGTTTTCTTGTGGCCCTTAAGAGCAAACAAAGGGGGGCTCGGGGGGCGAAGCCCCCCGCATGAAAGAAAGATCAACGTAGTATTTAAGATAAGTTGGGTTAGCGTTTTCTTGTGACCTTTAAGAGCAAACAAAGGGGGCTCGGGGGCGAAGCCCCCGCATAAAAGAAAGATCAAAGTAGTATTTAAAATAAGTTGGGTTAGGGTTTTCTTGTGACCCTTAAGAGCAAACTAAGGGGGGCTCGGGGGGCGAAGCCCCCGCACGAAAGAAAGATCAACGTAGTATTTAAGATAAGTTGGGTTAGCGTTTTCTTGTGACCTTTAAGAGCAAACAAAGGGGGGCTCGAGGGGCGAAGCCCCCCGCATAAAAGAAAGATCAACGTAGTATTTAAAATAAGTTGGGTTAGGGTTTTCTTGTGACCCTTAAGAGTAACGAAAAGGGGGGCTCGGGGGCGAAGCCCCCCCCCCCCCCGCATAAAAGAAAGATCAACGTAGTATTTAAAATAAGTTGGGTTAGCGTTTTCTTGTGACCTTTAAGAGCAAACAAGGGGGGCTCGGGGGCGAAGCCCCCGCATGAAAAAAAGATCAACGTAGTATTTAAGATAAGTTGGGTTAGCGTTTTCTTGTGACCTTTCAGGGCAAACAAACGGGGGCTCGGGGGGCGAAGCCCCCCGCATAAAAGAAAGATCAACGTTGTATTTAAAATAAGTTGGGTTAAGGTTTTCTTGTGATCCTTAAGAGTAAAGAAAAGGGGGCTCGGGGGGCGAAGCCCCCCCGCATGAAAGAAAGATCAACGTAGTATTTAGAATAAGTTGGGTTAGCGTTTTCTTGTGACCTTTAAGAGCAAACAAAGGGGGGCTCGGGGGGCGAAGCCCCCCGCATGAAAGAAAGATAAACGTTGTATTTTAAATAAGTTGGGTTAGGGTTTTCTTGTTACCCTTAAGAGTAACGAAAAGGGGGCTCGGGGGCGAAGCCCCCCGTATAAAAGAAAGATTAACGTAGTATTTAAAATAAGTTGGGTTAGCGTTTTCTTGTGACCTTTAAGAATAAACAAAGGGGGGCTCGGGGGGCGAAGCCCCCCGCATAAAAAAAAGATCAACGTTGTATTTAAAATAAGTTGGGTTAGCGTTTTCTTGTGACCTTTAAGAGCAAACAAAGGGGGGCTCGGGGGGCGAAGCCCCCGCATGAAAGAAAGATCAACGTAGTATTTAAGATAAGTTGGGTTAACGTTTTCTTGTGACCTTTAAAAGCAAACAAAGGGGGCTCGGGGGGCGAAGCCCCCCGCATAAAAGAAAGATAAACGTTGTATTTTAAATAAGTTGGGTTAGGGTTTTCTTGTTACCCTTAAGAGTAACGAAAAGGGGGGCTCGGGGCGAAGCCCCCGTATAAAAGAAAGATTAACGTAGTATTTAAAATAAGTTGGGTTAGCGTTTTCTTGTGACCTTTAAGAATAAACAAAGGGGGCTCGGGGGCGAAGCCCCCGCATAAAAGAAAGATCAACGTTGTATTTAAAATAAGTTGGGTTAGCGTTTTCTTGTGACCTTTAATAGCAAACAAAGGGGGCTCGGGGGCGAAGCCCCCGCATAAAAGAAAGATCAACGTTGTATTTAAAATAAGTTGGTTTAGGGTTTTCTTATGACCCTTAAGAGTAACGAAAAAGGGGGCTCGGGGGCGAAGCCCCCCGCATAAAAGAAAGATCAACGTAGTATTTAAAATAAGTTGGGTTAGGGTTTTCTTGTGGCCCTTAAGAGCAAAAAAGGGGGCTCGGGGGCGAAGCCCCCGTATAAAAGAAAGATTAACGTAGTATTTAAAATAAGTTGGGTTAGCGTTTTCTTGTGACCTTTAAGAATAAACAAAGGGGGGCTCGGGGGGGCGAAGCCCCCCGCATGAAAGAAAGATCAACGTAGTATTTAAGATAAGTTGGGTTAGCGTTTTCTTGTGACCTTTAATAGCAAACAAGGGGGGCTCGGGGGCGAAGCCCCCGCATAAAAGAAAGATCAACGTTGTATTTAAAATAAGTTGGTTTAGGGTTTTCTTATGACCCTTAAGAGTAACGAAAAGGGGGCTCGGGGGCGAAGCCCCCGCATAAAAGAAAGATCAACGTAGTATTTAAAATAAGTTGGGTTAGGGTTTTCTTGTGGCCCTTAAGAGCAAACAAAGGGGGGGGGGCGAAGCCCCGCATGAAAGAAAGATCAACGTAGTATTTAAGATAAGTTGGGTTAGCGTTTTCTTGTGACCTTTAAGAGCAAACAAAGGGGGGCTCGGGGCGAAGCCCCCGCATAAAAGAAAGATCAAAGTAGTATTTAAAATAAGTTGGGTTAGGGTTTTCTTGTGACCCTTAAGAGCAAACTAAGGGGGCTCGGGGGCGAAGCCCCCGCACGAAAGAAAGATCAACGTAGTATTTAAGATAAGTTGGGTTAGCGTTTTCTTGTGACCTTTAAGAGCAAACAAAGGGGGCTCGAGGGCGAAGCCCCCGCATAAAAGAAAGATCAACGTAGTATTTAAAATAAGTTGGGTTAGGGTTTTCTTGTGACCCTTAAGAGTAACGAAAAGGGGGGCTCGGGGGGCGAAGCCCCCCCCGCATAAAAGAAAGATCAACGTAGTATTTAAAATAAGTTGGGTTAGCGTTTTCTTGTGACCTTTAAGAGCAAACAAAGGGGGGCTCGGGGGGCGAAGCCCCCCGCATGAAAAAAAGATCAACGTAGTATTTAAGATAAGTTGGGTTAGCGTTTTCTTGTGACCTTTCAGGGCAAACAAACGGGGGCTCGGGGGGCGAAGCCCCCCGCATAAAAGAAAGATCAACGTTGTATTTAAAATAAGTTGGGTTAAGGTTTTCTTGTGATCCTTAAGAGTAAAGAAAAGGGGGCTCGGGGGCGAAGCCCCCGCATGAAAGAAAGATCAACGTAGTATTTAGAATAAGTTGGGTTAGCGTTTTCTTGTGACCTTTAAGAGCAAACAAAGGGGGCTCGGGGGCGAAGCCCCCGCATGAAAGAAAGATAAACGTTGTATTTTAAATAAGTTGGGTTAGGGTTTTCTTGTTACCCTTAAGAGTAACGAAAAGGGGGGCTCGGGGGCGAAGCCCCCGTATAAAAGAAAGATTAACGTAGTATTTAAAATAAGTTGGGTTAGCGTTTTCTTGTGACCTTTAAGAATAAACAAAGGGGGCTCGGGGGCGAAGCCCCCGCATAAAAAAAAGATCAACGTTGTATTTAAAATAAGTTGGGTTAGCGTTTTCTTGTGACCTTTAAGAGCAAACAAAGGGGGGCTCGGGGGGCGAAGCCCCCCGCATGAAAGAAAGATCAACGTAGTATTTAAGATAAGTTGGGTTAATGTTTTCTTGTGACCTTTAAAAGCAAACAAAGGGGGCTCGGGGGCGAAGCCCTCCGCATAAAAGAAAGATAAACGTTGTATTTTAAATAAGTTGGGTTAGGGTTTTCTTGTTACCCTTAAGAGTAACGAAAAGGGGGGCTCGGGGGCGAAGCCCCCCGTATAAAAGAAAGATTAACGTAGTATTTAAAATAAGTTGGGTTAGCGTTTTCTTGTGACCTTTAAGAATAAACAAAGGGGGGCTCGGGGGGCGAAGCCCCCCGCATAAAAGAAAGATCAACGTTGTATTTAAAATAAGTTGGGTTAGCGTTTTCTTGTGACCTTTAAGAGCAAACAAAGGGGGCTTCGGGGGCGAAGCCCCCGCATGAAAGAAAGATCAACGTAGTATTTAAGATAAGTTGGGTTAGCGTTTTCTTGTGACCTTTCAGAGCAAACAAAGGGGGCTCGGGGGCGAAGCCCCCGCATAAAATAAAGATCAACGTTGTATTTAAAATAAGTTGGGTTACGGTTTTCTTGTGATCCTTAAGAGTAAAGTAAAGGGGGGCTCGGGGGGCGAAGCCCCCCGCATGAAAGAAAGATCAACGTAGTATTTAGAATAAGTTGGGTTAGCGTTTTCTTGTGACCTTTAAGAGCAAATAAAGGGGGGCTCGGGGGGCGAAGCCCCCCGCATGAAAGAAAGATCAACATAGTATTTAAGATAAGTTGGGTTAACGTTTTCTTGTGACCTTTAAAAGCAAACAAAGGGGGGCTCGGGGGGCGAAGCCCCCGCATAAAAGAAAGATAAACGTTGTATTTTAAATAACTTGGGTTAGGGTTTTCTTGTTACCCTTAAGAGTAACGAAAAGGGGGGGCTCGGGGGGCGAAGCCCCCCATAAAAGAAAGATTGACGTAGTATTTAAAATAAGTTGGGTTAGCGTTTTCTTGTGACCTTTAAGAGTAAACAAAGGGGGCTCGGGGGCGAAGCCCCCCGCATAAAAGAAAGATCAACATTGTATTTAAAATAAGTTGGTTTAGCGTTTTCTTGTGACCCTTAAGAGTAACGAAAAGGGGGGCTCGGGGGGCGAAGCCCCCCGCATAAAAGAAAGATCAACATAGTATTTAAAATAAGTTGGGTTAGGGTTTTCTTGTGACCCTTAAGAGCAAACAAAGGGGGGCTCGGGGGGCGAAGCCCCCCGCATGAAAGAAAGATCAACGTAGTATTTAAGATAAGTTGGGTTAGCGTTTTCTTGTGACCTTTAATAGCAAACAAAGGGGGGCTCGGGGGGCGAAGCCCCCGCATAAAATAAAGATAAACGTCGTATTTTAAATAAGTTGGGTTAGGGTTTTCTTGTTACCCTTAAGAGTAACGAAAAGGGGGGGCTCGGGGGGCCCGCATAAAAGAAAGATTAACGTAGTATTTAAAATAAGTTGGGTTAGCGTTATCTTGTGACCTTTAAGAGCAAACAAAGGGGGGCTCGGGGGGCGAAGCCCCCGCATAAAAGAAAGATCAACGTTGTATTTAAAATAAGTTGGGTTAGCGTTTTCTTGTGACCTTTAAGAGCAAACAAAGGGGGGCTCGGGAGGCGAAGCCCCCCGCATAAAAGAAAGATCAACGTTGTATTTAAAATAAGTTGGGTAATGGTTTTCCTGTGACCCTTAAGAGCAAATAAAGGGGGGCTCGGCAAAAAAGAAATACTTAAATTTTGTTTTGAATTAGTTGAAATGTGACAATATTTTCTAATCGAGTCAAACAAAATCCCACTAGCTGAGAGCTTCAAAACAATGTATGGCGAAAGTATGTCTCTCTAATGTCTTCAAGAAGTCCGCGATGGCACATGTCTATATTGTCTATTTTTTACGGATAACTACTAGGTATAAACATTTTTATGATAATACCGTAATAAGAAGGTAGCCGCTAGTTATTATTAAGTAGCAATTAGCAATAAGTACACGTTAAGCCACAAATGGCATGTAAAATCCGCCTACTTGAAATAAATTTATGTATAAATGTTAAAAGTATTTCATTATTAATGACTAAAAAGTATCAAATAAATTAATAGTTTAAAAAACACTATAAAACACGCTTTTATAAATACACGTAAAAGCCAAAAATAAATTATGGATCGTTCAAGTTGTCTCTATTTGTGAGCTGAAGTTTAAAAACTATGTGCTTTTAATTATAATATTTGATTGTAAAAGCGTGGGGCGCTGGAACAGGAAAGACTTTCTTGTAAACAAATACTAATCCGAACTTCCTGGCGAATGAAGTTGCATAAGAACATAACGTTTACATATGCCGCCTAAGGGTTACCAAAGAGAACCAAAGATATCTCGTCCACGAACAAGAAATCTGCATCCTGTCACTGTAGACACTTTCCCCTTTTGTACTTTGATTACCGGAAAAAAGCGGCGTTCTAAGTGTCGGTGACTGTCGACTCTCCTCGCTACTAGCGCATATTTTGTCTGAGTTCGACAAACTGGTACCTACTTTGAACACTGACTTTTAATTGATTTGACTGTTTAATGTAGAACCTACTAGTCATGCTGCAACTCCAGTTAGCGCGTCAATCTGTGTAACCTCCTTCCCGTAACATAGCATAATTTGATTTAGCAGCAAGTTATACAAAAAGTCTTTCCTGTTCCAGCGCCCCACGCTTTTACAATCAAATATTATAATTAAAAGCACATAGTTTTTAAACTTCAGCTCACAAATAGAGACAACTTGAACGATCCATAATTTATTTTTGGCTTTTACGTGTATTTATAAAAGCGTGTTTTATAGTGTTTTTTAAACTATTAATTTATTTGTTATCTAAGTTTCGTGACGCATTGGTTTTACTGTAATGTCATGTAAACATGTTTTTACTAATAAATAAATAAAGTTGTCAAGCCGATAAAGTTCGTTTGTCCCTTTCTATCACACCAATATGTCGGAAAGGGACAAACGAATTTTATCGGCTTGATAATTTTAGTGAACGTTTATGAATAAGAGGGTTAGTGTGTATTTAGCCAAAACATACCCAGTTGGCCTAGCACATGATGGCCGCGGGAGTATGTCGCCGCGAGATAGATGCCACGTCTTCTTCTAACTGTATTAATGACATAAGGACGGGTAGTCTATCTCGCGGCGACATACTCCCGCGGCCATCATGTGCTAGGCCTACAGGTGTGGTATAACGTCAGGTCTAGCTCATTACAAGGAAACGATAATGAGTTTTGACACTTGTAGACAAAATTAAGATTAGACAAACATAGGTAATTAATTACATTTCACTAGTGCCGTGTACCCGATGTACCTATACTATACCATGTACAGACAGCATCAATAGTCCATAGTAATTCTAAAGTCCAGTTTTGTAGCCATGTCACGAGCATCTTTAAAAATATCGAATGGCGCCCTCATAGCGAACGCTAGTAATGATGTAAACATTTTCAGGGCCCGGTTCTTTTCACGAAATTTTCCGACTCATGCACACAGTAGGTACATTAGGCTGTATCCTTTTGAAGGTTAACGAACCAGCCCGCCCTCTAACCAATGTCATTAACGGTTAATTTATTGACGGTCGGTATCGTTTAATAGTTTTCATCACACCCCCACTTTAAATGTGCTATTGCAGGCAGGCGGAGCGTGAGTTATAGAAAAATCGTTCTCCCAAGGGAATAATGAAGTTTCTTGTACCGTACTTAACTTTTTTACGTCTATTTACATATTTTTTATATTGCGAGTGTGATGAAAAACATTGTGTGTAACTCGGGGAGTATGAATATTACTAACTCGAGTCTTTAAATCGCTCCGGCAAGCCGTCGCGATTTAACTTACTCTCGTTAGTAATAGTACTATTTTCTACTCCTGAACTGTTATTCGTCATTTACAGGGTCGTGCATATATCTTTAAAACCCTACATAAAAGTATATTCCCCCAATGCCAGCCCCCGACGGCGTTTGATCAGAGTTTCAGACGTAGACGCTTGGTTTTTTCTGCCTATAGTCAAACATTTCGGAGCATTTTTGAACGATAATATACGCCTATTTTATGTGATTTACCTAATACTAAAGTTAATAACAGAAAATACGGAATTCTAATCAATTTTAGCAAAAATAAAATAATATAACAGGTTTTGTCATCTACACAAATTGCTCAGTAAAATTGTGCAATATGTTTCAACTGTTTGGCTATTGAGACCGATTACCTTAGTCTTAGAAGAAAATTTTACTTTTATGCTCTGGAGCATAAAATGCGATTGTATGTCGTCTACGCACGGTGCACTTTATAGCATGAGAAGTGAAAAGTATTGTATACACCGGTGTTTAACTGAGTAAAAAAATACTCGTGGAGTCTTTATTAACAATTTCCGGCTTCGCCTTAAAATGCTACCCGCGCCACTCCCCTTTTTTGACCTCCTTTAAACGCCGGTTGAATAAAATACTATTTCCCTCTACATCGCTCTTCTGTATTGGCGCGATGTGGGCGCGATAGAGCCAATTACGTGTATTTCACTACGGAGCGTTAACAATTGTATATTTGGCTAGAGGACCAGATTCTGTTAGAGATACCGTCAGTTTCCTATACTGGCGCCTCTGGCGGGGATGTAGGTAAACTATTATTTAAGAAACGCCGAGTTTTTTCAAAAAAGATGGTCAATACGGATTAGTTTGACTAGCTATACAAACTGATTCGCATTACACAAAATATAAATATTTACTTAAAATAAAAACATTAAAGGCTCGCGCCATCCTGACAGACACAGTGTCTGTCAGGATGGCGCGAGCCTTTAATGTTTTTTATTACGCTCATTATTTTGGTTGTTGTTCCGAAGTCACGACGCCTTATGTACCTAACTTAAGGAAAATACAACTTAAATGCTTGTGTTATAGAACCGGTCCTAAATTTTGAGCACCTATTGCTCCAACCTTTGATAGGTTTATTTACAAAACCTAAATTAGGCCATAAAACCTTTAAATCCTGTTTTAGTTGAGACGTGATCTTTTTTGTATTCTCTAAATTAAAATAATTAATTCGATAAAAATAAACGACGCTAGCTGAAATAAACCACCCGATTGAAGCACCATGTGGATTAAAAGTTAAAACTACATAATTATGTAACTTTTTTCTTCACCGGCACTAGGCTACTTGCCTCCTAGTCAAATCAGCTTCTTTTTAAGAACTGTCAAAACGAATTTGAACCACTTGTTAATATGGAATTTATATGAAATCGAATTGAGTGACGTCACGGTCATCTCAGTTACTTTATATATTTCTACCTGACTTATTAAATATATACATATTAAATAGAAATTGGATTTAAAAATAACTTCTGTCCATGTTTTTCTTATAATTATTATTATTTCGTGCATGGTATAATTTTATTTTAACTACAGTCAAGTTCCCTCTTCTACAAAAAATTCAAAACAATATAGGTACCATTCATATGACTACTCAACATGATTATACTTAACTAACGTCATCTACCGTCTAAACAGTTCCTGAAATAGATAGTCGATCTAGCCATTTCACGCACGGGATTCAATTAAACCTTTTCGTTATCTCCGCCCCGATAACACTGCCATCTATTGTGCGGTAATGGTAAACGAACGCATATTTCGGGAACACTTTAATAGGGCACCAAACGAAGATAAAATCGGTGGAAATAAATCGTGTATGTGGTTACTTTATTTTGGCATAGGTGTAAGTTAAGGGTGTGTTACGCAACATACTGAAAGTACCCATAGGTATAGGTAGAAGTGAGTTTAAGACGATACAGGAGGGGTCAATTCTCTATACAAACGCTCTCGACAGTCTCGACTATTTCCTCCCTGGTTTTTGAAGATAGAGCAATGATTTTTTCAACACATTTTTTTTTATCTGTGTCGGACCGTTTTGATTTATTTTATATATTATTCTTATTTTTAACGACGCTAGAGCCCATCAAAAATTTCCAAAAACGGCCTTATTGATTATGGCGCAAAAAAGGTGTGGTATTCAAAATTGGTAACAATTAGCCAAAAAAACTAAACGGTCCGACACAGATTATTTCATTGTCATTGTTATTCATATTCTTAAATTTCGTTACGATTGATTAAGTTTTGAAGGAGGAAACAGTCGAGAGGAGAACCTCGATTTTAAAGATTTTTTACAATACTGATTTGTTCTGAATGTACAATTTTTTTTTATAAATCTAGTTAATAACTAACACTAGTATATATATTTAACTAAAATTCCTAAATTGAAAAGGGGGCTCCTTTCCATTTTAGCATTTTCGCTCCTGCAGG
Organism: Leguminivora glycinivorella; assembly: GCF_023078275.1. Taxonomy (NCBI): domain Eukaryota; kingdom Metazoa; phylum Arthropoda; class Insecta; order Lepidoptera; family Tortricidae; genus Leguminivora; species Leguminivora glycinivorella. The sequence goes on from NC_062984.1 coordinate 18,391,708, forward strand.
GTTAGCATATGATTGCCGCGAGAGTATGTCGCCGCGAGATAGACTACCCGTCCTTATAAGGTTAGAAGAAGACGTGTCATTTATCTCGCGGCGATCATGTGCTAGGCCTACTGTAGCGTCTTAAAGTTCCTAAAACCGACAAATGAGAGACCTTCAATAGTGGAGGCATGAAAATTTTCATTCCACAGACACGGCGTACATAGGAGGAAATTCCTCTAAAACCGCAAAGTTTTTATTTTTATACCACATGTTGGCATAACAAAACAAATTTAGTATGAAAATATGTGAGGATCAAAATATGTGGCATACATTATATTTTATACACTTGAGTAAAAACATTTCTTAGAAGGATCGTAGTGATATAACAGGTCGTACAGTTCAATATTAATCAAAAATAACGTCATTCTGTTGAAGATATACAGTACAGTCAGGGGCATAAATATCTATATACACTTTTTGCGTTTTCAGCCATATGATCCATATAAAGTAATGAAAAAGTTATACATACATTTATGCCCTTGACTTTAAAGTTGTATAAGTTTATCTTGTATTTTTAACCCCCGACGCAAAAACGAAGGGGTGTTATAAGTTGGACGTGTCTGTCTGTATGTCTGTCTCTCTGTCTGTCTGTTTGTCTGTATGTCTGTGTGTGTGTCTGCCTGTGGCATCGCAGCTCCCGAACGTATGAACCGATTTAGATTCAGTTTTTTTTTTGTCTGAAAGCTGAGTTAGTCGGGAGTGTTCTTAGCCATGTTTCATGAAAATCGGCCTACTATGTCGCGGTCGGGGGTTTTTTCAAAATTTATAATTTTGTGGTTAGGTTATTTATATATTAATTATGCTGGAACGACATATAGTTACTGAATTTTATATGGCATAGAGAGGAGAGAGGGGGGGTCAGATGATAGATATATAGAAACTAGACTAGAAAAGCCGGCCGAGATATATATGACTATTGTCAGTATAGTATGAAGAAAATATTCCTAATGAAATTCCGCAACACGGCGTGTCTTATATATCTCATTGAACTAAACTGCCTTTCTCGTAATGGGAAGCAAATTGTTATATTTCCAGTATTGCCACGCTTTTAGTATCTGCAGGCGTTTAAGATTCCAGGCCCCGTAGCCGAATGGCATTTCTCCGACGCCAAACGAAAGCGATACGCCGCTGGCTCTGTCGCGCCAATACGCAAGCGCGATAGAGATAGATATCTACTAGCGCTTCGTTTCGTGAGCGTTTCGTGAGCGATTGTGCCATTCGGCTAGCCACCCAGTAGGCAATGTAACCCCACCTGTATAATACCTATATATCTACGTATGCATTATTTATTTAAAAGTAGCTGTTTACCATAATATGCTGGATTATCACCTGACATGACATAGTAACAGTCAAATAAAATAATTAAATACTCCGCACTTCATCGTAAATGATATTCTCGATTTTTAATCCTCCGACGCAATAACGACGGGGTGTTATAAGTTTGACGTGTCTGTCTGTCTGTATGTCTGTATGTCTGTCCTTCTGTCTGGCATCGTAGCTCCCGAACGGATGAACCGATTTAGATTTAGTTTTTTTGGTCTGAAAGCTAAGTTAGTCGGGAGTGTTCGTATTAGTCAAGATATAAGTAGGCAATTAGTCTCATTCACCATAAAATATACCGGACCGATATCCCATACACTTAAGCCGCCATTTTTGATTTTTGCCCTTGAAATCCTTCTTACATACGATATCGGATCGGATAATGTGAAAACGCACTTACTGAGCAATTTTACCTTCTTAAGTCCAACTACCCAACCTAAAAATATTATAATAATCTAACTTCTACTCTGTAAACTATACCTATTTAATATTCATAGCCACATAAACATTTTATAGCCACATAAAAATTGAGCCACATAAATGTATATGCACCTATAGTTAGTAGTTAAACTTTACACGTCGTCTGATGTAGGATGTTCAGTGAGTGGCATAATAACTTAACCACAAAATTACAATTTTGAAAAAACCCCCGACCGCGACATAGTGGTCCGATTTTCATGAAACGTGGCTAAGAAAACTCCCGACTAACTCAGCTTTCAAACAAAAATAATAATTAAATCGGTTCATCCGTTCGGGAGCTACGATGCCAGAGACAGACAGACACACAGACAGACAGAGAAACAGACAAACAGACAGACAGACAGACAGACAGACAGACAGACAGACAGACGGACAGACAGACAGGCAGACACGTCAAACTTATAACACCCCGTCGTTTTTGCGTCGGGGGTTAAAAAGACATTTAAGTAGTAAGTGAGCGCCCCCAAACGGCTACATTGCTGAAACGAAAAAGTACATACATATCTGTTTACGATAGCTTATTCCAATACATCACATCAATATCTCATGGTAGAGAGACTGACTCGTCGTTTAAAAATATTTAAGGACAAATTAAGAACATACATTCATCCCAAATACATTTTATGTAAAATGCTGCCAAGACGAGACTCAGATCTCACGCTGAGTCAAATGTCTAACTCTACAAGCATTAACTTCACAATTTCTACACCTTATTCAAAATACCTACGTAGCTTGGCTTATGAGAAGATCGATGATTTAAAAAAAAGGTAAACTAAGTATAAACAGTTAATATATGTTTCCCAAATTGTGAGGGTTCAAAAAATAGCGAAACGCTCCGAGAAAAGGTAAGTGCCCTTGCGATTGCGCTTCGCTTCACTCGTCTTTTAGTTCAGTTTTCTAATCTATGTAAACTTCTTCGTGTATTTTTTCCAAATCTGTGTATAATTTCCTATACGTTGCCACAGGTCTCATTCTTGTATCAGATGATGTAGGTAAACATGTCGTCCCGCCCGAACTATTGGCAGGGGCAGGGTAGTGGCGTGCGAGAAGAAATAGGTGGTGCCTGGCTCGTCTTGGCAGGGGCACTACCGTGCCCCCAGATATTTTTATCACACATAAGAATAACAAAGATAATTGGGTCAGAGGGCAGTGGCCCCCAAATCGTCAGTCTACGTACAACGGTATTGTAGATAGGTTTGTAACTGCAAATTTGTGAAAATGTGGTTAAAAATTGTGCTTCTTGTTTTTAGTGTGACGGTAAGTAGCATATGAATATTACCCATTAAATAATACCAGTATGAAAGGAGATGATAAGAAATTGTTAAAGATTCAGGGCTAAACGAAAATGACACTGCGTTGTAGTAACAGGTTGTTGCCCACACATGCCCACACCACGATCTAATGCTCATCCCACCGTCGACTTTTACTTCAAGGGATGAAAGGGGGTGGTGAAACTCTTTGCTCATCACCCCTCGGCACACAATTTGTTATATATTACTTGATATTACTAATAATAATATAAAACAAATTGTAAATAATGTTAACCTATATGATGCTATTTACCTGTGTGACATTCGGATCCACGGTCAGAGTCGTATCGTAAAGGTTCCTTTTGTTTCTATTAATCTTATTAACAAAAATTTACAAAAATACTTTCACAGGCTGTACCTGGTGCAAAGGTGCCCATCATACTTTGCCGTATTACCACATTGGATACCAATGACCAAGTTTTGCACCAGGTACGAATCCATGCGAGCATCAGAGGTCCTTTTCCCAATTCTATGTCCCACCTCCCTAATATAAGCAACGGAGTCAGACTCCAACACCCCAACTCAGATTCAGTCGGAGCATGGCTACGTTGCTTGAATCCATTCTTTCTCAATGTTAAAATCTGGACGTGCTCCTTGATAGGACGAAAGCGTCAGAGTCCATGAAAGGATGGACTCCGCAGATTAGCGAAGTGAGCAAAAAGGGCTTTGCATCTGTGGACTCCTTGCGACGAGTTCGTATCTTTTTGCCACCAAAATTGCGCTTGCTCAGCCACTTTTACTCCCGTTTTGGACTCCGCCGATATAAGTTGCTTAGAACTCGAACTCTTGTTAAAATCACCGATGACACTTGACTGGGTGTGAACAACAAGGAGCTTACAGTTCTTACTCTCTTGGATTTTAGCAAAGCCTTCAACACGGTTGATTTTAACATTATGCTCACTTTGTTTGTTACGGTCTTTTAACATGTCTGTTACAATTAACGATTGACTGATTCTATAGTTTTTTATTTGGTCGTTGGCAAATAATAAAGGTTAATTCTTCTTGTTCTTCTTGGCGCAGCACTCTGGCTGATGTTCATCAAGGCGATGTGCTGTACCCCCTTTATTTTCTGTATTTATAAATTCCATCACTCTTAATCTCTCTTCTTACCATCACCTTTATGCCGACGACCATCAAATTTATATTCGCAGAGAGCGCGCAAAAAACTCCGTTCAGCCAAAAATCGTAACTTGAGGCGCTTACCACATTGGCGTCAGAATTATGGTCTTAAAGCAAATTCCGGGAAAAATCAGGTAATTGTGATTTGCAGCCCTAAACTGATTTCCCAAATTGATTTTGTTAAGGTTTCTCCGATGGTTTTTGATAAAATCCAACTTTTTTGGTGAATAGTTATCAAGATACCTTATTCCGGTTGTAAATCAGGTTAGGAATCTTGGGTACCTCAAGTGAGTGAAGTGAGCAGGAACATGTTTACCGCTATAGGTTCTCTCAGGCGACTCCGTAATTTTATACCTATTCCTACTAAGATTTCACTTGCTCAGACATTACTTCATCCCTTTATTAATTATGCTGATATTTCCTATGTAGACATTACCGACGATCAACTCAATTATAAGCTTGGGTGCATTCAAAATGTCTGCATTCGGTTTATATTTGGGTTACGCAAATATAACTATGTTTCCAGTTTTCGATCTCAACTCAAGTGGCTACCTATCCGGCGTCGTCGTAACTCTCACATAATTTGTCTTCCTTATTCTATATTTTTTAATCAAGCAACTCCCCGGTATCTCTAGGAGCATTTTTCTTATCTTAGTTCAATTAGATCCGCTCAAAATGTGCTTCTATCTGTGCCATTCTTCATCTTCCAAATGTAATAATCATTCATTTACTTTCCAGGCTATTAGACTGTGGAACTCTTTCCCTTTTCAGTTAAGACGTTCTCAATCTATTGCCACTTTTGAATCAAACCTTAAAGAATACTATCTTTCTTTTTCTTAGATTTTATGAATGACACATTTGTTTGTTTCATTATTTAATATATACATTTTTATGTATGTATTTTTCTGTACGTTTATGGTTATAATTATTTAAGTACACATATTTGTATCAATATTACAGACAATACTCTATTTTTAAATACACATAATTATTTCTATCAATGGTTTGTGTTCTCTGGTTATATTCAAAATCTACTTCTTATATTTCTTACAGCCACCTACCGTATATTCTAATTATATTAACTCATATTCTCAAAGACTGTCTGGAAGAGATCGCTCTTAAGCAATAAGACCGCCCGTTCTTACTTCTGTTTACTTGTGTTCGTGTTTCTTGTTCATTACTTGTAAAGTATGTGAGGTTTGCAATAAAGAAAGCAACTCATCGTATCGTAAGCAACTCAAGTGGTTGCCTATACGCTTCCGCAAAAACCCTCACATTCTTCATCTTCAATATTCCGTACTGCTTCTTCCAAATACTCCCCACTATCTTAAATTCCGTTTTAAATTGTTATCCTCCGTCAAGTACTTTCAAAAGCTTCTTCTTGTCGTTAACTTAATTTTTTATTTCTACGTATTTAAACTCTACTTTTCTCTTTCAGACTTCTAGCTCCCTAGACGTGGGAGGAGTGATCTCCGGTAACAGGATGGGGGCAATTCCCTTAGGTGTCTCCTTAAGCGAAGGCGAGCTGGATGTGGAAGGGATCTGCAGCGAGCAAGGAGTCGCTTGTCTGAACTGTTCTATGGCTATCAAGTGTGTGATACTGCCCGTCGGATGGCTAAAGGTCTGAATACTTTAAAACTTTCGCAACCAAGAACTCTGGTGGGTACTCGTGAACTACGCTGATTCCACAGAACCCGCTAGGCGAGTTCTTGACATACAAGCGGGCGGTTTTAATTACGACCGGTTCCTGACGTAGTGCGCCATTTTTGCCTAGTAGTGAATACGTTTACTCACCAGTACTTAATTTCTCTTTCTCGGTGCTACTTTCATGTACAAATAGTACCTATACCTGGCGACCGAGCTTCGCTCGTAGTTGCGAGAGCAAGACGCATGAAAACTCGTATCACACATTAAGCGTTTTGATAGAGGAGCGAAATGCGCACTGAATGCGCAGCAAATTTCAGCGAAACCGTTAGAGCTGTTTCGGAGATCGCCGGTATACATAAATAAATAATTAAATACACAAGAATTGCTCATTTAAAAGTATTAGATAGATAGATAGATAATATTATCTCTATAATACATTTCTTTTTATGACAGGCACCAAACACGTACCAGAAGGTAAGCAATAACAATTGCCTATTGACATTCATAACAACATAAAGGTTACTAATTATAGGTGCATACGATGGGAGTGTTATTTTCTTGAAGGTTCGAAGTTTTTTCGTATTGGTCCAGGAATATCGCAGAAGACAGTTAATTCCACGTTTGTAAATATGGAAAAATAAATGTTTTAATAAATTTTGGGACCACCCTAAGAGCCCATAACAGGCAAAATAAATTCATAATCTGCTGAGGTCGCCGTCATCAAGACCGATATATTCTACATCAGTTACTTAACTGGCTTAAAGTGTTGAATATATATGGAAGAATCGGAAAGAGAACTATCCGGTGCCTTTGATTTTAGATTGTTTTATCTTGTTAGTAAAAAATGTGTCCTTTTGTTGTGATTATGTGTGAGAATTTTGAAGAAATTTGAGAAGAAATTGAGAACAAATTTCTTAAGGCTTTTCTTTTAGGTTGTGTTTCTTTTTTTTTTTGTAAAAAATACATTTGCTTTGTTTTTTTTTAATGTGGGTATTCATGTAGATTACGTAGCGTAAGCATTAAGATGATACATGTGTTTGCAGATCCCATTAGAGTCTTGTGGGGCAGGCACGACTTGCAACGCCCGTCACGGTGGGTGTTCGAAACAGCACGTTCCTGAGTGCGACCTAGCTACTGACGAATATCAACACTCATGCGAACAGGTAAAGGAATAGGTACAGGAAATATTTTGGTGAATTTTGATACCCTTCTTCCAGGATCGAGACAGGTGGTGATCGCTCATTTCGAAGGCCAAGAGCCAATATACATAGATAGTTAGTTAACCCTTCTCATTTTCTTTTACTGGCTTTGATACGTGATAGCCATCCAAAAGATAGGTGCCCACTCCGCTTATCGGCAGTTCCGGGTCAGGAAATCTCTGAATACCTACAATTGGCGCCAGAGATACCTACGCCCATTTGTCTCCAAAGGGAATGATTTAGTATTTTGGTTTCTTTAATTACTCGTAAGTTTTAATATGACTGTCCTGTGCCAAATAATTACAGTGGCCTATTTCATAATAAGGACAATTACCCGACAGTGACACTTCGCCATTCATTGCCTGTTTAACAGGGAAATATTGATGCTGAGTAACAATGTTAGAATGTTAAAAATCAACCCAGAAACAAGTTATCGCTTAACGTAAAACCAACATGGTAAGTAGCTTGTAAAATCTACAAGTTAGGTACACTTAACGTAGAAACCCAGAAATAGTCACAGTATAGTCAGTGTCAAGTGTCACTGTGGTGAAGTAGCCCATAGGAAACATGAGCTTGATCTCTATTTTAAAAGTTACAAGTTTGACAAGAACCATTGATGGAATTTAATCTTGGTTTTCCAGATCGGCATATTTCCTGACGCACACGACTGCAGGAAGTTCCACATCTGCTCGCCTCCAGAAGGCAGTCTAGATGGCAAACCAGCGGACCATCGTAGCTCCCTCTGCCCGAGACACTATGGCTACAATCCAGCGACTGCTCAGTGCTCGGTATGAGTTTCAACTATCCATTTTGGCCTTCTGAAAACAAATGTTTTCGGTAAACTTAAAGATCATGGAAGTATTTTTAGTCTGTGACTCTGTGTCCCAAATAGCAATTACAAGTTGCAGAACATTCTCAAAGTTTCCGAAAGTTAAGTACTACGAAATACGAAATTAACAGTTGACGATCACTTCTTTAGAAGACTCCTCATCCAATGCTACAGAAACTGATCCTATAGTATGAAAATAAAACAATGTGCGAAGAACAATACTGAAAACTTAGCATGCTCAACATTCGCAATTTTGAAAACTACTCTTCAGTGCATTGCTAGCCTTAAAAGTTTTGAATGATTTCACGGTTCCAGACTTATATTGACCGGGATACAAACCGTCATAATTAATATATTAATTATAAGATGTAATGTTTTGAAAAGAAGTAGCCCGCTGAGTTTCTTGCCGGTCCCATAGTGGATACCCCCCTCCCAACTGAGGGGGGACTGAAATATTCTCGACGCTGAGGCGTAGGGTTAGAGCCGGCGTAGCTTTATTTGACGTTCATATGCGCATTGTAATATTCCTACTTGAAAAATAAATATTTCATATTCATTTTCATCACTTTTTGTTTTCTTGTCGAGCTCCCGATATTTCGACGCAGTCACATGTCAATAGGTAACAAGATCAATTAAATAATCACTGTTATCACGGTCTGTATCCCGGGCAATGCAAGCCTAATTAACTTATCTATAATCCAACCTGCAATGCTAATATACTAGCAATGGCAGACGTATTCGCGGTCGCATTACCTGCATAGCAATACACATCAGCTAATCCGGAATCCCTTGAGATTCCGCGCATTTCGCCGACAAGCCACTTGCGATGCGATACATGTGGGATAATATACGTTACTGCTAATTCAGACTGTCCCGCTAATTTGAATGTGTATTATTATTTATCGTATGGCATTATATTTGACATGATACAAAAATTAAACCTAGAAGTCTTAAAATAGTCCACGGTTTTCCCATTTAAGGTTTTGAGCTCTGTGTATTATCTTCTTCTAAATGTATAAAAGAAGAAACTGACTGACTGACTGGCTGACTGCCTGACTGACATATCAACGCACAGCCAAAACCGCTGTTCCTAGAGACTCAAAATTTGGCACGTAGGTTCCAGATAAGGTGTAGAGTAGCACTAAGAAAGGATTTTTCTAAATTCACCTCTTAAGGGCACCCCCTTAAGAGGTGAAGGAGAGGCTACTTCACCAAGTAGGGGTACAAAATTTGCACTATTTCAGTACGCGGGCGAAGCCGCGGGAAAAGGCTAGTCATAGTTATAAGAAGTGAGCAGTAAGGTTACCAGAGCTCAACAAGGGTGCAGAGTGTTAGCGTCGGCAACGCGCCTCTAGAGCGTCCATTAGCGATGGAGACTGCTGTTTTATACAACACTAATATGACAAACAAGCATAAGGTCCGCCTGCTGCTGATTAGTAATCATCATAGGCTTTGGATTTGGACGCCTGCAACTACAGGGGTGTTACATGCGCGTTGCCGACGACCCTTTCGAAATCTGTACACTACTTTTTTCTAGTGAAGTACATCAGGTCCGCGCCACGGTGTTTTATTTGGACCGTAGTAGTACAAAAAAGAAATACAATGATATAATTGGCACTTCATGAGTTGCAGGCGTCCATAGTTTACGGTGACTGCTTTACATCAGGTGGACCGTAGGCTTGTTTGCCACCGACATAGGATAAATATAATTATAATAGCTATACACATTAGCCCATGAACTTTGTTATCAATTTTAAATTTCTGGGCATATTGCTATACCTTTTTGAATTGAAAACCCGAGCAATGTGTAAATCAAACTGGCAGGTATTGTCCTTATTATTTCTACTAAGCATTTCTAAAATCTTCCAGATTCCACTGAATAACGGCCAATGCGAAACAAGACCAGTACCCAAATGCACCAAAATCGGTGAAACAGGCGTTCTTTCCAGCAGCCCTAACCACTACTACGTCTGTCGCTCGAAGAACTGGCACCTGAAGCCACAAATCTTCCTCTGCCCCCACGGCTGGATGTTCGTTGACGGCTTTTGCCAACCAGGACTTAGCCAAAATACCAATGCAGTGAGCACGTTAAGATCACTCGGTTTCGCGGACGCAGAATCAGGCGTCCATAGATTCCAGGGCCTTGCTTACAACGATAATAACGAGAGTGTCAGCACCGAGAAGCCCACCACATCATCAGTATACATGGCCCTGTTTTCCACGGAGAAGACCAGCACATACACGCCTGACACTTTCTTGGCTGACAAGTTTGATTTATCCAATTACGACGTTTTTGATGATGGCCAAAGAACCTCAGATTCCAATTCCTGGGAAAGTAGTAATGTTTCTTGGTAGAAGTTGCGATTTAAGAATGTCAACGTCGGTACTACAGCTTAGCAAAAAAGAGTAGAAAAGGAACTATTTTTTTTTGGTTCCGTAGTCGACTACTCGACCAGGAACCCTTATAGTTTCGCCATGTCTGTTTGTCCGTCCGTCCGTCCGCGGATAATCTCAGTGACCGTTAGCACTAGAAAGCTGAAATTTGGCGCCAATATGTATATCAATAACGCCGACAAAGTGCAAAAATAAAAAGTGGAAAAAAGTTTTAACCTAACGTATCACACGTTAGTAGTTAATTACTTATGTAGTTAATTACTCGTACTAACGAAAAATAATCCGTTGAATTGTGAACGTTACGGTTCACCATAACTCGTCAGTCCATAATCTCACTAGTAAGATTATAAACTAACGGTTTTTTTTTCGAAAACTGAATATTAAATCACAAGTAATATACGAATTAAGCCGCCACATAACAAGCAAAGTAACTTACAATTTTGTTTCTCTGGCAAGTTCGACCGTTTCCTTAAACAATATATTGAATTTTGATAATAAAAGTTTAATGAGGTTTTTTATTGACATCTGTGATTGCAGTGTCTATTTGTGTCAGTCACTCTATGGCCACAGAACGATCTACTATAAAACCGACCAATAAGAGCGCTAGCTTCGTTCCGACGCCATGACAGTTTACAATTTGACGGTTTCGTTTCGTTAGATTATAATCTAACGTAAAAATAATCCGTCAAATTGTGAACTGTACATTGCGGTTACAATATTTCGTTAGTTCATAATCTCGCTAGTGAAATTATAAACTAACGGTTTTTACAATTTCACGGTGACATATATACCTAGAAAGTACCCAAAAGCTGAATATAATAGTATAAAATTTTATCTGAGTATTAATTCGTTTTAATCCATAGGCAACCCTATCACCGGACGCCGCGCACGTGCGGCTCATTTCTTTGTAAGAATTTTGTAGGCATTTAAAAAGGCGGCATGTCGTGAACATCAAAGCAGTGGGCCTTCTGTACTTGTACTATTATATATTCTGTGCTTATACATTAGATTTTTAGCTTTCACATAAAATTACGTTTGTTATTGTCTTGTAGTGACAGAACCTGCCTTTTAGTTAGTGTAGCTACCGCTGGCGCTAGTTGCAACTAGCAATGGCCGCCTTAATGAACAGCCATAGTATGGTACGACCAAACGATGGAACGCTGTGTGTGCGATCTGGTGTATGACGCTTTCCTTTTTTCTTTTAATTAATTTAATGTGTTCTGTCCTGTTCTGTTTGTTATTATTCTTTTGTATACTTAGATCTTGCTTATATTCACAGCCTGTTGTTATTTTTCTTGTAACGTTTTCAATTTTATTCTTTTTAACTGTAGTCCATTTTTCTTGTATATGTGTTTTGCATTTCTTCTGTATGTTGCCCTCCGTGAATCTTTCTCACTTGATGGTCTCATCGGAAGATCAGCGCTGGAAATCACCAGCAACACGCTGAGATGAAGCCATTTCGTGGCACTTCATTACTTTCTGTCTTGTTGTTATTATGTGTTCTTTGTCTTGTCTGTGTTCACGAATAAATGTTTATTCTATTCTATTCTATTCTATATTGTTGGATAGGTATTGAAAAATAAATAGGGGTTCACCCAAGTAACTTTTTGATACTCTTAATATTTTCGGAGATAATCGCTCCAAAAGTTTAAAAAGTGCAACCCCCCCCCCCCTCTAACTTTTGAACAATAAGGTAGGGGGCGTTGTAATTTTTTCATATTTTTTAAACTTTTGAACCATAAGGTTAAAAAATATGAAAAAAATCACGAAAGTACAACTTTATAAAGACTTTCTAGGAAAATAATTTTAAACTTGATAGGTTGAACAGTGTTTGAAAAAAATAGGGGAAACTACGGAACCCTATACTGAGCGTAGCCTGACACTCTCTTGGCCGGTTTTTAACATAGAAACACATAACTGTTCTCATTGAAAAGTGTAAAAATCTGTCAAAATAGTTGCCACATGCAAAACGGTTTACATGTGGTTTACCCCCCTGTGGCCCCTTGTAGTGTGACAGGCCACACTCACACTACAACTCCTGACCATACTATATAAGTTGCCGCTAATTGTAATTCAACACACAATAAACCTATATCTCATACAAGTGAGTTCTCCTTTAGTCCCCACATCACATGGCGATCCTGCCAGTGCGGCCTCGCACTGCACTGGCGGCGCGCGCGCCGGCCGGATAATGTAAAGGAAATTCGGCAATAAAACTACATACTCATAGATTTAGTTTTAATATTGTTTCGGACTGTTTAACAGACTTAAACTAATTTGGCAGAAACATAATTTTATCGGGAAGAACATACCGTGGACAGTGCATACAAAGTATAAATTATGTAACTATTTTTACTAAAAATAAAGTGATAATGAACACTAATCACTAAGTGTAAAGTTATAATAGTGACATAAAGCAAAAATTTACTAAATAAAATTGGGACTTGTAATCTTTGTGACGCTGCTGGGAGTTGTTCGTGTCGCTGGACAAGGCCGTCGCCATGGCCCGGCCGTGGTCTGGGATTATTGGTGTGCTTGGTCCAGGCTCTGTGCAACCTGCTTTGACGTCAAGGAACATTCAAAAATAGTGCAGTAGACAAATCGTGCGAAAAGGACAATACAAGCCTAAGATGAGATGTGAGTGTTCAGCTGATTAGTTGTAAATAGGTACAACAAAATCATTTATTTCGTTTAGTATTTTATATTATATAGGTAATAATAAGATTTACAGTTTTGTCTAAAGTAACTATGACGTGTAATAAATATGTAAGTGATTATAGTTGTTGCGCAAAATACAAAAAAAAGTTCGGTGTATTTAAGGGTAAGGTAAAAGTAAGCACTAAACTTGTCGTGCTCGTATTTCGTAACCTCGTGTCGTAGTGAGAGATAATATAAATATATTAAGAAAAGTAAGATTAACGCCGATGAAGAAACGCAAATATGGTTGAAAAGTGGATGTGGTTAAATTTGTGTGTCTATACAGCTAAAGTACTTTTAAATTAAATCAGATCAAGTATATCTAACCTACAAGTGACCTTTACATAGCTACTTTACTCAAATATATTAATCCAATCACATTTCATAAATACATAAATTACATAACATCTGGTTTAAAAATAAGGTATCCCGAACGTTGCACAAATCATTTGGAAGTGATTTCATCACAACTTAGTCATGATGCCACCATGATTGTATGCGCCGTCTGTAATTACAGCTCAGGTTTCAATAAACATTGTATCAATATTGTGCACCTGTTTGTAACATTATATAAATTTTGCAATAATCCTTCTAAACAGTTCCCACTTTTAACCATAAACTTGGATTTAATTTTTTAGTTTAAACAAGGATAATTAAGGTTGTTTTAAATTTAGAATTGTTTTTTTTATGTCAAATCAATATTTTTATTATATGTACTTAACGGACTTGACATTTTTGTTACTAATGGATATGGATATTACGGTTATAAATGGAAAGAAAAGAACACGTATAGTAGGTATTTTGAAAAATAAACTTGTAAATCAATACGAACGAGAATGTATTGGAGGTAAAAGTAGATATTGTCTCTTTTGATTTGTTGTAACTTTGGATTTTATGGTTTGGTGTTGAAATTGTGTGTCTACCTACTTAGAAGATATTATAGAGAAAGAAGATTTAATTTTGACAATGTTGGATTTGTATGGAAACATTAATTTATGGAGAAAGGATTCGTATGACATAGATGGTGAGTTAGCAGTGTTTGGGTAAGCTAAAGCAGATAAGTTTTTCAAAGAACGATAAGCCTGATCAACTTAAAGTTGTTGAAATTCTTATATGTTAAAGCTTTCACAGTGTTGAGTTATATGATTGGATTTTTAATGTTTTTTTTTTGTGAAAGTGTTTAATGTAAAGGGAATTAAGTATCAAAATATGCCTATCGCATCAACGATGGCCCGAGAGGCGGTGTTGTGCGATTAGGTTAGCAAGGGTACGCCAGGATACAAGGCAGGTAGGGAATCCTTGGCCGTCTGACCATGATTTGGTCGAGCATCAATCGTGGGGACACCTTGGACACATGGAAGGTTTTGATGTAAGGATGTGTGTTAAAAGAACTGCCTGTATGTGTAAAAAAATAGTATGTGTGCGCGCTTAAAATAAATATACTTGTATCCTGAGCTAATAAATAAATAAATAAAAGGTCGGCCGACCAAGTAAATGCGCTGTGTACCCTTGCCAAGTATTGCACGCTTTAGATGCACAATTAAATAAAATGTTATAATAAATGAGACGTCTATTAAGGAAAAATAAATGTAAGACTTGCAAGTGATAAGTACCTAAGTGATATGTGGTACCAGACAAATGTGGAAATGACAAAAACGTGGTGTATTGACGAATACACTGCGTGCTTCAAAATGAAGTTAGTTTTTTTTTATTTTTGCTTTGTTGGATCTTTTAAGTTATACCTGTTCATGTTAATCTAAGGGCTTTTGTTTAATATATTATTATGTAGTGTGTTTGTTTCAATATCTGTTTCGTCATCTATTGTATTAGTCTAAATATTTCGTTAAGAACTTTTTCATGTTAACCTTTAAGTTCAAATTATAACTAATGTTTAATTGTGTAAGTTTTTTTTTACATATTACTTACTTATTAGTTTGTTTATTTTAAATCTTTATTGGATAGATTACTTTATCAGAATTAAACATCTTATTTCACTTGTGTTTCTTACCTATATCTTTTGAAAATGTCATGTACTACATTTATACTCCATTCATATACTATACATACTTCAGAGCTATTGTTTTATTGCAAAAATGTTTAAATAACTTTTTGAAAATTTTAAATTCTTTAAAAAGCCACACGGCCGCCCTGGCAGGATCGCCATGTGATTGTTATTGTAAATGAAAAAAAAAAAGATTAATCCCAATGAATAATTAATCTTTTTTTTTTCATGGGAAGGGAGATGTAGTGTGACAGGCCACACTCACACTACAACTCCTGACCATACTATATAAGTTGCCGCTAATTGTAATTCAACACACAATAAACCTATATCTCATACAAGTGAGTTCTCCTTTAGTCCCCACATCACACCCTATTATTTTGTCCTCTTTTTTGCCAGGCTTGGCACTTACTTGGATAATTTTGATTTAAATTTGGCACCGACAGCAACTCGTTTAAATAAGACGAAGAAGAAGATCAAGATGACCTGCGAAACTATGGGATTCACAGACCTTAGGGCCAGTTGCATCAACCACATTTGACAGACACATCGTCACGCAGCAGGCACACCGACTGTTAAAGGCTTACTTTGCTATTCGAAAACAGATAGCAAAATTGCACTGTATCCACAAGAGTGCAAAATAATTTCATAGAAATTTTAACTTGATGTCTTAAACTGGCTGGTAGAATTTACGTATAAATGATGATTTTGAATTATAAAATATATTGAATAAATTGATGGATTTCATTTAATTTGATGTTTTATAGTTAGTATTTTGTTCGTTTTGGTGTGGTGAAAAATTGTGTGTTTTACTCGGTGGCAAAGTTTGTTTAGCCTTCGTGCCTTGAAACCCTCGCAACGCTCAAGATTCCACTTTTTGAAAAACTCGCTACGCTCGCGGTTCAATATTGGAATCTTTCGCTTGCTCAGGTATCAATATTGGCACGTGCGGTTAAACAACTACTTTGCCCCCTTGTAAAACAAATAACTATTTTCATATAATTATTGCTGACTGTTAGGTACATTATAAGTACGTACCTACAATAAAATAAAAATACTTAAATATTAAAAAAGAAGCAACAATATTTTAATAAGAGCAAATGTTGTTTATAATTGTCATGCTGATAATAAATAAGCAGGCGCTGCTTTCAATAACCGAAAACCCTCACACTTACAAATTAGAGTTCTGTTGTGTCGGTGGAGCAATTAAATATCCAACTCATCCGGTTGTCTGCCAACTCCTTAATATTCTGATATATCACGATCTGAACCTTTCTTTTATTTGGTTAAATTAGTTTCACCTTAGGCCTCCCTCCCGCTCCTTTTTTTTTTACTTCAACGGAAGATCAATACGAAACTTCAGTTTTTCTCATCGGAAAAGAGCCATTAAAGTATATTTACATAATTATACAAGAGACTAAGACTAAACTTAAAAGCTAGCTAATATCAAGTATGATTTACATAGGATTCGCAATCTTCATACTAAGAATCGTATCGTACCTCATTTTTTTAGCGCCACCTATTAAATACTATCATAACATACTTCATCTTACCTATGACCATTTAAAAGTGCTTATTGTAAGCCTATTTGAATAAAGAATAAATGTTTAATTTAATATGTTTAATTTAATAAATGTTTGACAATGAGAAACTATGGTGATGGTAAGTAAGATGGCTAAAACAATAAAACCATTCGCCATTGTAACCGTGTGTTTCAGACTTCACTCTTAAGAAAAAACTTAGCCTCAAAGTGGAGAGAATCGATACGAGTAGGTTAAATCGATCTTAACGAAACTCCCACGAAATACAAGTATATTAATTAAAACCGAAATAAATTACACATATGACCAAGGCCTATGGTGCCTGAGGCTGGAATCGAACCAGCGTGCCTACTCTGCAATCGTTTCTGCTCGGCCACCCAGGTCACAGTTGCTGAGGTCGAAATTTTCTCTCATGTAATGTAGGCGACGGAACTTCCAACCTCCGTGCTGCGCGGGTGCTGGCAGCCTGGCCTGTATGGATGCCGCTGCCAGCGCGCGTCTTTTGTTTCTGTACATATTTTTTCTATGTTACAAAATATCAACAAGGCTCAGAAATGTATAGTTTGCACATCAGATTGTAATTGTTATGTGTAAATAGACTTTTTTTGTATATATCCTTATAAATAATTGTGTAATGTGCCTGTATTGTAAATAAACTGTATATAGAACTTTCGTGTATAATTTTCGTCACCAGCGGCCTGATCTGTTACAGCTACTATACAAGGACTAGTAGCGCCTTCTGACAACAAGACAATACAATAATAAGTTCAAAAAATTCAAAATTCAAAAAATTCTAAATTATTTATTCATATAAATTACACAATTAATATAAGCTATGGGATGGAGCCTCCCTGTAAGCAAAAATAGCTTGTGTTGGGAGCCTCCGCTCTTCCTTAGGTAAAATAACATAAGTTAACTAAGTATAACATAAGCCGTATAACTCAGTTATAAATCTATACATTTACATTATTATTTCTATATATTCTATTAGTAAGTGCGATAGGGACGGCCAGATGTTTTATCATTTATCGCGCGACCATGATTCCCGTGCAGGGTTGTTACCAGTGCAGTGTTATGGTCGGCAACGCACATTTAATATAAAAAATACGTAAGTAGGGAATTTAAAGACCCATGTATGCATCTGCTCAAAACTTTACCAAGACCTTAACTTGCACGTCCACATATTTCTGAGCATCTTGACCGCTCACGTAGGTATATATAATCACATATATACTGTACCTACATGTAGTATGTAGGACTGTGCCGCTGTAGAGAACAATCGCGTCGACCCGCGACCCGTCCCTGAGCGCACAATGCACTAGCTGCACTGGCGGGTTAACAAGTTACTAGCGAGTAGCGGTGTCGACAATCCCGTGCCGTTCACGAAGGCGCGTGGTCTGGTTTGCAATGGCATACTGATTTGATAAATTTGCGCGTCATCGTGAATGACAGCATCTACTTATAGTCATTGTCATTCCTCGGCCTTGGAATATACATTCCTAGCGCCATGCGCTAGGACACTTTGAGCGTACACTGGTGATCCTCGGTTTAGAGAAAACATGCGCGACTCACATCAATAGGGAATTTGACTATAGTAAAAATTAAATATTTTATACCATGCACGAAATAAAGAATCTGATAATTATAAGAAAACCATGAACAGAAGTTATTTTTAAATCCAGTTTCTATTTAATATGTCAGATAGAAATATATAAAGTAACTGAGTTGACCGTGACGTCACTCAATTCGATTTCATATAAATTACATATTAGCAAGTCGTCCAAATTCGTTTTGACAGTTCTTAAAAAGAAGCTGATTTTACTAGGAGGCAAGTAGCCTATAGCTCAGACTAGCTAGTTATGTCACACCCTTTGCCACAAAACGCTCCCTGACCGTCATGAGCACGGATGTTTGCCAACTGCCACAGATTTGGTCACCTCTGACCGTGCAAGCTCCTAACAGTGGTCTCACATTAATAGTTTTTATACAGTTAAACTCCTATAAAACTCACTGTGCCAGGTACTTACTACACGGGAAGACAATGTCGAACCTGTGATATGGTGTTATATAACAGCACTGAACTTAATTTTCATGGCCATCAAAGTTAGGTTGTATGACCCATGTCTATGAGAGTACTAGTGGCAGACTAGCAGTTATTGTTACAGCTATGTTCTATTTAGGACTTGTCCAATGACAGGGAACATTATCAGAAACTGGCTAGCAGCAATATTCTATGAGCTTATTGCTTACACTTTTGCTGCCAAAATATCATCCTAAGTTATTCTCTCCGCTATCGCCTCTGCTTCCGCTTCCTCCTATCTTCGCTCCTCTCTAGGGGGCGAACAGTATAAATAAACCTATGCCCCTCTAGCACAATTTGCCTGGTCGCGCGCGAGTCAATACAAGTCGCACTCGTCGTCGTTAGTCGCGCTTGATGTATGGACTCGCGCGCGACAAGGTAAGGTGTGCTAAAGGTTTTTAGATTTTAGATATTTTTTGTATCTCTGAATTGAGTGTGATTCGTTTCAAAATCGCTTCCGCCTCCGCTTCTGCCCATCTTTGAGGCAACCACGCAGACTAACGGTGTACAAAAAACGAAAACCTCTGACATTAGACACTAGAATTGCATCAGAGTTTGGTGCGATCCGCCGTGGGAACCTTGTCTGTGCGCGTACATTGGTGGTCGATGGTGTGGAGAAGGCCTTATTTTAATTTAGGTAGACACCCGAATTCGACGAATACTGACCCGATGGCATTGTCATGCTATTCTCCTTAAATATTAATGTTCTCCTGTAGAAAGCGCTGGTGGCCTAGCGGAAAGAGCGTGCGACTTTCGATCCGGAGGTCGCGGGTTCGAACCCGGCTCGTACCAATGAGTTTTTCTGAACTTATGTGCGAAATGTCATTTGAAATTTGCCAGTCTCTTTTCGGTGAAGGAAAACAGTAGGCCTAGCACATGATGGCCGCGAGAGTATGTCGCCGCGAGATAGATGACACCTCTTCTTCTAACTGTATTAATGACATAAGGACGGGTAGAATTCGTTCAATTGATTTTATCGCTTCGTCAGATAAATACCAACTACGTTATACATTCTGCTCGTGAGAGCAAATCTCTTTTTTACGACTTTCCACAGTGTGTATCTATACAGCCCTGCTGCCCAAAGCATATAAGTTCTTCTTCTTCTTGCTAGTGTTATCCTAGCATTTTCACATGGCACGTCATGAGAGTCTGAAGTCTTCAAGATTTGAAAATATACTAATAAATATATATTGTAGTTAAACGTGCGTTGAGATGTGTATATAGTTTATTGTTTATAGTTTTTAAGCGTCTGCCATATGACCTTCCAGTGGGTCAGTAAGAGGAAATAAGACCTATTTGGATTATTCCTGTTTCCTCAGGATTTTCCTTCGCCGAAAAGCGCGCCGAAAACTCATTGGTACGAGTCGGGGTTTACCCGCAACTTCCGTATGGAAAGTCGCACACCGTTACCGCTAGGCTACCGGCGCCAAATGTTTATGTACTTATTATCAAAAGCCTCCTCCACACTATGGAGCCGTAACCCATAGCAGCATTTGTCAGCCAAAATGCCAGAGCCGATGCGAATCTACGAACCGCTATGCAACACGGTTCCAATAGTCTTGATAATTGAACACCGATGATTCGTCACATTCCGAGATGCGTTGTCTATGCAAATGTTTTTATAGTTGACCCTTATAGGTCAAAGCAGTTGATGTCTTACTTTAGAGTACTTGTGCTAGTTTGATGTCAATGGCACTGTTTGTGAATTGTTTGACGCGAGTTCATGGTGTGATGGTGTCATATTTATGTTATTTATTTTGTTTTATGGGATGGATTGAATTTGGATTTTAACACAAATCAAACTACTGTTGAAAATAAAGATATTTACTTTATACTTGTTTCGTGAGAATTTACTTTTAAGAAAATAATGATGAATGATAATGAACAGATGGAATTCTTCTTACGGGGCTTACTAACTATCAGTTCGCCTATCGATATCGGCCTGTAAGTTAAAAGGAAAAAGTAACATCACCAATAAGTCCAATACCTTTATATAGAAACCCTTAAAAGAAATACCACTAAATATATTTTTTCTACTTGTCGACTGTAATCTGTCAATTAGGACACCACAGACTAAACCATAAGTGCTAACTTTTCAGTGTTGGATACTCTATGGCAGTTCCGACTCAATTATAATAAGCTCATTATAGTTGACTTTAGTTAACTGTAATAATTTCAAAAATAGAACTTCATACAATTTCTATACTAATTTGCGATACCTGGCAAATTTTCCTGCATCTGAAACAATTTTTTTTTTATCTGTCGCGTTATCGGACAATCAGAGACGGTTATTACAAACAATTGGTTGCTAGGTAATTCGATGTTGATACAACGGTGAACGACTCTATTAACATTAATTTTAACTTGCATGAATGATGATATTGAATTGATGATGAAGATGACGACTCGTAGAAAAAGTATTGTATACAATAGTGATATAATTAAGCTTTTCACTCTCGTACCGTACTATTAGGCCACTCAGCAAGCTTCGTGGCCTAAACATGGTACTCAACTGAAAAGCTTTGTATTATATCACGATTGTATAAAATACTATTTCCATATTGTTTTCCGATAAAATGATTGTTCCAAATTTAAAAAAAACAGAGGCTAAAACAAGCACACGTATATACTATGTAATTAGTATGGTGCAACTTGCTTTTTCCTGCGGCTTCGTCCGCGTACTAATCTAACCTTGTTTTACCATACAAACTTTGGACCCCCATTTCACCCCCTTAGGAGGTGAATTTAGAAAAATCCTTTCTTAGTGCTCCTTTACACCTTATAAGGAACCTACGTGCCAAATTTGGAATCTCTAGGATCAGCGGCTTCGGCTGTGCGTTGATATGTCAGTCAGTCAGTCAGTCAGTTTCTTCTATTATATATTTAGATAGAAGAAGATTAGAATTAAGAACACAAATATATGTATTATGGCTTAGATAAATTTACACTATAGCAATCATCTATTGTCACTAATAAAGTCACTATCGGTCGGTTGCTGAGATTTGGCAACAAAGGGTATCACAGTATAAAATGCACTGTGCGCAAAGTTATTGTCCATATCTGAATATAAGAAATAGTTCATCTTTTTACAAAGGAATTCCAGAAATGCTCAATTGAAGAGTGTCGTTTGTGTATACAGCACATCCTAATTAGTAATTATACTGGACAAGTAGGAGTAAGTAAGTATCTTTACTATGTGCAACTAGCACGTGAATGGGGCATTACAATAAATTGGACACACACACAACCGTAGTACTTAGCCTAACCGTTAGAAAATGTTCTAATACTTCTAATTGTCTTTACTCTTGGCAGTCTTCCTTAGTTTATTGCCTTTTCTCTAGGTTGAAAAGTAGTTCCCTATTTCACTGTTTTTCTAACGTCGTCTTTTGGTAAATTTTATAAAGTTTAAGTTCCTTTTAGTACCCTTTGTCCCTCATTGTAACGATTGTTTTTAATTTAGTAAGAAAGAACTAGTGGCGAATTTATAACATGTTGTTGGTTTTCCAAATGCGGCCGTAATGTGATTGCTCTGGTCCTCTGATTAAAGTAAATTCGTTATATCAAAATATCAGCTGAATATTCATACCGAAAGGTTTCGTATGATTTCAGGTAACAAAAGCCGTTTTGGTTAAAAATAAAATATAACCTTAAAAATTGATAGATATGCAAATTAGAAAAAACCCTAAATAAAAAACTTTTTTGCCCCGTGATAAAGCGATCCGGGCCGGAAAATGTGAAAAATAAATTTAAATTGGTTTACATTGTGAGTGTTTTGACGTAAAGTAATTTAACATGGGAATAAATTTACATTTTGGCCTGCTGTTATTTAAAAAAACATTCTATAACTGAAAACAACACAGACACTCCAGTAACAATGACATGGACAAGACATGTCTCCCCTTCAGTTTTATATTATTACTTACAATCATTATAAATAATACATAAGATCAATGGTATTCATAAGTATGTATGTATTTTATAAATGTCACTAAAGTATATAGATAATAACACAAGCCTGGTAAAACCTATTCAGTCTTTCCAAATATGTAGTTTCCATGAATTTATTTTCATTTTCTTAATATGTATGCTATGTGCTTGCTTCGATAAGCATGCCCAAATCGAAACATTACAATTTTAAATCCATGCACTTCCTGGATTGCAAAACGAACATTCATTACAAAATACCTACTGCTTGAAATTATAAGCATCTACAAGTGCCTACCTCTGTATTTCAATAGTAGGTACAAGGACCATGAAACAATCCAACTTCTTATTTAAATTAGCTAATTTAGTTGATCCGATTGTCTGAAACTTTTTGCGTCGCAACCGTGAACAAAAAAGGAGTAAACAAAGAGTACCAAGCACTGCATTCGTCAATCAACCGAGCAAGCATCAACTACCATTACTCCCGCCACATTTTAAGACACACATTTACCGTCAAAGCCGCACGGGCACCTCACCATTCATTACTCTGCACCTCCACTAACCGGTGCATCGCGACACTAGCGTTCCAAATTTGAAATTTTGAATTTCCGAGCCGGCCATTTTGGGAGCTGTCAGTTTGCGCGCGAAGTGTTTTTTTAATCGTGCTGTTTTTGTGGATGCCAGTTAGATTTATCTGAGGTAAGTTTTTATTTTATTATGCATATTTCGTTAAAAAATGCTCCAGGGCCTTGTTTTTGTATAGTAATTGACCCAATTATTTATTGAAGCGTGTTGTTTTAATTAATTAAGTTATTTCTGAAAATTGTTTTATATTCCAGGAATTGTAAATTAGTAGATTAATTTTGGTGATTAAAATCTGCGGCCGGTACTGCGGTGATGAAATCTGATTATTTGTACATACGTGTGTGCATCAATTTTATTGGAATTAATCCGCATCCGATAGTTTTTATAATTTGGATAAACGTGTTTAATAGGATAGCCAAGGCCAACGTTCAAGTATCCTACCTAATCATAAGCATCTATTATTTTCATAATACTTTAACACCTAAAGACATACACATTGTAAATACACATAAAAGTTTAAATAAAAATCTCATGTTGTCGTATGAAGTGGACCTTTGTGGTGACACTAACTTGTATGTGTTTGTGTGTAATTTCCTTTTCGCACGTGTATCGTAGGTACGACGTTTTTAAGGGTGTGTCGTGTCAATTTAAAACACTCTCTTCGGTCCTGTTTTCTTTTATTGCCACTCGTTTCGAACTTCCACCTCTCCGCACTTGTATACTATTGTGCACATCAGATTCCCACACGGTCAAACTAGAGAGACTCTCAATGTAAATATCATCTACAACGACGCTTAGGCCTGCAACAGTCTTAAAATTCATAATCTTAAAAAAAGACTTCTATGCAATCTGTCAAATCAATCTGAAAATTCATAATCTTAAAAAACAAGAGTGTGTGTGGACAGTCGCGAAATTGTATGGAACTCCGTGCACTCGATCTGATTTTTGTAAGATTATGATTTTTTTAGATTATGAATTTTAAGACTGTCTATTACGGGCCTTATGTAAAAACTGCTGTCTGTGTCATTTATTCGTCTCTAAGGGCCAGTTGCATCAACCACTTTTGACAGACACATCATCGTCACACAGCAGACGTATGGAACTTCCCGTACAATCAAATTCAACGAACGCTTTAACGGTGACAGACGGGTTGATCCAACCGGCACAAAGGCAATCAACATGTTAAACAAGGGATTAAATTTTAAACATAAATATTAACCTACATTTTTTCAGCACTAAAGGTTAAATACCAACTGCAAATGACTAATAAGTCTGCTATTCAACACAATCATAAATATTTGAAAGGTTAATTACAGTCGTTCGTTTGTGTAACTTACTGTGTTTGTCTTAAAGCTTATTTTTGCATAGCGGCTGATGAGTGTAAAATAGTATAGTTATAGCATGCTAATAAATTTAGAAGAAGAACAGTAATTGCGTTTTGCAATATACTAGTAATTCTATCTAGGATTAAGACCGTTTTCACACGATCCGACCCGATATCGGATGATTCGGATGTAGGATGTCAAAGGCAAAGGCAAATAGGCGCCTTTAATATTTAAGATATTGATCCTACATCCTATCTACATCCAATGTCGGATCGACTTATGTCAAAGCGCTCTAACACCCATAAGCGTCATTTGAACGTCAAATGCCTGATCCTAATATGACATTACTTCAGGACCAGTCGGGTATGCCTTATGAAGGATTTTGTATGCGTTTGGAAAATGCTTTAATCACTTTTCTGCTAGTCGTTATCTAAAGCAGTAGCCCATTTGACAAATTGGCACATTGTGAATGCTACGATTAATATCTTGGACACATTACTGGCCCCGTAGCCGAATGGCATTTATGCGACGCGAAACGAAATCGAAACGACGCAGACAAGTAGTCTGGCTCTGTCGCGCCAATACGCAAGAGTGATAGAGATAGATAGCTACGAAAGAGATATTATCGTGAGCGTTTCGTGAGCGTTTGTGCATTCGGCTACGCACACTGATACAGGAAGGCATATATATTATAATTACGTGTAAACGAGATTTTCCCCTCACTAGCTCGGAAACACGTGTTTTAACCTTTAATACCAGCGGATAAAAACGCATTTTATCCACTAGTGGGTAAAGTAATTTAACCTTGAATAAAGTGAAATTAACTGCTTTAAAATTGATAAAAGTAGGTGAATCTAGTAATAAAGAAACCACTTGACAGTCCAGCCCGCGCGACCATATTCCGGTCAACCGTCCGGGTTTTTAAGCGACGCGCGCAGCGCGCTGCGCATTCACAACTTTTTACAAAAACGTCTGTATCTTCTAAACTACACAAGGTATAGTTAAAAAAAAATACTTCGGTATAAATGAACGTACAGTACTTGAAATAAAATTATAGTGATAGTAAAATATGTATGATCATATACTATAAATCAAGGTTAAACTTATGTAATCGAAAAAAAAATGAAGAAATTTTTTATTTGACTATTACTTAAATTACAGGAAATTTTGAGCGATGACCCCCTTTTTTTATTACGTATTAGAGAAGTATACTATTTTACCTTTATAATGATACCACAACCAACACATACAGTTCTCATGAAGATATCCAAAAAAAATTAAACAAATTCAAAATCAAACACAAACACGCGGAGTTTGACAAGGCACTGCCGAATTTATTTTTTCATTCACTAAGTAACGAGCGTACACTGCCATCTATACTTTTTGTAGCAAACTATGTAGTTAGGCTACGTTTTTGTATCAAGAGAATAAGTAAATAATGCCGCAATATTTCGCTAGATGTCACTTTAATCAACTGTGTCTTCATCCCCTCTTTTGGATAGTAAGGTATCGTAGGACTGTCTACCGGATTTTTTTTTTGGATACTATGCTATCGTAGGACTGTCAAGTGGTTATTTCCCACCTGTGGAACTACTGGAAGCGTTGTAGTTTCCTCGCTATAGTGAGGGGAAAAGTTTTGTGTTACACTCGGGTGCAATAGTACTTTATAGTACATTGTGCAACAAGGGGAGGAAGTTGAATATTACTAACGAGAGTAAGTTAAATCGCGACGGCTTGCCGGAGCGATTTAAAGACTCGAGTTAGTAGTATTCATACTCCTCGAGTTACACACAATGTTTTTCATCACATTCGCAATGTAAAAAATATACAAATAGATGTAAAAAAGTTAAGTACGGTACAAGAAATTTCATTATTCCCTTGGGAGAACGATTTTTCTATAACTCACGCTCCGCCTGCGTGCAATAGCACATTTAAAGTGCGGGTGTGATGAAAATGTATTTTACTTCTCGTGTGTTAAAAAACTCGCAAGTTCAGGATTCTATTCTCGAACATGGAATCCTTCAACTATAGAATCCTTTCACTTGCTCGTTTTTCAATTCCACACCCGGCGTTAAAATACAACTTTGCCCCCTTGTATAACAAATAACTATTATCTACACGTGCCTAGCCGAATGCACAAACGCTCATGAAACGAAACGCTCACGAAACGAAACGCTCGTAGGTATCTATCTCTATCGCTCTTGCGTATTGGCGCGACAGACTACCTTTCGCGGCGTTTCGTTTTCGTTTCGCGTCGTAGAAATGCCATTCGGCTACGGGGCTTGAAAACATCAAATTTCTAGATAATCAAATCAAAATCTCAATTTGTATAAAGTCCGAATGGCGCTTCAGATCAATAAATAACTGCAGGTATGCCAGTAACTGCAGAAACATTTGTCTCATGAGAAAACAATAACATTTACAGTCTGGCCAAAAAGAGTAGAAATTAAAAAACCGGCCAAGAGCGTGTCGGGCCACGCTCAGTGTAGGGTTCCGTAGTTTTCCGTATTTTTCTCAAAAACTACTGAACCTATAAAGTTCAAAACAATTTTCCTAGAAAGTCTTTATAAAGTTCTACTTTTGTGATTTTTTTCATATTTTTTAAACATATGGTTCAAAAGTTAGAGGGGGGGGGACGCACTTTTTTTTCCTTTAGGAGCTATTATTTCCGAAAATATAAATATTATCGAAAAACAATCTTAGCAAACCCTTATTCATTTTTAAATACCTATCCAACAATATATCACACGTTATGGTTGGAATGAAAAAAAAATTCAGCCCCCACTTTACATGTAGGGGAGGTACCCTAATAAAACATTTTTTTCCATTTTTTATTTTTGCACTTTGTCGGCGTGATTGATATACATATTGGTACCAAATTTCAGCTTTCTAGTGCTAACGGTTACTGAGATTATCCGCGGACGGACGGACGGACGGACGGACGGACGGACGGACAGACAGACATGGCGAAACTATAAGGGTTCCTAGTTGACTACGGAACTCTAAAAAGTGGCAACATCGTAGTGTCTTCCCTTTTGCTCACACATATTGATTTGAAAGGGATGACAATGTTGCACCTTTTTAATTTCTAATCTTTTTGGTCAGACTGTAGGTGGGCCATTTTTTTTTTTTTTCAAAGTTGTCCACCCAACTTTTTTTGTAACATGGGTATTTTTACGGGATTCATACTCAGAAGCGAAAGCTCTTTCGATCCTGATAAGAGAAAAAAAATGTCCCAAGATTTCCATACATTTTTTCAAACCTTCCATTCCGTTACCGCCATACAAAATGTATGAAAAAATGGTAACAGAATGGGAAAAAACCTTGGGACACTTTTTTTCTCCTATTAGGATTGAAAGAGCTCGCGATTCTGAACTTGGAAAACACATAAAAATTTCCAAATCCAAAAAAAAAATGGGGTGGACAACTTTGAAAAAAATAGCCCAGGTATCTTCGTTTGTTTGTAAAACCGTCCATAATTATCTCAGAGCAAAAAATAAGTACTAATAATTATACATTAATGAATTCAAAGTAAACTAGCCATTTGTTAACTCGCACCCAGAAAGTGCTGTAATTAAAATCATAAAAACGCAAACAATGTAAATTTAAATTTGGATCCAAACCGTGCAATAACTGTATTTTCCGTTGCTTTAAAGATGCTACCTTGATTAGAGGTAACAAAGAGGATCGAGTATTATAGAGAGTTACTGTCAAAGTAAAATATGTAATCTTATTATCTTAGTACATAGACACAGGCTTAAATCTTTTGAACCTTTGTTTTGACAATTTGGCCCATATTCTTAGCTTGATGCATACATATATACATACATACAATCACGCCTGTATCCCATAAAGGGGTAGGCAGAGCACATGAAACTACTAAAGCTTCAGGGCCACTCATGGCAAATAAGGGGTTAAAAGAAAACGAAACTGTGGCATAGCTGTGTCTTAGCTTGATATGTGTTAAAATGTCAAATATCAGTATTAGCGCCATCTAGCCGAGCGTTCCCTAAAGGTGTAACGCCATGTAGGCCACCGTAGGTACCTTTTTCTTTATGGTTCTGAAGTACGTTTTTTTCTTAGACCTTATCTGTCTATACGGAGTTACATAATGTCTGAGGTAAATATGAAGTATGAGTACTTGAGTAGGTACTTTATATATTTAACAATTTTAAATACCTGTACCAAATCAAAGGCGATGGTTAATATTCAAGTTAGTGCAAAGTTACCTTGGTCGGACTGTATAGATCCTGATATAGGTAAGGTACAGCGGAGCAAATTTCGACTGGTGGGCAAATGTAACTGGTCCATTTTTTCCATGTTTTACAATGTTTGCATTATTAAATAGAGTGTCCACCGGTTATATATGGTAGGCGTGTTCAGTCGATACATGTAGAAGTCAACATCATAGTGTAATAATGGAAACATTGGATCAGTTACAATTGCCCCCAGTCGAGATTTGCCCCGCTGTACCTTAAGAAAACAAAGAGAGAAATAATAATGTAGGTCACACTAGCACTGTATACATATAAAAGTACTAGTACAGAAGTCTCACTGTCAACGACATCTCAACTGACTGCATGCCACTAGTACGTATTTAAGTAGTTCAAATAAAATCCGAAGGTATATATATAAGTTTGACGTATCTGTCTGTGTTTGTTTGTCTGTCTGTCTGTCTGTCTATTTGTCTGTCTGTCTGGCTGTGTGTGTGTGTGTGTGTGTGTATGTGTGTGTGTGTGTGTGTGTGTCTGTCTGTGGCATCGTAGCTCCCGAACTTTTTTATGACAAGTTTTTTTTGTCTGAAAGCTGAGTTAGTCAGGAGTGTTCTTAGCCATGTTTCATGAAAATCGGTCTACTATGTCGCGGTCGGGGGTTTTTTAAAAACTTTAATTTTATGGTTAGGTTATGTACATTAGAAGAAGAAGAAGAAGAAACAAAGGATTGGTAAATATACTAAAAAGCAAATTTCTCACATAAAGCAGGGGAGGCTCACTCCGCGATCCTTTCGCCGCGCTACAAGTACATGCCGGCGGCCGCGAGTTCGCGGCCCATTCAGTGGCGACGACCTTCGCGCGGCGCAATAGAATTCAATGTCGTCTGCACGCGTGCGGTCCGTTTGTTAATGTAGGTAAGAATTTAGAATGGCGGCGTTTTGTGAACATCAAAGGAGTGAGCCTTCTGTACTTGTACTATTATATATTCTGTAACGCCAATTACGTAAGGAAAGACCTAAGCCCTCCTACGTGTATACATACAACACGGCTGGTCAACTGTACTGCCGTGAGTGTGATCGAATTTTTAAGAGCAAGTTTGGCCTGGCTAGCCACATAAGAGCTCACAAGAGGGAAAAATCTTGACTGCTGAGGTCGCCGTCATCGAAATCGATGTGGAGGACTATATATATATATATATTCTGTGCATAAAGTACAATAACTTGCCAAAATTTACGACCTATAAGAAAGGTCGATTTATGAAGTCATATAATCCATACGGCAAGTTATAAATTATTTGAGGGCGTAAGTTTTAATTTCACCCTCATTGGTCCCAATTTGGGAATACTGTGCTGATAATAAATTATTTGTAGCCATACAAGGAGCGGGAAGCGGAGATGTCGCGGGAGCGGGTTAGTCCGAAGGCCTAGAGAATAAGAACAAGGACCGATACAAACGGACTGCTAACCAAGTGAACACAAGAGGACTAACAAACTAGGGAACAAATTAAATTATTTCATTTAATATAATAATAAAGAGAATAAATGAATAAAGAGAATAATATGTATAGGTCGTTAGGGCTACATGATCCAGGGGTGGAAGTGAAAATTTGCATAAGACGCGAGTTAGTACAGTGGCTTAACAGCCACTGTGCAGAAAGTAAAATCACCAATATCATTTTCATTAATTCATTGTTCATCATAACAGCTTACCATCGCCTGTTTTTTTTTTAATTATATTAAAAATATACGACTTGTGAATTAAAAACGCGACAGACACCTTCACCTGCAATCGCTACTTTCGTGAATCCAAAACCCACAAAATTTTGGTGACACAAATAAATAGTATTCTCCTTAGTTTTAAGTAATTTATGCGAAGTCTCGTCCCTGGCCGCGGGCACGGGCGTGCTCAAGCATTTCCTTATAATCCTAACTAATCGACGCTCCGCTCTTATCCTAAACACCTTTGTTTTCCTGCTTTGAGGTACTAATTTGACGACCGGTCTGGCGCAGTCGGTAGTGACCCTGCCTGCTACGCCGCGGTCCCGGGTTCGAATCCCGGTAAGGGCATTTATTAGTGTGATGAGCACAGATATTTTTTCCTAAGTCATGGATGTTTTCCATGTATATAAGTATTTATATATTATATATATCGTTGTCTGAGTACCCACAACACAAGCCTTCTTGACCTTACCGTGGGCCTCAGTCAATCTGTGTAAGAATGCCCTATAATATTTATTTATAATTTAGGGTCTCACTCTGGGAAATTGTGAAAGAAGAATGAATTCCAGCTTGGAACACTTGGAGGCATTGGTCATTTTTTCTTTGTAAGGTACAGCGGGGTAAATCTCGACTGGGGGGCAAATGTAACTGGTCCATTTTTTCCATGTTTTACAATGTTTGCATTATTAAATAGAGTGTCCACCGGTTATATATGGTAAGGTAACGGACCCAATCATGGACAGTTCAAGAAAAATTTTCGCCTCTTTTTGATATATCATTCATAAATGTAAAAATTCTACCGCTAAGCGTGTTAAATCTTGAATGTCCTATCCTTCTTTTACATTTCAAGCGTATTGCAGAATGGATACTCCTATTGGTTTCTTCATAGTTAACAAATTAAAAATAGGTGTTTTTTCTCCAATTATGGACGGCAGTTCTCCAGTAATGGATCCCCCATTATGGACAGTGAAATAAGTTTAAAATTTTACTTTTAAAGCCAACTGATACTCAAAGAGTCAATATTATATACCATAAATACAATTAGTTTGAGATATTTTAACATAGGATTGTTTCTTGTAAATTTTGGTTTTGTAAATTGTTCCTTGTCCATCATAGGAGGTAGGCAGTTTTTCGGTTCCAGTAATGGACACTCGCAAAATAACGCCATTTCTTTATATCTTTGGAGCAACAAACTATTATGTTTTATACCTTATCTCATGCTTAATGCAGTAAGTAAAACGCATTCAAGTTTACACCGAGTATTATTTTTTTATTATTTTATACATGAACTCAACTCTCTTAGCAACATTACTAAGAATTCGTCTTGATATTTTTTTCAGTAAACTTATGAATTTTATCTTGTCGCCAAATCCTTCAGAAATAACCGAATTAATTGAAACTTCAAAATGAAACAGCTCTACAACTCTAGTTTATGGTACATAGCCGTCAGTTTTTAGAAACTAATTTTAGATACTTATTTTTAAGGAATTGTGTTTTTTTGTCCATAATGGCATCACCGTCCATTATGGGGTATTTCACCTTAGGCGTGTTCAGTTGATACATTCAACATCATAGTGTAATAATGGAAAAAATAGATTAGTTACAATTGCCCCCAAGTAGAAATTTGCTCCGCTGTACCTTAAATCACATTTATTTCAACCCGAGGGTTAACCCACCATTGTCGGTGGTGCAAGTGACACTTAGACGCCTTCAGTTTCAGCAAGGGAAATTCTGATTAGTTCATTATTGACCTTGGTGTCGACAATATATCTCAATAGGAATCAATGAAATGTATTAGAAATATCTGTTTTCGTGGCCTGTTAAGGTGCTTGCAACAAAATATATCGTTTTATCGGCAATTCGGTTTATTTTCACCTGGCTGGCAAGCATGGTCGCGCGATAAATGATAAAACAGCAGGCCATCCCTATCGCACTATCTTTAAGTGCGATAGGGACGGCCTGATGTTTTATGCGTTTTGTGTGACGCTAGAAGTGGGGGGGGGCTAAGTTGATCCCTTTACAAGAAGAAGAAAAAGACTCGTATTTCCGTTCAAAAGGGCTTGTATCTATTTAATCTGTATATTATTTAAATCATAAATGTGCACTGAGAAAAAATACAACCAGTTTTCATGTTCGTTCAACAAGTTTTTTGGTTAAAATAGCGCCTACGTGCTCTTTGGTTCAAACAACAAGCTACTTGTCATTTGTATCGGCAATATATTTGAATCAACAAGTCGATTTTATAAAAACAACCTGACACATATTGTTTTAAACATACGTTTGGCTGATTCAAACGGATAAACTGCAACAAGTCGAACTTGTTAAATTCACAATGCAAATTTCTCTCAGTGTGTATACTACTGCAATAAAGCGTACCAGCACCCCTAATTATTGGCACTTGCCCGCTATTTAAAACGTTATTTAGATGCAAAAGAGGCAAAAACTGGGATAAATGCCAATAACGCGGTTGTTAACCAAATAACATAAATATTTAAAAGTGGAAAATGTCTGCCTTGGGTGAGATTTGAACTCCAGCGCTCTACCACTTTTAAATTTCTTCTAAGCCTAGTGGCATCGATTGCAGACGTTTCTGCTGATCATAAGTTAAACATTTACCATAAGTCAACAGTTCTCAAAAAGTTTGTGATTACAAAAACTAAGGATTAAGTTGTATTGTTTTACGAAAAGTAACTTTACCAAACCGTGGTAATATTACAAGTAATGAACTACGAGTAAATGCTGTTAATTAGCCATAATGCAATTCTACTCCCAATTCAAACACTGATTTAAAGATATCGCACAACACAATTTTATCTGTTTCAAACGAATGAATGAATACTCTAAGAACAAATTAAATTATTTTCATAGAAAACCGTTCTACCTCAGAGATGGTTAGAGGGCGCCACGAGCCTTCGGATATGTCATATACTTGGAATTTTCGACCCTTGCCTTCGTGACCCGATGGCCGAGCGGTTTAGGTTTCCAGCTCGCGACACTTGGAGGGCTTGGTCACTTTGTATATGACATTTATTTCATGTTTATGAATGAATGAATGTTCCGCAAATTGTACATTGCTGTATATTTGACACATACCTACTGTTCTAAGAATTTACTGCGACACAAATCAAGTGACGAAGTAAGACTTTATTTGTGATTTTATTGTTGTTTTATCTGAAGCGATATTTCATTCAATTATCGGTTTTAGGGTCCCGTTATAGAACGCTACGTTTTCTAGGATTTGATTTCTAAAATAACATTATATCCAGAAACACACCTCGGACAATAACGATCAAATATATATGAAAGAGGCGCGTGGCGCTGGCGCGTTCCCACGCACACGGTCGCAGTCTAAGCTCGTGTAGGTGAACGCGTACCATGCTTGTATGAGTGAGATATGACAGGTCGACTGGTCGCGTTTTCGACAGGCGGTAACTGTGAGGTAACCGAAAGCGGGTGGGCGGCACTTTCTGCGGGATGCGGGAGTGACCATACTTTACAATAGTACTCTTTATTATACTGTGCTACAAGTAGGGACAGAACGTAGGCATATTTTGGCAAACTTCAGCCAGCTCAAACATCTTGATAGGTGTGAGATGTCGTTAGTGTCGGGTGTGTGAGAGACAAAGCCTTAATTCATATTTTATGTACCTAATTAGGAATATACGATAACTCCAAAAGTACCTAATACGTATGTATACACACCATGTTTTTTTGTTTTCCTTTAAATTCATTCAAAACCAATATGCTAGGTGCTATAAACATATATTATGATATTTTTTTTCATAGGTCGATATATTAAATGTTATCATTTATATCAGTATCTCACAAAGAACATTCAGATTGTTATTTATTTTTTGTTAAATAAGTATGTAACGGACTTCATAAACTTTTTCTTCGCTAGTAAAATATATAGGTTATTATTGTTTCTGAGAAATAAGTAACATTCACAGACACGAGCATAATTCCCCCCTCTACCCCCCTTTCTCGTCCCTACGATTGCTTTCTCTTTCCCATATCTAAAGTAAAATCGGAAACTGCAACCTATCTCATAATTACCAGCAGATAGTACGCGGGTGAAAGTCTAGGCCGTCTAGAAAGCGGGCCTGCATGTGTGACCTACAAGGTTGATTAACTACTAATAGGTCTCAACAGATCCCGGTTTAATGTACTATCAGCTGCAAAATTGCATGGAGAAATTATGAATGAAAAATTATGAATTTCAAGATTCTGGACAACAACAATTCCGTTAACTTTAAGGGAAGGTTCTTTAGATCAAATACAATTAATTTCTCTAAGAAACAAGCGTCTTAACTTTTACGGTTATCGAGTTATTAAAAAAATTAAGATAATTACTGAACTGAACACGTGTGTGACAGCCTTTACCAATTCCTAATATTACATGTGCCGTCAACCACTTGACACTAGGTAACTTGAATATATTTCTTAAGAGTCTCTCACACCTCACACTAATAAATTCATTTATTGTGCATGAAAACGATGAAAAACTATTTTTTTTTCGAATTTATCTAAAAGTGATATAGTGGTTCCTGATAATGAACCTAACGACGTGTCGAATGTAACGGAAAACAAAAAAAACACGGTGCATGTAAAAAATCATCTATTTTTAAATTTGACACAACCACAAACGCCTCTCCATTGTGTTTTGTCATATAAATATGAATTATCGATACAAAAAACACTCAAAAATCCTCTCGTATTCGCACACAGATTTACAAGTCATTGTGCATGCACAACTCGTCCAATTTGTGCAAAATTGTGCAGTGAGTAGTCCACAGTCCATGGCGTTCAAAAGCAAAAATATTTTATTGCAACTACAATAAATAAAGCGTTACTGCCGCCAAAAACAACAAATACACCCGTTGCGATGACAATCCATTGAATTTTGCTAAATACTGTGTACAATTAAAACAGTATCCGCAAAGTAAGAACGGCAGAATGTTTTATTTTAGATCAAGATGAAATTTTGCACAGGAACGAAACAAAAATACCATTTTTTTTTATTTTATAATATGGCATAACAAAGCGCTGGTGGCCTAGCGGTAAGAGCGTGCGACTTACGATCCGGAGGTCGCGAGTTCGAACCCCGGCTCGTACCAATGAGTTTTTCGAAACTTATGTGCGAAATGTCATTTGATATTTGCCAGTCGCTCTCCGGTGAAGTAAAACATCGAGAGGAAACCGGACTAATTCCAATAAGGCCTAGTTACCCTTCGCGTTGGAAGGTCAGATGGCAGTCGCTTTCGTAAAAACTAGTGCCTACGCCAAATCTTGGGATTAGTTGTCAAAACGAACCCCAGGCTCCCATGAGCCGTGGCAAATGCCGGGATAACGCAAGGAGGATGAACGAATATGGCATAACAAACATTTTTGATGAAATTATGGTGACGAATTTATTACTCGTATCGAGTTAAAAAAACACTCCCTTCGGTTTTGTTTTAATTCATTCATTTCTGTAGATGTTGTCACACTCATTTCGACTTTCCTCTTTTCCATGGTAACATCCCGAAAAATGTTCATATCCTACAACGGACTATAGAGAACTAACTAGGTACTTCTTTTGCGTTAACGTGATCCTACTAATATCCCAATTTAAATTCCTACTTCTGAGACCCAACGGCAAATTTAGAAAGACCTAAATCATTTTAGGTAACTACTAAGTTTTTCTTTTGTAATTATTATATTGGCTACCGACTGGACACAGTGGACACCACAGATTAGCCGGGGCAGAGGTAGGCCAAAGAAAAGATGGCGGGATGACCTCGACGCATTTTGCGGCGACTGGCCGGAGCAGGCGGCAAATCGTGATGAGTGGCGGAAGAAAGGGGAGGCCTTTGCCCAGCAGTGGGACACAATTAAAGGCTAGAAAAAAAAATATTATAGGAAAATGTGCTTACCTACTGTGATTTTCTAAATAGTGTGATGCAAGTCACATAGGAATATTGTTTCGGAGGGACCCGTCCCGCTGAAGCGCGCCGAAATTGGAAGCTCTTGAGCGGAAATATTCCGAAAACACATACAATTAAAACATTAATTCGATTCCTGACGAACGATATTGAATTACGCTTTATGTTGCTTGATTTTTCATGAAAAAAGATTTATATGTGATACGGAGAATTTACGTTGTAAATGGGATGTAGCTTTTGGACAATGGTTCGGGTTAATAGTACTCTGTATTAAATATATTTTGGGAGAAGAATTATTAAAGAATTATAACATAAGATACGTTTTCGCCAATTATGATTCGAATTTAATGATATGAGTAGAATATAGTATTTTATGCAACAGGCGTTTAAAGGAGGTCAAAAAAGACGAGTGGCGTGGGTAACAATTTGAGGCGAAGTCGAAAATTGTTATTAAGACGCCACGAGTATTTTTTGACTCAGTTAAACACCGTTGCATAAAATACTTTTTCTACGACCATGCACTTACTTTTTAATAGTTTTCTAGAATAACTTTCATGAAATTCGCACTGTTCCCTGTATTTTGACTTGCCCTCTGTAATGATCCTGCACTCACCTTGTCGCTCGCACTCCCCGGCGCCGCCGCCAGCCCCCGGCGCCCCGCGCACCCACGCTATATCCCTTAAAGGATACCTAACAATACTTTAAGAGCTATATCGTATGCGTGGGTGCGCGGGACGCCGGGCGGGGGCGGGCATCTTTTATGTAGGGTTTTAACGATCTATGCTTGACCCTGTAAATGACGAATAACAGTTCGAGAGTAGAAAAAATAAATAAATGTTTTGGTGGGCATGTACATTGTACTGGCGGTCTCATATTGATACTTTAAATATCAGGGCCATTTTTTTTTTAAGTTGTCCACCCCACTTTTTTGTAACATGGGTATTTTTTCATACTCGATCCTGATAGGAGAAAAAAAATGTTCCAAGACTTCCATACATTTTTCAAACCTTCAATTCCGTTACCGCCATACAAAATGTATGAAGTAATGGTAACGCAATGGGAAAAAACTTTAGGACACTTTTTTCCCCTATTAGGATTGAAATAGCTCGCGATTCTGAGTGGAAACCACATAAAAATTTCCAACTCTAAAAAATTGTGGGGTGGACAACATTGAAAAAAATGGCCCACCTAATGATTTAGCCACTTGAAGTCAGTTTTAGCTTTAAATTGCATTGGATTTAAACATAACAAACTCACTACAACGCCATCTTCATATCTAGATTCAAAAATACATCGACATTAACATTGTAACAAAATGTCTTTGCAAATGTCTCACAAATTGGGCCTGACTATACTGCTTTTACTTCTAAAATGAAGTTGTTTCTTGCCGTATTTCACTTTGAAGGCATATCGTATCTCTACGCAATAATAACGACATGTTTTATTAATGAAGTTCAAAGCAATCTGTGAATCTAGTGACCTTTCAAATATATTTTTCCCTTGGACATGCTGGAGGGCATTTTTTCCGAGAAAAATTGGGTTTTGTGTAGGGATGTACCGACTATTGATTTGGCCGACTAGGCCGACTACCGACTAGTCGGCGCTTGGGTGGCCGATTAGTCGGCCGACTAGTCGGCTAGTCGGCCAGAACATAATTTTCGATAAATTCACATTTTGAATGTCATTTTTGGTCCTTCGTTCGCGCTTTTAATGATTTTTTACAGATGTGCAAAGGTTCATGACAATATTTATATACATTTTCCATTTTTAACAACCGGCTTGGCTTAGTGGGTAGTGATCCTGCCTATGAAGTCGATAATCCTAGGTAGGAAATTTATTTCTGTGGTGATAACAGATATTTGTTGTTTTGAGAAAAAAAGGAATTACTAATAGCTACATAATACAACCATAATTTTCAGCTGATAATTTAATTTTGTACTGTTTTTCTATCACTAATGAAGTGCCGACTGATCGGCCCTTTTTGCCGACTAGTCGCCGACTAATCGCCGACTACAAATGTGGCCGGTTAGTCGGCTTTCCCGACTAGTCGGCGACTAGTCGGTACATCCCTAGTTTTGTGAAAAATCGCCGCGCGCCGGTGAAAGGTTATTTGAAAGATCGACGAAGCGGACACCTCATATGACGGATAATAAATGATCTACATCATACAATCTGTAATAAATAATATTAATAACTAACGAGCTGCTTACTCTTTTCATGATATAGGAATTTCTTTATGTGTGAACTGACACACACTTGTAGATTAAACGCTCCTATTGGCCTAATGCGCAATATACGCGCATCATCTCCAATTCTTCATGTCTGTGTTTGTACAGTGAGCTGCGAGATTACATGGAGACATGATGAATGAACTCATTGATAAATTTGGCATGCACTTTTGTTCACTTTACATTCGAACTACCAGCCAGTCGTGACAACACACACCCACACAACCACAACTGTATGCTCAATGAGGTAACAAGTGCGACCCGCCCGTCGGCGGCTTGTCCACACTCCTGGCCCCGTAGCCGAATGGCATTTCTGAGACGCGAAACGAAAACGAAACGCCACGAAAGGTAGTCTGGCTCTGTCGCGCCAATACGCAAGAGCGATAGAGATAGATATCTACGAGCGTTTCGTTTCGCGAGCGTTTCGTGAGCGTTTGTGCTTTTCGCACCCAGTTTTCTAATCATTGAGGTAAAGCCAAACCTAGTAAAGGCATTCAAAAATATAATTATTAATAATATAATTATTAAATTATTTGTTATAAAATTATTTCTCATAATTTTTCTTATCATAATTTTGTATCATTATTATCAATAGTACTACTATCACTGTTCATAATAATCATTTAGTCGAATATTTTTAATCATAAATTCTATACAAATATTTAATAACATTTATAATTTTGTGTTTAAGAAAATCATTCATCATAAAATTGTTTAAAAAGTTTTGGGGAAGTTCTATGAAAAACTTGTGCCATTTACAGAAGCGCGCTTGAAGCTTTTACAGTGACATATACAATTTACATTAAAAATTCGTTTCTGGTTCGCTCACGGTCAACCTAACACGCTCCTCCTCGCTACGCTCGTCGTCGCACCTAACTGGACTGTCACATGTGATGTCTGTTCTGTTAACAATAATATAACGATAAATTATATTACTCGCAATCGTTATGATCAATAAGTATATAAACATAAACATTAGTATAAAACGTATTTATGATGAATGACATTATGAACATAAGTCATTCGAAGTTACGATAGTTATTAATATAAAATTGTTATAAATAATGATCGTTATAATGTAAAATTGTATGAGAAACATTTTCGGACTACCAATAATCTATATAATTTTATATGAACTTTGGCGCACCCCTACGGGCCATGTTGCGGAATTTTATTGGAACTATTTTCTTCATATTTTACTGAACTGGCACCGCTTACCTACATCAGAATATCAGCGCCCTCTTGACAATAGTCATAATATATTTCTGCTCAGGTTTTACCATATGTCATCATAGCTATATCATCAATATATCGTGAAGATAAACAAACCTTCCTTCAATGCCCTTTGTCGCGTCACGATCGTCACGAGAAGCCGCGTTTCGTCACAAAAGCTCTCGTGGCGTCAGTATTAGCATTTAAAGTTGACAGTTTAATGTCAATATCAAAATTGTTGCGCCGCTTGATAATAATCATTATTCAACAAAATATCATTCAGATAATTTGGAAAATAACTATTAAAATAGCTTTTTACCACACCGACGGCTAATGGCTCACTTCGTTCTTTATCGATCGTCATCATATCCCTTGCGATGTCCCGACTTTCGCGGCTCTTGGGAGCCTGGGGTCCGCTTCGACAACTGATGATAAAGTTGTATTTTATCCACATAAATATGAGGCAAAGTAATCTGTGCAAATTTTTAGTGGATCCATTTAAGTTGGTTGGTATAATTCTCTTGACTGAATTTTAATGATCGTAATATTTTTTGGTTTAAAAGAAACGTCACTTATTCATCCTATCTGTTAGGGTCCTACTGGGACTTATAAATAATAACGCGGACTGTATCAAAATAGGCTGGTTTATTCCGCCTTAATTACAGCTTCAAATCCCGGCCAAACAGTTATAAAATTAATTCGGTATTCGTCCGTTACCGGTGAGGTAGGTAAAGGTGAGTGTGTGTGCCGCGCGCTGCTCGCAGGCATATCGTATTTAGAGTCAATATAAAGTTGACGTGTCGTAGACAAAAAAGTTTAGATATCCTAACCATTTGTGAGAAGAACCATCTGGAAATACGTGCGCAGAAAGATAATTATTTACATACATATTATGAGTAGTATAATGAGTATACTCATACAGATATCAATAAATCATGTATCAATTTTTAGAAGACAAATATTCAGACTTGGAAAACGATTGCAAAAAGGTACCAATTTTTCACAGAGAAATGAAATTGCATAAGTTACATTTTGACAAAAAGCAATCAATAAACTTTAAAAAATAAAGCAAAGGAAACGGAACGCGACTATAAATCACGAATGAACCGGATGCAGTACAAAGATTCGAGTGCGCAGGTTACATAGACCGGATGTGCTGCTGCTGCGGTCGATGCTCCCGATCTATGGTCAGGCCATAGAGCGGGCGGTTTCAACTTGTCTATGAAAATGAGGAATTACTGTCAACCAAATCTTGACACTAGAAAATGTATGTGTATGTATATTTCCGAGCTCATATAACCCGGCAACCTTCAAATTAAGAGTGAACAGGCATCTTCTGGGCGAGCTCACTCCATCGTAGGCCACGTCTTTGCCTTTGGCTAGTTTGTGGCCAAGAGTAAGCCCATTTATAATAAAAAATAAAAGGTAACAAATTTTAAAAATCGCTGGCTAGCAACACTGGGTTTTAAAAATTTCGAAATTCGCGTTAGAAAACCTTAAACATGATCATTGAAAAAAAAATTACAATTACGGTTGTGCGACTTTGTTTAGTCAAGATTAACTAAAGATTAATACCGTGGCAAGAATAATATTGATTCAGCGGTGTGTAGAGGTTATAAGTTTCTGTCTTCCGCTGTTCGACGTACATTGCTGCTTTTTGTTCAATTTATAGGGATACCATACTTTAGTCATAATCTCTCATCATCATCCCTCAACGTCATCTTATGGACATGTCCGACACTATGCTTGCGGCGGCCGTTGAAACTAATTTGACACTATAAATTTGAAAAGCCCACAAAATAAGCACGAGTCATAATATAATTTAAATTGTAAAAGAGCTTTTGAGACCCCATGGGTGTCAAGGGCTCTTGTAGTCACTTACAAAGTGATACATTTTGGAGTTTATATTTTTAACTTGTGGTTAGAGCACGAAACTGATTCTAGCTAAATTGCTACCAACGTTATCATCTCATTCTTGGCTATTATTTATTTCTATTATATGGTGGGATTGTTTTATTTTACTTACTTACTTTTTTCATAGTTTCACAAGTGTTTCAACAACTTTGTAACACTCAAGGTCTTAACGATCATTACTCGTATGTATAAAAACATTAACATTGAATGATAATTCCTTACAACAATGCCAATGTCTTTTACAAAGCCATTGGAATGTCATAAAAGTATGTATTTCGTGTAAATGCACTAATTTCGTGAAATACCTTAACCGGTCTCGAATTCGCTTCCTGCTTAGTCGAGGCGAGCCTGAACCGATTAACCGACAGAGTAAAGTGTAACTTAATATATAAGATAACTAACTCAATGAAAGATTACTTATAATTAAACAGCATTCATAGAACGAATCCTGGGCCCTTTCAGATGCAAAGGGCCCATCACACTCGATGTGTTCCCACGCTGAATTGCGGTAGACAGCCTTATTAGATAGGTTTGTTGCTTATAATTATGAACAACAAAATATGTATATTAATTAAGTATAAAATTAGGTCGTTTGTTTATTAATTTAGGTTTACATTATTTTTAATTTAGGTTATTGAATTTTTGTTTACTTTATAATTTAATTTATTGTACATTTACTCTTTTTCTTAATACACTAATTGTTTTT
Organism: Leguminivora glycinivorella; assembly: GCF_023078275.1. NCBI lineage: Eukaryota > Metazoa > Arthropoda > Insecta > Lepidoptera > Tortricidae > Leguminivora > Leguminivora glycinivorella. The sequence continues at coordinate 18,434,115 of NC_062984.1, forward strand.
ATTAGTAAAAAAATCTAATTAATATCCGATATGATATGATATGATACACGACGTTTAAACTATTAATCGGTCTCATTTTAACCAAATAAATAATAAAAGTATATCGCCCTATCGATTATTTTAAGAAGTTGTATACACCTTTTTCATATATTTGATCACCATTGTTAGAGGCGTGCTACTATCAATACTAGCGCCTCTATCGGCGAATTCACTCGCATCGCCTAAACCATAGTATTAAAGAGTACTATCGTGGTACTTATTAGCCCTCATTGAAATGTCAAACCGCTATAAAATCTGTTCTAATGGCCCCACCGCGGCCGCAAGAATTGGCACACACAATCAAGTGGACAGTGAGGCAAGACGACTTGTACTAGAACCCGCCAGGCGGGTTCGCTAATCACTTAATAACTTGCTACTGGCAATTAGGTGCCGTCGCAATCTTCGCATGGTGTGAACAACCGATTTTTCTGGCGAATGATTTGTACGCGTGTTGCTCGGTTTTAGTTGGGTGTGATGTACACATACATACATACATACAATCACGCCTGTATCCCATAAAGGGGTAGGCAGAGCACATGAACTACTCAAGTTTCAGTGCCACTCTTGGCAAAAAGGGGTTGAAATAAAACGAAATTGTGACATTGCAGTGACAGGTTGCCATCAGCCCCTCGCCTACGCCACAATTTAACCCATATCCCACAGTCGACTTCTACGACACCCACGGGAAGAAGGTTTCAAAAGAATTCTTAACCTGTCACCACACGGGCAATGTATATATTGTATTATGTGTATGTTGTATTATGTTTTATGACATAATATCTGAGAGTATCTAGGTCTAGAATGGCATCTGCTGTACTGTGCCCTGCCACATAAAGCGCTATGACATTTCGTGTGATATCCTCTCTTGAACATCTCTTTTGAACATAATGTAAAGACGCATGGGTTTCAGTCTTTCTGCAATGGCTCATGGGAACTTGGGTCCGATTAGCGAATGACTTTAGCACAAATATTAATGAAAGCGACTGCTTTCTGAGTTTAAAACCTAGAGGATAACTTATGGGGATTAGTCCGGTTCCCTCACGGTGTTTTCCTTCACAGTAAAACGACTGGTAAATATCAAATACCGTTTCTTACATAAATTCCAAAATTTCTAACATGTCAGCCGAAATTTGATCCCGCGTCTTCCTTATTGAAAGTCACACAATCTTATCGCTAAGCCACTGGTGATTTTTCAAAGTGTTTACCCTCTTTAATCATATAAAATCGTCTGAAAGAAAATACTCTCAAAGCAAGAGCTATCAGAAAGCATGAATGCGGACATGACCCGACCAGTTTCTCTGATGCTCTAATGGGAACATGCCTTAAACCCTGTCTATTCACGGAACACTGAATTTGTACTGAACTAGTTTCTGATATAAATTGATATCTTGTAGGTAAGAAATTCCATAATTTTGACAGAAATGAAAAGTTCGAGTTCCTTTTACTTTTCATCCTCCTAGCGTTATACCGGCATAGGCACCACAGCTCATGGTAGCCTGGGGTCCGCTTTGACAACGAAATCCCAAGATTTGGCGTAGGCACTAGTTTTACGAAAGCGACTGCCATGAGCGATTGGCAAGACAAATATTATTATTATTATTATTATTATTGGGAATATGACAAGTTGGAAAGAGACTTCCGCTTGTAACTTGTAACTTTCAGTTTTGAGAAATGGGAACCCTTTCAACCCGAAGGGTATCTAGGCCTTATTGGGATTAGTCTGGTTTCCAGACTGAAGTCTGCATAGTATAAAACAAAGTCGCTTCCCGCTGTCTGTCTGTCTGTTTGTGTGTCCCTATGTATGTTTAATCTCCAAAAACACGCAACGGATTTTGATACGGTTGCTTGAATACGTAGATAGTGTTTCAAGAAGAAGGTTCATATATAATTATGCCTACCCAATACCCATCAAAGCCGGGACTGGTCGCTGAGTAGATTGAAGAGTCCCAGATCACATGTAATTGTCGGCCGATGCCTTTTTTACAAGGTGTGTATACTATTTTTTCGATAGAGACGGGAAGCTGTGACTTCGTTTAAGGCAGCGGCCTGAAATTTCACGCTTTCCGGCCAGAAGACAGAAAAATATTCAAAAGTTACACTATTACCCCCTTATTCATAAACGTTCACTAAAGTTATCAAGATAAAGTTCGGTTGTCCCTGTCTATCACACCAACACGTCGGAAAGAGTCAAACGAACTTTATCGGCTTGATAACTTTAGTGAACATTTACCTATTGAATAAGTGGGTTAATGTTTGTGTTGTGAAGAGCCCCCTGCAGTATGTGTAATAGTTGATTACGCTAGGAACACAAAGTTATCCGCTCCATGTACCGGCTAAACTAACTCTGCACATAACAACGTAACTTGGATAACTCTAATAACCTAACAGTTTAGCTTCCGTCAGATTTGGTCAGAGAGTTTAGTTTAACTATGTGATATATTTGTTCTGGAAATAAATAACCACAGTCTTAGACAGTTTCAGTTTCAAAAATACGAAATCGGAGGTACCGTGCCTTTTCATGCAAACGTAGTCTTTTTTAATCGTTGTACTTTTCCGCTTCGCTTTACACTTCAAAAAAAAATTCTTTATTGCAACTAACAATGAAATGTAGCACACACAAAGTAGCCGCCATCTTGTTGTCAACAATAATAATAATAAGCCCGCAGGGCAGCTTGTGGCGAGCTGTTGGGGAGTGATGACCCCACGGACCCGAGTGTTCCCGAGAGTCGGTCAGGGTCTCCGTCTCCGGCGTGTCTTCGCCGGCCGGAGTGGAACCCCAAGGGGACCCGCAGGACTCTCAGCTCTGGCTTGCCTTCATTGGCCGTCCAGAGAGGAACGTCTGAGCTGTCGCTCCAGGGGTGGAAATGTTAAAGGGCATAACGCCGCGAGTAACTACGGAGAAAGCGCAGCACCACCTCTCGACACCCCTGAGCCACTCACGCCGGTGTTGCGCCTGGCCGTCTTAATGATGGCAAATCAGGTGCCCATCTACAGAGTAGCGAGTCACCACCTGCCTCGATAACTTGTGTCAACAATGTTATGGCAGGTGTCCGATTTCTTTGCAATAGCCCAGTCTTTTTTCCACCCAAACTTAAACCATAGACCAATTAGACCAATACTCTATCCACATTATCTACAATAGCTTCCAATGCCTGTTGAAACCGGTTCACGGGTATCTATTAATGTACCTGTGAATGGGTTCCAGCAGGCGTTCTACATGACATCAAAGCTCTCCAAACAGACTCTACGTGTTGGATCTATATCCCCACGCACGCCTTATAAATGACCGGGCTCGAAAGACCCGAGAGTTTTAAACGGATATACAAATAGTAATAATTAGCCCCCAGGGCAGCTTGTGGCGAGCTGAGTGGGAAGTGGCGTCCCTTGGGTCCCATGCCCCCGTGAGTCGGTCAGCCATAAGTACACAAAAATGCTTCTTTATTAGGTTTTGGAAAATTACGACATACATATATTAAACGGATATTTAAAATTGCATACGGGACTTAATCACGTATGACTATGTTTTAAACACCAACCTCCGATGTTTCAAGGACGGCATTGTCCCCGTGGTCTCAGAGAAGACTGGCTGAAGTTGACATCAACATATTCTAGCTGTACGAGTTTTTCGAACTACCCGCACTTGGTCCTGACTACCCACTTGAACAGTTTGTGCACTAGGGATGTCACCTTGTCGACAGTGTCGACACACAACACTCACGATATTCGGTTTTTCAACCTACGATATTTGTTTCTTCTTGCATTTACTAATGACCGGGTTCCATGTGGATGAGATATTAAAACAATCTCGATTGAAATTTTTATACTTCTTAATTTCAATGGCTTCACGTATTTTTCTACTATAATACCCACGATCTGTAGAGAGAATTTTAGGGTTGTGAAGCTCAATCCAATGGTTAGGCCCTGACTGTACTAAGTGCTCAGCAACGGCAGACTTGTTCACCTGGCTTTAAATCAGTATACAGGGTGCCCATGAGGAAAGGGAAAAAATTAAACCACGCATTTCTGGGGTCATAAGGAGTAATAAATGTTATATAAACATAGGTCGAATTATGCTTTTTAATTTTGTAAAATTTTTCTTACATAATAAATACATAACTTTTGATTCTCTAGTATAACAGTGCCTTAGGGCGAGCTGGCAACGTTTGTTGTTGCTATCTCTTTTATTTTTACAAGAGGCAATGTCATGAAGACTTTTTTGGTCATAGATTATTCAAAACGAGGTCTAATCCTTCTTTGTTAATTACCGCAACACGCTAAATATTAAATAAGAAAGAGGTTGGTTTCACAAATACACGAATACGAAATATGTCTTTCTCGCTTCCTAAGACCACCAAAGAGAATCCTACTACTCAACAAACAGTTTACAAGAGTTTCGCCATCATAGATACTCTTTAGATGCAATAAATGAATGGCCACTTAAAATTTTTCCATGTCATTCAACATTCAGAATGACTTTAAACGTCAGTGTTGTTGTTTATTTTTGCAATGAACCTGGATTTATCAGACTTTTAAACGAATAATATTAGTTTTACGGAGTACATACCTACATGAAGCTCTTAAAGAGTCACCGATTAATATTAAGAACAAGAGGGTTCTATCTCGTTCAGACGGTCAGCCTGTAATAAAGAAAGTTTACTGAAGCGATGTGTTGTGGTCGACTGAAATAAGCTCTATCATGCATGTTCTATCCGGCAACATTGTGACTTGAGCATTTAGCTGTTCCAGGTGGGAGGACGGATCCTAGACAGCCATCAAGGATTTGCAATTAAAATTATTCTTAAAAAGTTTATTGGAAATAGTGATAGTACTAGTTTGTATTGTACGATTTAAATTGAATAATATTTAAGTTGTAATTGTAAATTGAATTTCAGGTAGGTAGGCTTTTTTAAATAAATGAATACTTCAGATATTGTGTACGTTAATTAATGGGCTAAATGAGATACATAATAATGAGCGTAAACTTTTAATAAAACTCAATACATAACTACAAAAAGAACTTGAAACGACATACATTAGCACATTTTACTACCATATCCGTAATAGAAAAAGGCATTCTATCTCTGAAACAAATATCATTTTCATTTAAATGAAAGCTATGTGGCTTTCCACGTTTAGGTACTAGTACCTAAATACGAGAACTAACGATTCACAACTCAAAAGTTGTTGTTGGCTTGCGGGAAATTGCATTGCAACATTGCAATTAATTCGTAAACTGTTCTATTCTAAATTATTTACTGATGTTCCGTATTTAGGGATAAAATAAACATTTTTAGGGCTGACAAGTCAACAATGACATTATCCAACTGGGTTTGACTTATGCAGTCAATTTAGAAGTGTCAGTCTGGCAACGTCGCAATCATAAAGGTGTTTTGTACTGGTGATTTACTTACAACTTTTTTACATAAAAATGGCAATATCTCTAAAATAAAGCCGAATTTAGCAAACATTAATTAGCATTTTAAACTTCTAATATGGTCAGGAATATGATGTTAAAATATTTCCCTTTCCTCATGGGCACCGTGTATATTAAACGGGACCATAGTTTACCTATATTTAGGTAGGTATTACACGTAGAGGCTTAAGAGGATACCTACAATACATATCTCCTATCCCCGAAGCTTAGACGACGATCCAGCTAACTGACTGTCTATGTCCTATCAGCCGTTATGGGATTAAGGACTACTAGCATAAAGTCGGTCAGGCCTTTAAGGGATTACGTCTCAAAGCGAACCACTCAACAGTGGCCTATTCACAACAGTGACACTTCGCCGCGCCGTTCATTGCCTGTTCAACTAGGAAATATGGACGCTTAGTAACAATGTTTTTATTCCATTCGGCGTCCAGACCCTTGGCCCGTGGGGCCCTGGCGCTCTGAGTCTCTTCAAGAACCTATCGAAGAGACTAAGAGACGCTACCGGAGACCGAAGAGCTGGCAGCTTCCTCGCTCAGCGTATTAGCTTGACAATCCAGCGAGGAAATGCTGCCAGCGTCTTCGGTACTATGCCACAGGGGCCGTTTTTAGATTTATTTTAGTTTAATTTTAGTTTTATTTACTTTAATTTTAGTTTTAATTAGTTTAATTTTTATTTTAAGTTTAATTTTAGAATAATTTTAGATTTATTTAGCTTAATTTTATTTTAAGATAATGTTATGTACCTACCATATACCAAAATAAAAATACCATTACCCCAGAAATAGGCACAGTCAAGACTAGTGTCAATGTCACTGTGGTAACATAGCCCACCCACAGTTCGTTAGAGAGGTTTTGCACTATGTCCTATCCGAATCCGATCCGAACCTAACTGTAGAACTATTTCTGTTGTCGCCAGTATCCTTGGTACAATGCCTCAAAAGCATATTTTAGACATTAGCTAGCTTTTAAGTTTAGTCTTAGTTTATATAATTTCTATGGTAATGTACGCACTAGATCCGATCTCCGTCATCCGATTTCTTTCTGTCATTCTTCGGCATTATAAACTGTTTGGTTTAAGTACTTAACAATTTTTGGTACTTACCCAACACATTTTCTAGATATGACTAATTCGCCGAGACCTGTCGAAAACCGCTAGGTATTTGTTGTGTCGATCTATCGATGCCAGTGAACCAACTAAAAAACAAAAGTCATCACGCAGCGTCACTGTTTATTTTAACTTGAAACCAGTTTAGGACTTTAATTTCATACGGCTTATACTAGGTTAGGTTTTTTACGAATATCGTTCTCATGAAAAATGGTTTATAAATATAATTGGAAAATGTGTCTGCTTGGAATATTTTCACCACATATTGTATCCTAGCGTATCTTCCACTGTTACACTGTTCATTTCGCAACTTGATATTTGTATGATCTTTTCGTAATATGCTAGTTTCCTATACTTAAAATAAAATATTTTATGCAGTGCTCGAAATAAAGCACCACGTAGTTAGAAGAAATAAATGGACAGTAGTTATGTTTAAACATAATTTATATTTAATAAGTCAAAGAGAAAGATATAAAGTAAATTAATTGACCGTGATGTCACTCTTCAGTACCTATTTCATAGTAATTCCATATTAGCAAATCGTTTTGACAGTTTTTAAAAAGAAACTGATCTGACTAGTAGGAAACTAGCCTATTAAATAGAGTGTCCACCGGTTATATATGGTAGGCGTGTTCAGTGGATACATGTAGAACTCAGCATCATAGACATCATAGTGTAATAATGGAAAAATGGATCAGTTACAATTGCCCCCCAATAAGTTATGTAGCGGAAGGTTTGTCCCGCTGTGCCTTACATAAATTATTACAAAACGGTCCTCATCGGACATAAAGTTTGCAAATATCCTGCAAAAATATATCGAAAAAACAAACATTCTAAAATTATTTAGGACAATGAATTATTAACAGATAAAAAAAGACCAAGCACCGCTAATTCCAGTAGCGGATTCATATAAAAAACACATGAACTTGCGCGTGTCTATTCGGCAGCTGAACCCGGATGTGGTCAGGAGCCGTTACTCCACGGTTCTGACAAAGATTTCTAATGTAATAATAAGATAAAGCAATCCATATTATGACGACCGGTCTGGCCTAGCACGTAGTGACCCTGCCTGCTATGCCGCGGTCCCGGGTTCGAATCCCGGTAAGGGCATTTATTTGTGTGATGAGCACAGATATTTGTTCCTGAGTCATGGATGTTTTCTATGTTTGTATATTATAATATCTGTATTTGTATATTATAATATATCGTTGTCTATCTGCAACACAAGCCATCTTGAGCTTACCGTAGGGCTCCGTCAATAGATAGATAGATAGATAGATAGAATACTCTTTATTGGCACACCTCTGCAAAAGATACAGTGGAGACAAAACAAATGATCAATCTGTGTAAGAATGTCCTATAATATTTATTTATTTCGAATGTTAAAAGATAAGGCAATTCATATAATTTTTGAGATGACGGTAGATGGTGCTAGTATTCCTGATGCTAGTGTAGACCTCGACTGGGAAGTCGAAGTGACGGGAAACCACGAGCCAGATGGTCGGACATCAAAAAGACGGCAGGGCCGACCTGGCACAGAACCGCCGTAATAGAACGGAATGGAAATCCAAGAATGAGGCATATGATCAGCAGTGATGAGAATAAGAAGAAGAAGATATAACTTCTACTCATAGTTTTCGTCTGATGCACGTTGGTATGCTACAACGCAATTGCTCGCCTAGACTGCACACGCTTGGCTTGCATTTGTGTGCAATAGCGTTGACACTATTTTTGCACGTCTTTTTGTCCACTTTTTTTAAAATATGATATTGTTGATAAAGTTTATGTTATTTCACACATCATCTCTATATCTTTCAACCCTTAGGTAAAAAAGAGTCCCATACGTTTTTTTACATATTGTTTGTATGGGGTAACAAAAGAGGAAAGTAACACAAATGTATGAAAATTCTGGGACACTTTTTTTCTCCTATCAAAATATAAAGTGCGCCTGATTATGAGTTGATCTGACCTAAAAAAATATGACATGGACAAAAAAATAGAAAAGCTCTTTTAGTGCCAGTATGTCACGTCCTTACGTATTATTATATGTGTCAATGGTTTCTGGTCAATATAAGCGGAAGTTGCTCCATTTCACGTCAGTTCTGTGCGAAGTGTGGGTGACCTTTTATATTTCTGGGATGGTGGAAAAGCGAAAGTGATTGAGGTAGCTTTTTGACGTTTTCGTGTGTTTTGTGGAATTTGTGACGACTGTTGTGCGATTCCGGAGAATCTACTTAATAAAGAGTGAGTGAGGTAAAATAGAGACGGTGAACCATATTTTGGCACTAAACGAAGGCGCGATATTCAGATTTTCTATGGGAATTAAACCTTCGCCCCTACAATTTCAAAGATAGTTCTCACTCAAATAATCCGTCAAGCGATACGGCGAAGGTTACTTTTCTCACTACATCTTTTATGGGGTTGTCACTATTGTGTAATAGTATTTTATATATAATACAAAGCTTTTCAGTCGAGTACCATTTTTAGGCCACGGAGCTTGCTGAGTGGCCTAATAGTACGGTACGAGAGTGAAAAGCTAATTATATCACTATTGTATACAATACTTTTTATATGAGTCATCATCTTCATCATCAATGGACGAAAAATATCATCATTCAAGTTAAAATTAATTTTAATAGCGTCGTTCACCGTTGTATCAACATCGAGTTACCTGGCAACCAAAAATTTTGTTTGTAATAACCGTCTCTGATTGGTCGATAACGCGATAGATAAAAAAAATGTGTTTCAGATGCAGAAAAAATTGCCAGGTATCGCAAATTAGTATAGAACTTGAATGAAGTACTATTTTTGATTTTTTTACAGTTAACTAAAGTGAAGTGTAATGAAATATTAATAGTTGACTAGGTGTCAAAGACTATCCAACACTGATAAGTCAGCACGTATAATTTAGTATGAGGTGTCCTAATTGACAGATTAAAGTCTTGTTTATGTGTTAGAAAAACTTGTTTATGTGCTATACACGTAAAATTCCATAAAATATATATGACAGTAGATAGGTATTCGTATGTACACATAACAGTTACATTATTCGGTTTCTAAAAAGTTCTAAATAGATTTGCACAGGACATGGTAAATGCATATCACAAAAAACCTATAACTAACTAACCTTCTTATTTTCGCAATCCTTTGTGGGTAGCTTTCCTCCACGGTGCTTTTTCATTATTCCAATCCTTTGTCTCATATCCTCCAATTTACCTACTAGTTACTTTCTGCCCGAGAACGGAATTTTGCTTGTTAAAAAATGGGACTTTTGCCACTAAAAGGTACCACGTTGCCAGTTGTTAATAAGGTTGATTTCGAATTCAAATTTTATAGAAACAGCGCCTTATTGCTAAGTAACAATGAGTACCATTTTGATTGAAAATTGCACAAAGAAGGATCACGGGAGCGTGGATTTAAGAGATCGCAGTTTGGGCCGAATTTTACATTATAACTACGTAGTTACATAACATTCTTAATTCTATTTTATTTTAAAATGTAACTGCACATATAATGGCTTACATTACTTCTACGCCTTGTAACTATACAATATAATATACTAGCTTTCGCCCGCGGCTTCGCTCGCGTTAGAAAGAGACAAAAAGTAGCCTATGTCACTCTCCACCCTTTCAACTATCTCCACTTAAAAAATCACGTCAATTCATCACTCCGTTTTGCCGTGAAAGACGGACAAACAAACAGACACACACACTTTCCCATTTATAATATTAGTATGGATTGATACCTATCCATAGAACGAGAACAAGTTTGGAATGAAAAACAAAAATTCACTAATTTTTTGTAACTATGATAAATGACGTAAGTTAAGTTATTTCCTATTCGCAAGGTTTTTCAAGACATACCCTGTGACCCTTTAAATTCTAAACTTAGGCACATAAAGTACGACTTCTTGCGCTAATGCGAAACTAGCATCATCATTATGTGCTGAAAAAACTTTGAGAAGCCTAACGCCGTGGCTTGCGTGGGCGACGGTCGCGCGACGGCGATGCAACGCATACGAAATCAAACCTTATCGATATGGAAGTATGAGACGCGACGGCGACGGTCGCGCGACCGTCGCCCACGCAAGACACGGCGTAAATCGTAACTCTATTCTTAGTTCTCTGACCCCATGATAGACTTAGGGCCACTTGCACCAACAAAAGTGGAGGGTTTAGGCCCACTTGCACCAATCACTTTAACTCAGGGTAAGTAGGAATTCAGATTCCATACAAAATGGTGGGTTAACCCTCGGGTCCACAGATGTCATATATACCATAGATTAAGCAAACGTATCTACTTAGCGTGTCAAATGAACTCAGTGAAATCCACTGAGTTGTCCGTCTTTAATCGCAGCTTGCAGCTTTCGGGCGTCAATTTTTGTAAGTTGAAGTCAATCAAAACATAAAAAATGCCTCGTTACGTGATATTCAATTGCAACAACACAAAAATTATGAACAATCAATAGCCTGAGACACATTTAAAATTACAGGCAAGAAACAACTTCAGTACAAAATTTGACACGCTCGGCCCCTATACAAATAGATGAACTTGTTTCTTCTATCTAAATAAAGTTCTGTGCTCGGGTCAGTGCACCAACGAAAATGTTGGGTTAACCCAAGCATCGGGTTAACCCAAAATTTTATATGGAATTTGACAGATGACACCACTAACCCTGAGTTAAGTGGTTGGTGCAAGTGGGTCTTATCGTACACATATGTCAGTAATTTAATTAGTGAGCCAATATTATTACTTATACAATATAATTGAATACTGAGTAATACTTTATGCTAAATAGGCGGACATCCTACATGAGATCCGGTACGGTGACATAACTGTGCTACTAAACTGTAACTGTACCACGAATTGAACTATTATATTGTCATTTACGGTATCGCGCGAAATTGACCAATCTAACCTTTATAGCCCGCTCCAGACTATGCACACAGTGTTATATATCATTTATACAGCCAATGTGGGAGCACCATTTAATGGCATTAAGAAGCTACAGGAGCGAAAATGATAAATTGGAGCCTTTGGGGCCCGTTCAATTTGGGAATTTTAGTACTCTCGACTCTTTCCTCCTTCAAAACTCGTAACGAAATTTGAGAATTTGAATAACAATAATAATTTGTGTCCGGACCGTTTAGTTTTTTTGGCTAATTGTTACCAATTTCGAATACCTACCAGACCTTTTTTTGCGCCATAAATCCATAATCAAGAAGGCCGTTTTCGAAAATTTTTGATGGGCTCTAGCGTCTTTAAAAACAAGAATATCAAATATATCAAAACGGTCCTACACAGATAAAAATAATAATAATCTTTGTTGAAAAAATCAGCTCTATCTTCAAAAACCAGGGAGGAAATAGTCGAGAGCGTTTGTATGGTGAATTGAATCGTCCTGTATCGTCTTAACGACGATAGGAACCAAGGCAGGCGCCTTCGTGAATGGCACAATCTAAGTAACGGTGATGTCACGGTGACTCTATCGATCATGCTTGGGGTCCAATTAACAGTTATGTAAACTAGTCCAATAATATGTGGCTTTCTATATCTAAAGGGTTCTTGAACTGCCGAATGGGCTTGGGATTCATCTAAAGGATCCCTGGGCTTCAAGTGCAATAATGTACTTTCTGTCAGGAATTCTGCAACGCAAGACTTCTTGAGCTTACCGTGATAGATTAAATATAAGAAGATACCATCAAGCCATAAATTTATGACGAAAGTGACACTTAACGCCAAGTCTCGCTCGAATCTAGAGCAGAGCCCAACTGGGGAAGTACCTCCGCCTTCCAGAAGACCGCAGCCAAATAGCACTAGACCCTACTCATAGTATTGTGTTCCTGTCGGTGAGTAAGGCTGCCAGAGCTCAACGAGGGTGCGGTGTGCTGATGACGGGAGGACTTATGGAACTTACTTGTTCCATCTATTGTCCTTTGAGTCGTCGGCCACCCGAACCCTCCTTGGAACTTGTACACTCGTTTTTGCTGTGTACTTAACACAGTAAAAGGGAATGTACAAGTTTCTAATGGGGTGGCAACGCGCATGTGACACTGTTTGAGTTGCAGGCGTCCATAGGTTACGGTGACCGCTTTACATCAGGCGGGCCGTATGCTTGTTTGCCACCGACGTAGTATAAAAAAATTACAAGTACCTAATCGATGGCAACAAGGCATTTATAGTGGCGCCTTCTAGTTTTTGCCCGTCGTTAGGCGATCGCATTTTAATGTATGGGATGGTATAATCTTCTGTGCTTAATCTATGGTCTCAGTCAATCAATGTAAGAACGTTCTATAATATTTATTTAATTTCAATTATCAAGGAAATCATAGGGAAAAAATATTATTTAAATAGCTGCCCAATGTCACCTATGGCCTTCTCTCTATTGCTTTAGTTAACTTATATGTAAGACAGCTAGGTTTTTCAGTTTATATCTTGGCTTACGCTGATCACGGATCAGAACACAGGCATCTGGCAATTTACTTCTCTATAACTCTAGAAGATATCACGTAGTAGAAGATATCACTATGATTTATCGTAGAATCTAAAACAAATTGCACCAAAAGGCCCAAAAGCCCAGTCCCTAACTGACCCGGTCCCTTCTGTTTAATATCGCGCTCCCGTGATAATAAAAAATTAAAATTAAAAAAAAACCCCGACCGCGACATAGTGGACCGATTTTTATGAAACATGGCTAAGAACACTCCCGACTAACTCAGCTTTCAAATAAAAAAAACTAAATCTAAATCGGTTCATCCGTTCGGGATATATTGAATAATTCTATGCCTTTATCTAGATAACTATACTTTCTCCTTTTCTGATACCAATTAAAATAAGCTCTTTAATACAGATACTTTTTAACAAAGACAAAATTGGAACGAGATCCATCGCACTCGATCGATAAGATCTCAAGATCAGCCAGCCTAGCCGAAGTGACAACCGTTGACGCTACGTGGCGATTGGAACGCAGTCTGTCTCTGTCGCGCCACTTCAGAAGAGCGATAGGGAGAGATAGCTACGATGCCCATTCGAAGGGTAAGCGATTTTCACGTTGGATAAGTACCCAGACTTGTAGGCTTGTTGCTTATGTAGATCATTGAAAAAGCGGCAACGCGGTAAAATTCCGAAATATTATCGAAACTGGAAACCGATGTAACCACAGCCTTCGTGACACGTTAATATTTAAAGTATAAAGTTGAAAATTGTATAATTTGACAGCAAAATGAGGTAAGAAATACTTGTATAATTGCTACACATTAAATTTGTAAGCGGACCTTTTCAAGGAGGTTTTCGTTGCTAAGTGCAATTGGAATAAAGGCCTTTGCAGTTTTATGGAAATTTAGATCGGCTTACAATTTGTTACTATGCGAAAAAACTACTACTGTTATTTCAATATTGAAATTTTCAATTAAGTAGATTCGATCCGGAAAGTCATCAGACGAGGGTCGGTTTTGAATAACTAATGCCTACGTGAAACCTTGGGATTAGTTGTCACAGCGGACCCAAGACTCCCATGAGCTGTGGCGAATGCCGGGATAACGCAATGAAGATGATGATGAAGTAGATCCGACCTCGTCATCCGATTATTTCCGTTGACTGAAACTTGAACAGAGTTTATTATATACTAGCTTTGGCTTCGCTCGCGTTAGAAAGAGACAAACAGTAGCCTATGTCACTCTCCATCCCTTCAACTATCTCTACTTAAAAAATTACGTCAATTCGTAGCTCCGTTTTGCCGTGAAAGACGGACAAGCAAAAAGACACACACTTTCCCATTTATAATAAGATAAGTTTCATCTAAGTTTCGTGACGCATTGGTTTTACTGTAATGTCATGTAAACATGTTTTTACTAATAAATAAATAAATAAATAAATAATATTAAGTATAGATGCAAATTATATGTTAATGTAAATCAAAGAGATAATTATATAACTCTGTATAGATAGATAAAGTCTACAAAAAAACGTACCTCAGTACCATACAGAAATATGTACGGTGGCCTAGTTGGCTTTACACCTTTGGGGTACGCTCAGCTGGATGGCGCTAATATTCATATTTGACATTTTAACACATATGGAGCTAAGATTATAGACCAAATTGTCAAAACTGAGGTTCAAAAGTTTTAAGCCTGTGTCAAGAGGTGGCAGTCTATGCACTGTGATTACACATTTTACTTCGACAGTAAGACCTGATTTAGACGGCGTGCGAGCTCGCATGCGATTTTAGTTACATTGCGGGCTGCAATTACATGTACAATCTTGCACAGCCATCAAATACCGCAATGTAATAAAACTCGTATGCGAGTTCTCGTACCGTCTAAATGGGGCCTAACTCTCTATAAAACTCGATCCTCTTTGATGTAAATGAATATTGTTTTAGGGATACCAAGTACACCATGGCAATCTTCTATGCCAGTACAGCCAGGAAAAAGGGGTAATCCGTTGTGGACGAGGCATCGTCACCGGCTAAACGGCCAAGGTACAGGCGAGAGCGATTGTCTTAATTATTTGTTATTGTCGAAACTATTTTCTACAGCCTAAGAGCTAATTTGCACAGGGTGAAAACTCGTATGCGAGTTTCATTACATGTATGTCCGAAAGGTGTAAGCACAGCACCTGAAACTTTTTTTTTTTTATTATTATAAATGGGCTTACTCTTGACCACAGACTAGCCAAAGGCAAAGACGTGGCCTACGATGGAGTGAGCTCGCCACTGATCAAATTTCAGTACCACTTGGCAAATCGTAATATTGCAGTGACAAGTTCCTAGCCCATTCCCTCCACCAAAATTGAACGTAATATCCCACAGTAGCCTTCTACGACACCCACGGAAGGAACTGCCTCTAGTGCAATTCTCTCCCTCATCCGTCACCACACGATCTGAAATTTTCGAATGCAGAATAATATACATATAATACTAGCTTTTGGCTGCGACTTTGCTCGTATACATAATTCCACCCCCCATTTTGGGGAAGTGGGGTGTTCGAATGAGACAAAAATCAACAACTCTCCATCTCTTCAACTATCTCCTGCAATTCAGCGCTCCGTTTTGCCACACCTCGGACACTGGCGAACAAATATATGAAAGAGGCGCGTTTCTAGCACACAGTCTAAGCTCGTGTTGGTAAGCGCGTACTATGCTTGTATGAGTGAGATATGACAGATCGACGTTTTTGACAGGCAGTAACTGTGAGGTAACCGAGAGCGGGAGTGGCCATACTGTACGATAGTACTCTTTATTATACAGTGGTTTTGCCGTGGAAGACGGACAAACAAACAGAGACACATACCTATTTTCGTTTTACAGCTATCAATGTACTTTCGAAAATTTCAGATCCTGTCACATGCCTTACTGCATTTTTAGTTCGCTTCCGTACCCGAATCCGTAACAAGGTCATAAGATAAAAATCAAAAGTGCATTAAACACTGCAAGCCGTCTGCGTCTTGTCCATCTCGATACAGTTACTAACTGTATCACCGCACTTTCGGCAGAGCCAGTTTTTTTAGGGTTCCGTCCCACAAAAGGAAAAATGTCTATGCATCAACCCGCATCTTGTATATGAGAAATGGCTCGTTAGTATGAACATTGAAAATGCGTACGCATTCTTTCAGCTTTCCGATGCGTAAGTAAGCGTCTTATCAATCATACTAACGAGTATTATTTCAACACATTATTTGCCAAGATTGCCACTGAAATTTCAGCAGTTTCGTGTGCTCTGCCTATAATTTTGGTAATACAGGCATGTGTTTATGTGTACTATGTATGTATATGTGTCTGTTAATTTCAAATTTCAACTCGATACTTTTACGCGTTTCCTAGATAAATGATCCAAAGACAGGTAGACGGACGGATGAACTAGAAATAAATATTCAAGTTTGCAGTCCCTTGATAACGTATGGCCATTTATGCGGCAAAAAAATGTAGGTATAATTATTCCTACACTCTCAAGATAATCAAAATGAATAGAATACTTCCCGTTGACCTGTACTTAAATGAAATCCGTAAAGTATATTGTCTAGTTTTAATAAAAATCAACATCATTCTCGTTGCGTTATCTCGGCGTGCGCCACAGCTCATGGGAAATTCAGGTCCGCTTTGACAACTTTTTCCAAGATTTGCCATTAGGCCACCAACGTTGGTATAGTTTCAAATAGTTTTAACCCTTAATTTGATTTTGTCCGCTGGGACGGACAACTGATAAAAAAAATATTTCGCATTTTAGGTAGAATTTAATTTAATTTAAAATATGGAAATCGACGCTTTGGTGATACATGCTTGATAGAAAAATACTATTTGAACACTGTCAACACTCGTTTGACAGTTGCACGTCAAGATGACACCGCATCAGAAGTCAACTGTTTTTAGCAAAGTATTTATGCGTTTTTCTTTTGTTTTTTGTAGGAACGGGGTATTTCTGTTGTATAAATAATAAAATACATTACATAAGAGTGGCATGCGGTTATGTTTTCAATGTATTTCTCTATTTCTAATACTCATAATCATCATCTAAACAAGTTGTCCGCCGCACCGGACAGTGCCAAATATATACTAAATACGATTTGTCCGCCGTGGCGGACTTTGCCAATGTTGTGGTGACACGTGTTCTAACCAATTATTATTTTATTTTGTTCATTAATTTTGGTTTTTGGTGGCCTTGTATGCTTAGATTTTTTATTTAATCAAACAGCGTGTTTTTCTGGACCAAGCAGTTAAAATTTAGTCACTTATAGGTATAAGTGGTGCGCGGATATTGTGAATGTTACGTGTCGTGTGGTGGCCAATAAACATTTAACAAAAACGGGTAGATAAAAAATATAATTTTTTTGTCTACCCCGAACATTAATATAAAGTAATATCGGATAGTTTTGTGTTGTTTACATCTTCGACGACATTTTGCTGAGACATCACTGTCACATCAGTTTTCGTGACCACGGCCAGTGCAACCTGGCCGAAAAGTCGGAAAAAAGGCAAAATAATGATATTTGACTTATTAGTGACTTAAAATATGTGTCAATTTGATTTTCATACAAAATTATTATATTCGTTAATTTTTAAAATAAATATATGCTATGAAATACTTGTTTATTTTAAATGACCGTGTGTTTGGCAATGTCCGCCTCAGCGGACATATTAATGTATCCCAATATTTGGCAGAGTCCGCTACGGCGGACATACTTTTTTTCCAAAACTAATAAATCTAAATTTTTTTAAATATTTTTCGGAAGCTTTCAAAACACCTGTTATTCAATATATTTAGTAAAATTTGAAAATTAATGTCATCAGAGTCTTTGCCAAATTAAGGGTTAATAAAAATAAAATAGTTTCGTACGGAACCCCCGATGGGTGCCACTAACTCGCACTTGGCCGGTCTTTTTTTAATTAGCCCGGCCAACGGCATTACTTTTTATGCTTTTTAATGCCATATTGTGTGCGGTTTTTGTTAGCCTTGATGAGTTTCAAAGCGAATGCATTTTAAATAATATTCCTTTAATTGTTTAACGCCATTTAGCCTTATTATGGCACGATTAATGTTTGCATATTAATATAAACGTAAACGCAATCGCCAGAAATATATTGGACTAAATCGTGGAGGCCAAGCCCGTATCAGGATTTGGAGGATAAGAGCCTTATGGTGGCGTAGCCGAATGGCATTTCTGCGACGCGAAACGAAAACGAAAGGTAGTCTGGCTCTGTCGCGCCAATACGCAAGAGCGATAGAGATAGATATCTACGAGCGTTTCGTTTCGTGAGCGTTTCGTGAGCATTTATGCCATTCGGCTACGCACCCGGGCTATCATATGATGACCTTATGTCATTACAATTATAAAAAGTCTAGAGATCTATGTCGCTATGAATGCATTGCTAAGAATATATGAATGAATAGGGCATTCACAAATTAAACATGTGTAAAGTGGATACGATACCTATCGTTGTCTGAGTCCCATAACAAGCCTTCTTGAGCTTACCGTAATAATATCAGTCAATCTGAGTAAAGCTGCGTTTTCACTTATTTTCAACAGTGTGCGTAGCCGAATGCCCAAACGCTTCACGATTTGCTCACGATTCGTTCACGGTTCGATCACGATTCGTTCACGATTCGATCGCGATTCGTTCACGATTCGATCATGATTCGTTCACGATTCGATCACGATTCGTTCACGATTCGTTCACGATTCGTTCATGATTCGTTCACGATTCGATCACGATTCGTTCACGATTCGATCACGTTCGTTCACGATTTAGTGAGCGCTTGTGTATTCGGTTACGCACACAGTTCTGAGCGAGCATTCGCTCTTCGTTTGTTCGTGCACCGATAAAGGTATGTGTTAAGTGTTACGAAAACGCAGCTTAAGAATCAAATGTCCTATAATATTTATTATTGTCGGACATTCTTAGACAGATTGACTGAGATTTCGTGAAACATGGGATTAGTTGTTTTAAATATGCAAGTGAACTTTTACAAGTGATATTTAACGTGCTGTTTATTTAAATCCTAAGGTCATGGTCAGACTGCTGTTGTTTTGTTAGAATAACAAAAGTCGGCATTTTGATAAGTATCTATTTTTAGAATACTGTTTATTTTTAATACAAAGTTCATTTGGGTTGCACTTTGGTGTACAGAGCGCCACAAAAGTGTGTCAAGTGTGATTTGTTAAAAAAATTATAATGTTTAAAAGTTTCTTGTTATATACTAGCAATATGAAAACACAAAATAAATCCTTGTTATTTTTTGAATGGTTGATGCATTCCATTCAGGTGCTTTTTTTCCTAATATATAGGTACGTAATTATTTTTTCGGCACTAACACCAAATATGTATATGCCAAACACAACACATCCCCATAGATATTCGACAATGCCAATCGCTGGCAAACAACTCTTCTCTTCACACATTATAACTTGAAACAAACGGTATTGATTGCATTTCGAAACTAAACACCAACGTTTCGGGGACGGCGTTGTCCCCGTGGTCTTGGAGAAGACTCACGCCGCTCACCCTTTGACTCGATCCAGAGACGCGCTGTACGAATTGTCGCCGATCCCAAACTCACGGGCGGTATTGAACCCTTAAGTCTAAGGAGGGACTTCGCCTCCTTATGTGTGTTCTATCGCCTGTACAATGGGTTGTGTTCTGAAGAACTGTTTGACATGATGCCAACGGCCACTTTTCATCATCACACCGCTCGCCATCGACAGGGCGCTCATCCACACACCTTACGACCTAAATGGTCGCGCACCGTACGGTTTCAGAGGAATTTCCTCCCACGAACGCTCCGGCTGTGGAATGAGCTCCCTGTCGAGGTATTCCCGATGAACTACAGTATGGGGTCCTTCAAAAAAGGAGTGTACAAGTTTCTAATGGGTCGGCAACGCGCACGTGACACCCCTTGAGTTGCGGGCGTCCATAGGTTGCGGTGACCGCTTTCCATCAGGCGGGCCGTATACCTGTTTGCCACCGACGTGGTATAAAAATAAAAAAAAACACATTCAATTTAAACGTTCATGTTTGATGTTTGATATTCGCTATTTGCTAAACGTTTGGAGAAACCATTATATTTCAGATTGTACTTATGTCATGTGCGTAGTATTAAAATTTCTCCGTTATCCAATTCCAGGCTACAGGATGTCCCAAAACTGCAAGACCACGTACCCTGCCGCGACTACTCGAGACGCGAACAACAACACCCTGTACCACGGGGGCGCGCAGCAATACGGGAGGGGGTACGGGCCCCCCACTATGGGGACTAATGCGAACTTTCAGGTATTCGTCTAATTATCTATATGTAGGTATATATTATGTATATTATATCATAGATTATAAAGAAGATTAGACCACCCCATACATTAAACTGCGACCGCTTAAAGACGTGCAAAAAGAAGATGGCGCCACTAAAAATGCCTTGGCCATCGATTACTTGTAGGTTGGCGCTAAGTGTCACTTTTGAGCCAATCTTACACACTTAACGCCATCTACAAGTAATCGATGGCAACAAGGAATTTTTAGTGGCGCCATCTTCTTTTTGCATTCTATTCTACTTTTTGCACGTCTTTAGGTGGTCGGAATTTAATGTATGGGATGATATAATCTTCATATATTTAAATTATGGTTATATTGATTATATTATAGTCATGTGTGAGCACGAGTTAAAAAAATCACCTTATCCTTTCCTCCTGTCGGTTATAAAGACTTATTACATATGACTACATAACTACATTGCTGGAACATTAAAATATGATCTTATATAAGTATGTATTACTTAGTCTTATCTTGATGTTAGCATAAGGAAGCTTAAGTAATATCAAGATGTATGTGCATGGTGTAAATACATCTGTATAAAAAAAAAACATCAAAAGAACAAACTACTAAACTTCATCTAATGCAGAATAAAAATTATAATACACATTAAATATACAAGCCGTCGAAATTTCTCTTCTATATGTCATCTTTCTAAGACTAGTCTCTCTAGCTATATCGTAAATCGCCTAATCTTACAAAGATGACATATAGGTAGAAGAGAAATTTCGACGGCTTCCGCTGTGGCGAGGTGGCCTAGGGGTTCATGGCGTTAGCCCGGAGTGCTAAAGACGCCGGTTCGAATCCGGCCTTCACCACTGGTGGTGCTCGTCATTTTTTCTTTAATATAAGACATCTTATTTTTGGTCACATTCATCTAGTTTTTAGGGTTTAGGCCCAGTTCTACAGATTTGTATTACAGATTTCTATCTCTACAGACTCCCAATTCTACATAATTTAAATTTTACAGAATGTTGATTCTACATATTCACAATTCTACAGATTCCCAATTTTACATAATTTAAATTTTACAGAATCTTGATTCTACACATTCACAATTCTACATAATTGGTATTCTACAAAATTTCAATTCAACATATTCGTAATTATACAGACTCCCATTTCCACAAACTCCCAATTCTACAGATTCCCAGTCCAACAGATTTCCAGTCCTACAGATTCCGAATTCTACAGATTATACTATTAGTACGGCCATATTTGAAAATATGTATACTATTTTAAATTTTACTTTAACACATATATTTATACAATATTATTAAATATTATAATAGCACCATAAAAATATGATATGTTATTTGAGTATGTTGTATGAAATTAGATAAAAACTATTTCTTAGGTAGGTCTTGTTGAGTGATTAAATAATAAGTTTAAATTTTATTCGTACTCGTTTTATTTGTTGTAAACTGAAATTGTCCATAGGCAGAACCTCCTATTAGAATTTCAATAAATATGAAGCTCTTTACTGTAACGGTAAAATTGGTCATTTTGAAGGATGCTAATCTGTAGAGTTTAAAAATTTAACCAAAGTTTTTCATCTGACTACAAAGAAAGCGGCTCTGTTTTATAATAGATAATAAATAAACTAAAGAATCTGTGCAGTTAGGAATTTGTATAATTGGGAAACTGTAGAGATAAGAAACTGTGGAATAAATAATATGTAGAATTGGGAACCTGTGTAATTGGTTATCTGTTAAATTGGGAATCCGTAGATTAGAGAATCTGTAGGATTGGGAATATGTAGTCATGGGCCTAAACCGTTTTTAGCGAGAAGTGAAGGAAGATAATATGACAGTTACAAAAAACATGTTAAAGTGTTCGAAATACAAACAGTAAAAAGGTTTAACAAGATCTATGGTGTAAATAGAGTTTGAAAGATCTCTAAGCAAGTCATGTAAAGTTGATGTACAACCTTTGATACACGCTCAGGGAGCATGTACAACGTATTAGACTGATCAAATTAGGTTAACTTGCTACAAGTTACACTTTCTACGCCATTTTTGTTCAATTCACAGGAGTCTTCTTATAACAGCAGTCATACAGCAGTATGAAATGTTATATTAAATTTATAATTATACTAACATCATAATTAATTTTTAGTTTAATATGCTGGACAAATCAGTATTAATTCAGGTACTTAAATAATAAGGTAAATTAAAGGAAAAATGGAAAAAATTACACCAGCCGGAATCGAATCTGCGACCTAAGGCTGCCGGAGGCGTCGCTGTCACCGACCAACATACAGTAAACGGTGATAAAGTGTGTTTTTGGAAAGAGACAATTAACGTCACATAAGCAAGAAAGAGACAACGCTCTACGAAGACGAAAAACCGATGTGCCTTCTTTTTGGGCGTTTACTGTACTTATCGTTTTCCAGACGTTACTCTGGACAGTTGTGACAACAACTATACAGGGTGGATTCTAAGAAAACGTTAAGTTCAATGACATTAAATTTAACTATTTTTAACCGCCTTCTAAAATCTCTAGAGAGGAGGTTATCAAGTCGTTTGTATGTTTTTTTTTATTAAGGTACATCGGGGCCAATTTCGACTGGGGAGCAAATGTAACTGGTCTATTTTTCCACGTTTTACAATGTTTGCAATATTATAGAGTGTCCACCGGTTATATATGATAGGCGTGTTCAGTCGATACATGTACTTAGAACTCAACATCATAGTGTAATTAATAATGGAATAAACGAATTAGTAACAATCGAGATTTGCCCCGCTGTACTTTATTAGAATTTATGTTCGATTAAAATTTAACGTTTACTGAAGCTTACTATTTTAACTCTGTATGATATAGCAAGATTGCGAATCTACATAAATCCCCGGTGGAAGCAACTCACACGCAGTTTGTTATACATATTCTGCGCAATAAATAATGCACAAGAAAAGTTCAAATTAAGCCATCAACGCTAGAATGTAAATTCCCATGGAACCAGTAAGTGCCTAAACTAAACATTTATATAAATATAACCACAATACAAAATTTAAATTAAAAAAAAACCGACATAGTGGACCGGATACCATTAAACATAGCTAAGAACACTCCAGGCTAATTCATATTTCAAACATAAAAAACTAAATCTAAATCGGTTCATCCGTCCGCGAGCTACGATGCCACAGACAGACACGTCAAGCATTTCGTCATTTTTGCGTCGAGGGTTAAAAAATATACAGGCTGAAGTCAAAATTGATTAGATATAAAAACACACAATTTCACCACCCCTTTCTTCCCGTGGGTGTCGTAGAAGTCGACTGTGGGATATGGGTTAAATTGTGGCGTAGGCGAGAGGCTGGCAACCTGTCACTGCAATGTCACAATTTGGATTTCTTTCAACCCCTTTTTGCCAAGAGTGGCACTGAAACTTAGTAGTTCATGTGCTCTGTCTACCCCTTTATGGGATACAGGCGTGATTATATGTATGTATATTGTATGTATGTATAAAAACACATACCGACTACTTTGGCATGAACAGAGTGAAAGAGGGTTACATAGTTGTACGGCCTTCGAAGAGTATAACAATTATTGCATGACATAATTGAGGCTATTTGCCACTTACTAAAATTACGACAGAAAACCAAAAATAAAAGAACGGACCGTAATCAACACGTCAGAGATAAAACTTAAGTTCTTACATGCTTCACTTCAAAAACAAATAATTGTAATCTAACTTAGTCAAAGTTTATCGGTTACCAAATCGAAGCAGATCTGATTTCCCATTAACATGCAAATAACTATGTAAATGACTTTTCAACTTCTAGCAAATGCTCGGAAAATGCATATTTTAATTACACATGTGAGTTGCAAAATCGGCTTGAGATCGTATGTGATTTCTAATTAAGTACCTACTTCAATTCAATCTGTAAGGAGCATACATAAATTATAAGATAAAGGACATAAAACTAAGATAACTAAATCAATTATCTCAGTAACAACTAATAATATCACAATAAACCCAAATGTGACAAGAAAGGTATTAAGAATAATTACATACATACATACATACATACAATCACGCCTGTATCCCATAAAGGGGTAAGCAGAGCACATGAAACTACTAAAGCTTCAGTGCCACTCTTGGCAAATAAGGGATTGAAAGAAAACAAAACTGTGACTTTGCAGTGACAGGTTGCCAGCCTCTCGCCTACGACACAATTTAACCCATATCCCACAGTCACCTTCTACGACACCCACGGGAAGAAAGGGGGTAAGAATAATAAAATTACGAAAGGTACCAAAGGGAGGGGAAAGCCGAGAAAAAGGTGCACTATGTGAGAGATGACATGATACAAACGCAAGTGAATGATGATATGATAAGCGAGAGAGGTGTAAAAACACATACTGTGTTGATCCCAAATATATAGAGACAGGCCAAGCTAAGTTGACAATGAAAGCTAAGCACAATACACTCTTTTTCTTTGGGTAGTCGTGTAAAAAAAATAAAATTAAATGAAAGTTTTGATGGAGCTAAGTTGAAATTACATATCGTCACTACTTTTAAAAAAACTTGTATCTTCGTCTGTCAATGAAAAGATAATTGTAGTAAGTATGTATGGAATGCATATAGACTTACTGCGTTTTAACTTTGAGGAGAAGCATGAGATACGAGATTTTTTAAAAGTAGTGACGATATCATAATTAGGTGTAACAAAATGAGGGGGTAGCCCATTGAAAAAAAATGGTTTTAAATTTTCCCATACAAACGTGAATCGTAGACTACCCTAATATTGATGGGTAGACAGTAGAGCACGTGATGAGTAAACGCTTAATTTATTATTTGTCGTTTTAATGAACCTTGCACAATCGAAATCATCGTCAATTTGGCTTGCCTGTACGATGGTGAATTACCACTATCCCACAGACAAGCCAAAAAATAATAATAAAATATCCTGCAACGCACAGCAATGATTATTTAAACAGAACACTGAATAAATTTGTTTTATTGTCACCCATTAAACTGAATATTCATGAAAGTTAACCAAAAGTCGTAATAAAAAGGAAATCCCACAACGTAGCTTATTATTAAACAACGTTAACAATTGCAGTGGAATTATATTTTGGTCAATACGAGAGATGAGAATGACCCTGTAACGCAAATAAATGGTTCTTTAAACACGATTCCGAACAATTTTGGTTTTTGCCTCCCATAAACTGAATACAAACATCATCGAAAGTAGAGGTAATAAGTTTTTTTTTTAAATAAACGTAGGTTATAAAAATGTAATGCTCACTGTATGGACTTTGGTCTAAAATAAAGATATTTTTTTTATTATTATTAACGAGCATTAACAGTAGCACAGTATAATAAAGAGTAATACTATCGTACAGTAAGGCCACTCCCTCTCCTCACTAAAAGTGCCACCCACCCCCTCTCGGCTACCTCACAGTTACCGCCTGTCAAAACCGAGAACAGTCGACGTGTCATATCTCACTCATACAAGCATGGTACGCATTCACCTACACTAGCTTAGAATGTGTGCTAGGAACGCGCCTCTTTCATATATTTCATCGCCAGTGTCCGAGGTGTGACAGTAGTAAGAGTGATTGTATTTTGGTCAACATGTGGAATTTTGTGAATATTCAAAAAGTACAGCAACGATTCTTGACATAATGCCGAATAATTATGTTTTATTGCCTCCCAATAAACTGAATGCAAGAAAATCATCAAAAGTTTTTATTGAGTTAAAAAAGTAGCATATCATTAACCAGCATTAACAGTAGTAAATGCAATTGTATCTTGTTCAATCAATGATACGTTGTACATCATTCCGAATAATTTTGTTTTATCGTCACCCATTAAACTCAATACACACGAAACTGCATCAAAATTCTTTTTTTTTTTTTAATAACAGTAAGTAGTAAGGTGTAATTGTATCTTGGTCAATACTCGAGTTTGGCAAGCGGCTCGTTGCGTGCGGACGTCACGGCGATGTCTCGAGATTGCACTTATTATAAAATGTGGAGCGGATCGCCGCCATTGGCATGCTGGTTAAGGGGAAGTAGGGCTTACACTACCTACGATTATTTTGGTCTTCAATATAGAAAACTTTGTTCGTGGGTTGCGTAGAAATTGTAGAGGGTGCCAACGATTTTTGCAGAGCTGTACTAATGGGTCAAAATTTGTACTTAAATCATACCTAATAAAATGCATATGTGATAATACCAATAAAGAAGCCAAAAAGTGAATAAATGCATCGATAATGAAGATGAGAGCTTAGAGTTGATGCTTAAAGCAGTAAAGGTTTGAGTAAGATAAGATAAATATTTAAATCTTATTGTAGGTAGGTTCTTATTAAACTAAACTATGACCATAATGCATACTACGGTACTACACATAAAACATGTGATTTACGATCAATCATTGATACGTATGGATAACGATGTATAGGCGTTACGCCGTGGCTTGCGTGGGCAACGGTCGCGCGATGGTCGCGCGATGCGACGCATACGAAATCAAACCTTATCAATATGGAAGTATGAGACGCGACGGCGACAATTGTACCCTACGTTATACCAAGCTCGACTAAATACGATATCGTCACTACTTTAAAAAAATCTCGTATCTCACGCTGTTCCTCAAAGTTAAAACGCAGTAAGTCTATATGCTTTCCATACATTCTTACTTCAATTTTCTTTTCATTGACAGACGAAGATACAAGTTTTTTTAAAAGTAGTGACGATATGTATATTTAGATATTTAGGTCTGTTGTAATTTTTCTTGTAACGTTTTCATTGTTATTCTTTTTAACTGTTTGACCACTTTTCTTGTATGTGTTACCATCCGTGAATCCTTCTCACTTGATGGTCTCATCTGAAGATCAGCGCTGGAAGTCACCAGCAACACGCTGAGATAAGGCCACTTCGTGGCACTTTAATGAAAAATAATTATTTTCTGTCTTATTGTTATTATGTGTATTTTGTCTTGCCTATGTTCACGAATAAATGTTTATTCTATTTATTCTATTCTAAATTTTAAATACCTATATAATCTTTAGGTACTGATAAGAATTCCCACAAAACAGCCAAAGCTACCTTTTCCCCACTCCCCCTTAACCGTTTCTCCGCCATAAATGATAATGGGGAGCCTAATAGGGCGCCGTTAATTTGGCGCGCGCGATCCAATTTCCCTTGCAGAGCACCTTGCTCGACTTACTCTCCGCGGAGCAGAGGATTCATTTCTTTACTTTTAAGATATCAATTGACATCATATAATTACAAAATTTACAAATTCAGGCCTGTGTACTTGCGATCCTTAATTTCCCTTCCAGAGCACCTTGCTTGACTTAACGAAACAATATTGTTTATTGCACCAATAAATTGCTCTGGTATTTAAAATAAGATGAAAATTGTACATTGTTGACCATTTAAAAGTGCAACTAAGGAACAACTCAAATTATTTTTAACCGACTTCAAAAAAGGAGGAGGTTCTCAATTCGACTGAATTTTTTTTTTGTATGTATGTTACTCGATATCTCCGAGAATCGTGGACCGATTATCAAATTTTTTTTTTTGATCGAACGGGTATAACCCCGAAATGGTCCCATTGGCACCAAGTCGGGGTCTGATGATGGGATCTTGGAGAAATCGAGGGAACTCTTCAAATGTTAGGTACATGTAATGTTTTTAGTGTATTTTTCAAAGGTACACCAGTATTTGCGCCTGATGGTAATAATTCTATGTGGCTGAGCTTATGATGGAAGGTCAACTCCTCAATGGTTAGGAGTTAAAGGACAATTCTTTCACTACTGTACATATATTCAGACTGATAGATATAATATCACTACGAACCACTAAAAATCAACAAATAAATTAACTTTTTAACAAAAAATAATATTGAATATTTTTTGATTTGTTCTTTTTTCAAGTAGTCACTCTACTATATATTAATTAAAAATAAATTGAAATAGATATCATACACGAAAGAAAAAACGACAAGGCCCACTGGTGGCCGAGCCGGGAATCAAACCCGGGTCTTCAGCTTACGCGGCTAACGTCTTTACCACTAGACCACCCGCCCGCCGTCTTTGTATTTTTTCATTACTTAATTAGAAAAAGCGAAAAATATATGTTCAGTATTTTTGGACGATTTAACTGACGGACTAAACAGAATGCCATTTTTTTATGTAGTCGTCATCTCTATTAATTGTAACAAACTGAACCCTCTGCACTCTACTCTGTGGCATCGGTAGGCAATCTTTAGCAGCACAATATTTGTTAACCTGCAGGTACCTACTCGAAGCTTTCTCGAAGGTTAATTAAAGGTAATTTCTGGTGCCCATGCGCACTAAACCCTCGTTTGGGGGTTGTTTATTGTAAATGAAGGGGGGGAGAGTGAAAATTATCGTGTTCTTAGGGACCATCCACACATAGGCGACGCATGTCCTGAGACGCGGAACGGACGTCAGCGCCACGCCACCCGAATGTAATTTAAAAAACGTCTCAGTACATTTTGTATAGGAAGGACGCAAGACACGCCCCAGGCGACGCGTGGCGCTGACGTCCGTTCCGCGTCTCAGGACTTCGCGTCGTCTGTGTGTGGATGGGCCCTAAGAACACGATATTTTTCACTCTCCCCATTATTTCCATCATATTATCAACATTGCCCTTTCGAAATTATCCGAACATTTCTGTGCTTCGAAATTACCCCAAAGCACCCTAATATTATTTTTTTTATCTGAGTTTACCTGTTACTAGTGGATACAAAAATGCATTACTCATTAAAACAAGTTACTTAATGTTGCAATACCGTCAAAATATGTATCAAGTTTGATATTTACCATTGTACAAGCTTGGAGTCTTGTGTATTAAATAAAAATCCGTGATCTTAGTAAAGCTTCTAATCAAAGTTCCACAATAGGTACTTAAAATTAAAATGTATGGAAATTTATATAATAAAATAAAAGTGAAGCGCACATGAGCGTATCTCAAAGCTAAGTGGCTCGCTAGGTGAGTAGAGAGGCGCGGGGCGAGGCATTCGGACTAACAGGTTTGGAGGTCCCCGGTCCCCGCTTCCTCTTCTGTGGTAGACGCCGCAACATCCTGGGGGCCCTTGGAGGCGTCAGCCTTCAAGGATTGATGGTCCTCGTCCAAAAGAGGGCAGAGGTATCTTACACCTCGTTTGTAGGTACCCGTGGCAGTAGCAATTTCAGCTACTCGCGCAATCCCGTCTGCGCCAGGAAACAGCTTGGCTATTCGTCCAAGCCGCCAGTGCATTGGAGGGGTATTCTCTTCCTTGAGAAGGACCAGATCACCCAATTGAAGAGGTCGTCCTGGAACACGCCACTTGGCCCGTTGCTGGAGCTCGCAGATGTACTCCATTTGCCAGCGGCGCCAGAAGTGCTGTCTCAATGCCTCGAGCCTCTGAAACCTGTCTAAACGGTTTGGGTTTAGATCCGCGAGGGTCGGCGACGGCAGCGAAGTGAGCGCGCGGCCGATGAGGAAGTGACCAGGGGTCAAAGGTTGGAAGTCGTTTGGAGAGGACGATAAAGGGCATAAAGGACGACTGTTTAGGATAGACTCCACTTGATTAAAGAGAGTTGCCAGCTCTTCGTAAGTTAAATGAGCGTTCCCTAATATGCGCTTGAGGTGAAATTTGGCAGATTTGACTCCTGATTCCCACAAGCCACCAAAGTGAGCTGAGTATGCCGGTTGAAATTTAAATTTGATTCCCTCATCCGCTGCAAAATTGCAAACTGTATCTGAGTTTGATGAGAGATAATCGCTAATTTCTCTGGCCGCTCCTACAAAGTTACGTCCATTATCGCAAAAGATTTCGCGTGGTCGTCCTCTACGAGAGATAAAACGCCTTAGCGAGAGAATAAATGAGTCCGTAGACAGCGAACTAACTGCCTCTAAGTGCAGACATTTGTACCTAAAACAAACAAATATCGCTAAATAACATTTCGTAATTTTGCAACTTCTGCCATGCCTATCTGCAATCATAAAGGGTCCAGCGAAGTCAACGCCGACGCTAATAAAGGGAAAGTCAGGCGTTACGCGCTGAGAAGGCAGAGAGCCCATCAAAGGAGCAAAGGTATTGCCGGCTGCGCGGCGACAGGTGACGCATTGCTGCGACACGGTGCGCGCGAGCGCGCGGCCCGACACGGCCCACACAGACTCGCGAATGGCGACAAGAAGTAGCTGAGGTGGAGCATGCAAGAGACGGACGTGCTCCTGCTGAAACAGCAATTTAGTCAGTCTGTGTTTGGCATGTAAAAGCATTGGATGGCGTTTGTCAAATGCATAAAAAGAGGAAGACAGACGTCCGCCAACTCTGATGAGTTTGTCGTCTTCGTCGTAAAATGGGTTCAACGATAAAATAGGGTTTTTAGGGCCTAGAGGTTGCTTGTCACGCAACAATTTTAATTCTTGAGGAAAGCTAGACTGCTGTGACAAAGCGACCAATTTTTTGAAAGAAACATCGAGCTCCTCAGGTTGTAGCATACCCGTAGTTTTGTTGGAAAAAGGACGGGAATTGTGCGCAAACCTAAGTAAATATGCTACCGAACGTTGTAAGGTTTTTAATTTAGAATACCGATCGAAATCAATTAAATTATGGGGTTCAGAATCGCTCGTTATCGCGACGTTAACCTTTAGTTCGGGTAAATCGAGTTCCGAGTTGAGAGAGAACTGAGGCCAGTTATTCTGTGGCTCATACAAAAAACTTGGCCCGTTCCACCACATTTGCAAATCAGGTAAGCGACCAGCTTCGACTCCTCTAGATGGGTAGTCAGCCGGGTTTAAAGCGGTCGGAACGTGACGAAACTCACTGCCCTCAGTGAGTTCCAAAATGTGAGCCACGCGATTGGCGACAAACGTTTTTAATTTTGTTTGGTTCATTTTGAGCCATGCAATTACAATTGACGAGTCAGTCCAATAAAATTTCTGTGCGATCTGGCAGCGCAACGTCTTGGAAACAGCTGACGCGAGCTGTGCGCCTAGCAGGCAAGCACACAATTCCAAACGCGGCGTAGTGGTGGCCTGGACCGGTGAGACCTTAGCCTTTGCGCACAGCAACCTGACTACACAGTCGCCCTTATCATTAGTCGACCTTAAATAAATACATGCCGCGTATGCTACTGAACTCGCATCACAAAATACGTGCATGTCGATGTGATTAGGCGAGTCGCAAAGGACGTGGCGAGGTACTTGGATCGAAGTTAAAGACGCTAAACCGTTAACAAAGAATTGCCAAGACTCGTTTATATGGCTAGGCACGGGAACATCCCAGTCAATTTTTTCAAGCCACAGTTTTTGAATTAAAATTTTAGGTATAATCGTCATTAAACATAAGAGGCCTAACGGATCGAATATTTTACACGAGTCCGATAAAATTGACCGTTTTGTGGGGTGGCCGACCTTGGCAGAATATTGAGTAGGAAAATGAATGATGTCTGCCTCAGAATCCCAGCCTACGCCCAACGTATGTGACGACGAGCTAATAATCAAGCTACCTTTATTATCGTTCGAGCCTTGTGAGTCATTTAAAATTGACGATAAGTTTGAGCGATATTTACGCAAGGGAAAACAGCCAGCGGCCAGCGCACGCTCAACTGAGTCTTTGATGTAACGCAATTCCTCCTCTGTGTCTGAGCCTGTTAATAAATCATCGACTAGAAAATCATTTTGAATTATAGTTTTAATTTTTTCGTCTGCGCATTCCTCACCCAATTGCCATAAACAGCGTGTGCTTAAAAAACTAGCACTTGAGTATCCGTAAGTAACTGTGTTGAGTCGTAAAGTTTTTAAAGGTTCATTCTCATTGGAGCGCCAAAGAATTAATTGTAAATCACGGTCGCACTCCTGAACCATGACCTGGCGATACATCTTGGCGATATCACCAGTCAAAACATATTTGTAGGTACGAAACCTCAAGAGAATATTAAATAGCGAGTCTTGAATTGTTGGCCCAACCATCTGTAGATTATTTATTGAATAGCCAGATGTGGTGGGGGCACTTCCATTGTAAACAACACGAAGCTTCGTAGATTCGCTGGAGGGCCTTTGCACAGCATGATGCGACACAAAAAAAGAGGGGTCAGGAATGTCAGAGTCGGACACAGAGAGGTGACCTAATTCGGCATATTCATTAATAAATTGCTCGTAAGCCGATTTTAATTCAGGATTGCGCTTAAATCGCTTTTCTAATGCATAGAACCGTTTTTTAGCGAAGCGATAGGAATCGCCTAAACAGTCGGGTTCCGTAATTAGGTACCTTAAGTTTTTTAAAGTGGTGATGATTATATTTTTTATAGTAAGTAGACGGTTAATGGAGTTCATAACAGTAGCTAGTTTGTTTCTATTCATTTCTGTTTTTTAGAAATATTTTTTTGAATATCTGATTTGACCGATGGACACGCTTGGTGATACGAATAGAGATCGTGCCTTGGTCTGCGCTATGACTCCCGATTTAAAAAAAGGCCCATCCGTCAAGTTGACATCTGACAGATTTGAAACTTGCCGCCGTTGATATTGCGACATTATTTGTAGCCTACGTTCCGTAATTTCTGCTGATTTTGAGTTTTTATCGACGACTTCTGCCTGCCCCTGGATTTTGTAGTACCCGCATCTCACGACGACCACCATACCTCTACTTTACAATCGGAATTGAACGCCTTCACGACGACTTTTAGCTCACGTATTTTGGACAACGATTCAGGTTTTCTCGACGACCCTTGCTAGCTAGCTTGCAAGCTAGTTAGCAAATAAAATGAGCAGATCAAAGCCAAAAGCAGACTTTGTGAAAGCAGACTCCGGAAACTTGCCAGATATAGACATGGGGATTATTATTGAATACTTACGGAATAGCGACAAGCACAACATTGCCGAGATTAGGGGTGAAAAAACATTGATGTAAGTTGCTTTTACTTTAAGATTGACATTAAACATGTCTTGCCTGTAAAACAGTAACATCACTTATACCAGTATTGTTCCTCTTATTTATAGGGCTTCTAGAAGTGGTTATGTCCAAAATGCAGTTGGTTATGTGGAGCTGAAGAGAGACAATACCACATGCATTGTAGGGCCAAAGTCGTTCCTGAACACAAAATCACAAAAAAATATTATTTAGTGACTGTGCACATTAACGAAAATGAAAACACAATTGTAGACACGGAATGTGATGGATGTAACGCTCGAACAGGTAATTTGAATGATATCCTAAATCAGGTTTCTAGAAAACAACAAAGGTTTGTAACAGTATGCAAAAAAAATATCTTACTATGTCGTGTCATTCTCATGAAATTTAATCTCATATTTTGACCGGTCTTTACTCTTATAATGTTCTTCGACGACCGGTCTGTCCTAGCCCGTAGTGAACCTGTCTGCTAAGCCGCGGAATTAGAACCCAGGATTCTAATTCCAGTAAGGGCATTTATTTTCGTTATGAACTTTGTGGCTGAGTCATGTCGGTCAGCCACGAATATATGTGTCCATCACGCAAATAAGTCGTCGTCAGTCGAAGGATGTTTTATATGTTAGTATTTATATAATTATTATATCGTTGTCCGACTTATTATATAATAAATAATAATAAATATTATAAGACATTCTTACACAGATTGACTAGGGCCCATGGTAAGCTCAAGAAGGCTTGTGTTGTGGGTACTCAGACAACGATATATATAATATATAAGTACTTATATACGTAGAAAACATCCATGACTCAGGAACAAATATCTGTGCTCATCACACAAATAAATGGCCTTACCGGGATTCGAACCCGGGACCGCGGCATAGCAGGCAGGGTCACTACCGACTGCGCCAGACCGGTCGTTAAAATATATAAATCGCTGTCAATAGAAATTGTCAACAATGTAAACAAACCATTATATAAACTATCAATATTTGAGCCCAATTTTATTATTTTAAAGGTTGAGGATCATAATGTGATATGAATTAATTAAATAACACATGGATTTAGCCAGTATCTGATGAGTTAGAATGGAAATCAAAGACATTTTGAGTACAAGGTTTGTTTACATTGTTCACAAGTTCTATTGACGGCGACTTTATAGTGTGTGTGTATTATATATAGTGTAATATGTCACACTATAGGTATAATAAGTTCAACCTTGTAAGATGACTAGTCTTAAATAATAATATTTATATTTTTGTTTCCAGGAGGATGTAAACACACATTAGTGGTGCTGTATTGGTTAGAAAAAAAGTCTACAGAACCATCACCAACATCAGTGCAGTGCTACTGGAACAAGCCACGATTGGCAATTGAGGGTACTGAGCCTTTACTTACAGAAAATATTGTAAAACCACTAAAAAGAGCAGGTACTTTAGGGCCCAAAAATCCAGATAATTTTAAAAAATTCCTCGAAGAATGTAAGAAGCGAAAAATGGGAAATTCCCTTATATTGTCTGTTCTACCAGAATATGATCCTGGATTGACTAAGTTTGCTATATTTGATATGATTCTAGATTTTACTACAAAAAGTGATAACCATGATTTTGACAATTTCAAGATACACATGTCTGCTAGGCTAAATAAAAATGTTATAAGTGAAATAGAGCAGGCGACTAAAAAACAAGCAGAGTCAAAGTTGTGGCATAGTATCCGCCAAGGCCGAATCACAGCATCCAAAATTCACGAGGCATGCCATTGTGATACTCCAGATGGTTCACTTGTGGAGCAAATCCTCGGAGGCTACAAAATGTTTGAGACTAAGGCAATGAAACGTGGAAAATTATTAGAAAAATCAGTGGTGGCCAAATTAGAGAGTGACTTAAACTGTGAGATTAAAGAATGTGGCTTCAACCTCATAAATTTAATATGCGGAGCGTCACCTGATGGCATGACAAATAATTTCATAGTCGAGATTAAATGTCCAAGCAGTTTAGAAGCTGTCAAATCATACGTAGTAAATAATAACATTAAAGAGAAGTTCAAAGCACAGTGCCAGATACAAATGCTGTCAACCGGAGTAAAAAAATGCGCATTTTGTGTTGCCGACCCGGAATTTGAAATAAATAAAAAGTCCAGATCCTTTGGCTGAAGTTTGACGCGGTATATGCAAACAAGTTATTGAAGAAGTCAGAAGTATTTTGGAAAAATAATATTTATCCCAAAATATTGAAAAATGCTAAGGCTTAATTTAAGATTTTTTTCACTTTATCAAGAAGTTCCCAGCAAGTACTTAAAAACTACTGACTATAACTTTTGTATTCATATGTATATCTAGTAAGTCTTGCCCGCACTGACCTTATTATACTTTCATACTTTAATAATCTTATCTTTTTCTTCTGTAACAATTTGATACGTTTTCTCTGAAGAAGAACGACGTATCAGTTAGCTTTAATATAATGTATTGAAATAAAATTTCTATAGAGTACCTAGTCTGTTAATATTTTCTGATAAATACCCTCGCATATGATAGTATTTTATGCAACAGGCGTTTAAAGGAGGTCAAAAAAGACGAGTGGCGAGGGTAACAATTTGAGGCGAAGCCGAAAATTGTTTAATAACAATTTTCAATTTAACAATCTTAATAGACGCCACGAGTATTTTTTGACTCAGTTAAACACCGTTGCATACAATACTTTTTGTACGACCATGCACTTAGTTTTTAATAGTTTTCTTGAATAACTTTCGTGAAATGCACACTGTTTCCTGTATTTTGACGCAAAGGTTTGCACTGCAAGTTCAGCTGCCCAAAGCCTTCCGCGCGTACGCGCGCAGTATCGTTATAACAATGCGTTATTTCATTTAAATATGTAAGGAAATTAAGTACTACAATAAAACGAAAGAATCCATCAATCTAATTTTATTAAATTATCTTGCAAACTCACCAAAGCACAAGCAATGACAACACTATGATTTAAATATCTGATGTAACTGTGGTTCACTACAGAGTGAGGTTTTAAAAATTGGAATTCCCTCACTCGTCGTATTACACGCTCAACATGTATGCGGAGACTAGCTATGACTTTGCCTAGCAAAACTTCTTTTTTTGTGGGAGTTTCTTTTGATGAGACACTAGGTGGACGAAGTAGCTTCACGTTTCTTTCCCTTAAATACGTTTCAATCGCTTTAAAGCCTCGATCGGCTAAAACAACAGC
This sequence comes from Leguminivora glycinivorella, assembly GCF_023078275.1. Classification (NCBI taxonomy): domain Eukaryota; kingdom Metazoa; phylum Arthropoda; class Insecta; order Lepidoptera; family Tortricidae; genus Leguminivora; species Leguminivora glycinivorella. The sequence goes on from NC_062984.1 coordinate 18,470,580, forward strand.
CCCTGGAGGAAGAATGTCAGCGAAACCACAACTTTCCGTAATGGCCTTGTCTGATGTTCTTCCTCCATATCCTTTGGAAATGAAACAAATCAATCCGTTTGGGCAACATGCTATCAAATATTTTAGCGAGTTGCATGATTTATATTGTGAGTATGTACCAGACTGATGCACGGGATTTGAAAGCTTCTCTATTTGTATCTCGAAGCAATCAATTATACATTGTACATTCGCATACCTGGCTTTAAATGCTGGAGGCAGTGTTCTTTTTATCATTGTCGCTTCTGGCAAGTTAATATAACTTTGTAAGAATGTAGCCAGCTTTGGCATGCCCATTTTGAAAATTTCTATTACCGTTACTTCACTGAAATTGAAATGGTCACATATTCTTTCTACATCATCATTATATTTTATTTTAAAAAGGCAGACAATGACATGTAACTCTCGTAGAGCACAATTTTCTGCCAAGAATTCCACCAACCAATAAAATGGTTTTGGGATTCCTATGTACTTCTTTGGTTTTTCTTTTATTATCTTTAACATGTGTTCACGTCCAGTTAAATCTTTTTTGACGTTTTCATTATCGCTTGAAGTAGTCGACGGGCTGGAAACTTCATACATTGTTGAGGACGTTGGGTTTGAGGTACCACTGGTTGTTGTGGAAGACGACTGTTGGAGCGGACTCTGTATAAGCTTTCTAGTTCCAGAGGCTTCTTTTATATTTGCGGTACAGCCAATGCTCCGCACAGCTGGTTTTGCGGAAACGGCCTTATGTCTTTTATCAATTTTGCATTGAGTAGCAGCATCTCGCTGAAAATAATAATCATGTTACTGTTAATATTCAATCTAGTATACTAAAATGTGCAGTACTTACAAGCAGGGGCCCGTTTCTCGAAAGGTACAAAGGTGCGCGAACTGTCAAATCGTATGGGTTGTCATGGAAACACACTTCTAATACAAGGCTTTTAGCTTTCGAGAAACGGGCCCCAGAACACAAAGTAAAATGAATACCTAATGTTAAATTTTCTAATGCCTCTTATACTAATGGACAGTTCCTGCCCCGACAAAATATAACCTACTCATGGATCCTAATATCCTCCTAAATACTAATAGCAGTTCAATTTTAAAATGTAGTATAGATATTAGCATGTCTTTAATAAATATTACTGTTCAAATAAATAATAACTGACTCCATTTTTCATGGTTTATAACTTGAGGTCATTCATTATAAAACTAGGCTTCTACTTGATTGCCATTGTAGAACTGTTTCTCAGATTGACAGGCAGTGTTGATACAATGTTGAATAATAGATACAATGAAAAACTAACCTTATGAGAAGGATATCCATGAACATCCTCTGCAGACGCTATAGGTACCATTTCTATTGTTTCTTCTGAACCAGCATTGTCCATTACAGTCTAAAAATCAAATAACTATATGAAATATCTGTTCATTAATGAATTTGGACAATTAACATAAGTAATGAATATAATATGAATAGAGGAACAAAAGAACAAATTCATCTATCTCTATACTTAAAAATATATCTATCCTGTAGTGAGTGTAGTGGCTCACCGATCTAAAAAGGCATGCACTTTTCATTGGAATTTATGCCATGAGCATTTTGTGTTGTTGGGTTTTAATACAAAATAAAATTTATTCTATTTCTTCTGAAAATTTATTCAATTTCCATCGGCAATTATCTTTTTAGATTTATTATCTTTAGTATACTATGGTGGGTTAGTAAATTAAATTCTCCTAAAATTAAGTAACTACTTACATCATCAAAATATGTCCTTACGATTGTCAAATTTGCTGTGCTTTTTAATCTCAGCATTCCACTTTTAACTTTGTAGCAATCTTCATCAACCTGCAATTAAACAGTAATAGATCTTGAAAAATTTTGGAATATTATACAAAAAAAAACCTCAGAGTATAAAAAAATAAGTATTTTACAAATGGGTGTGTAGTCAACTATTACTGTTACTTGATGTAACTTAGAAAATCCAATTAGACATGTGAAGTCATTACATAGTTTAAAATTATTACTTACGTTTATGTGTTCTCCACAGACATACAATGGCATCTTTGGGCAAGTTCTTTCCAAAGCTTCACACCATATTTCTTTAAGAGACTGCGGTACACGCAAATAACTTAAATAGGGATTGTCCCTTCGATATTTTTTGCACGATGGGACAAAGCATCTCATTTCGTCCCTGTAATACTTAGGATCGTGAACCAATGGATAGGAAGCATTTCGGTCATTGATAATAGCCATTTTATCCTTATTTTCAAGTGATAATCGTCGGTGGGAGCAAGAAGTCCAAAGGGCAGTGCAAGGGTCGTCGAGAAAACCAGAATCGTTGTCCAAAAATACGTGAGCTAAGTCGTCGTGAAGGCGTGCAATTTTCCGAATGTAGAGTAGATGTATGGTGGTCGTCGTGAGATGCGGGTACTACAAAATCCAGGGGCAGGCAGAAGTCGTCGATAAAAACTCAAAATCAGCAGAAATTAGGGAACGTAGGCTACAAATAATGTCGCAATATCAACGGCGGCAAGTTTCAAATCTGTCAGACGTCAACTTGACGGATGGGCCTTTTTTTTAAATCGGGAGTCATAGCGCAGACCAAGGCACGACCTCTATTCATATCACCAAGCGTGTCCATCGGTCAAATGAGATATTCAAAAAAATATTTCTAAAAAACAGAAATGAATTGAAACAAACTAGCTACTGTTATGAACTCCATTAACCGTCTACTTACTATAAAAAATATAATCATCACCACTTTAAAAAAACTTAAGGTACCTAATTAATGGCAAACGCACGTGAAACCTTCCGTTATCATCGCGATATGTGTGAGTGACAAAATGTTGCTCACATTCTGCCTCTAAATCTGTAAACGGTTGGCTAGGTTGGGGCACTTGCTCCAGCTTCCAGAATTTGGTGAGCGAGTCGTCAAGGTCTTCATTGGTCGTGTACAAATGATTGCACTGCAAAGGAGAATTTAAAGACCTATCGTTGAACATCAAAAATGGGTTATATTTACTAACCACTAACCAACCTAGTTTTGATTTGCGCAAAACAAGCGAATCGTGCCCTAAATCAATTTGCTCGCCCCCTACCAAGGTCCAAAAAACATCACCGCCAATTAAAATATCTACGGGACCCGGTCGATTAAACTGAGGATCGGCGAGTTTTTTATTACGCGGCCACTTGATGTTGGTGATATCAATAGGCTTTAGCGGCAAACTGCTGTTAATTTTGTCCAAAGCTAAACATGCGATGTCGAATTTTATATTTTGATCATGTTTAGATCGAATTTGAACGAAACAACGCTCGGGACTATTGCTATAGGAACGTCAGATAATCCGAAAAGATTTTTATCACTGGGCAGCGGTGCCAATTGCAATTTTTGTTTATAATCTTTTGTGACAATAGAAGTCATACTTCCACAATCTAAAAACGCGTGCGCCGTTACGTAATTATCAGTAGCCGGGCTATATATGTCTACGTACGCGGTAGGTAAAAGTACCTGGTCCGAATGCGATACGGTCATATTAGACGACAACCCGGGAGCGGGCGCGGGCGCGGGTGCCGACTGCGGCAGAGGCGCGTCTACGGGCGAATCTGCAACCTGAGGAGTTTCCCTTTGCAGCAATGTATTGTGGCGCTTCTTACATGTTTGACAAGCAGCTACTCTGCAGCGATAAGAAGTGTGCCCCTTCCGAAGACAATTAAGACAAAGGCGTAACCTTGACGCTCCGGAGATCCGGTCTTCAATGGACAGGGACAGGAATGACGAGCAATCGTAAATACGGTGCTCGCCGCCGCAGAACACACAGGCAGGAGGAGAGGCCGCGGCCGAAGTGGAGGGGGTGGCTGAAACCGCAAAACATTTGGTGCTAGACTTCTCACGTTTATTATTAGGCGAGGCAGCAGGTTCGCGTTTATTATTATTATTCGTAATAGACTTATCAAATTTATTACGCTGAACCGATTCCAAAACGTCAGCACGTCCCTTTAAAAAACGATTAAAATCGGCCAATGACGGCAAGTCGTCATTTTGAAATGAATTATTTTTAAATTCCTCCCATTTTAAACTGGTGTTGCTGTCAAGTTTACTTGCGACCATATGAATGAGAAGCGTGTCCCATTTATCAGTAGGCTGGCCCAACGTATTTAAAGCTCTTAGGTTTTTAGACACATGATCCACTAAATAACGCAGGGACTTGGCCGATTCACGACCTATCGCTTGCAAATTAAACAGGGAGTTCAAATGGTTGCTAATCAGCTGTTTTTTGTTGTCATATCTCTCGCATAGGAGACGCCAGGCCTCAGCGTAATTACCGTCCGACACTTCTAAATTACTTATTACTTGAGCCGCTTCACCTTCTAAATAAGAGTTTAGGTAGTGAAACTTGTGAATCGGCTTGACGTTGTCGGAACTGTGAATGAGAGAATCGAATGTGTCTCTGAACTCGAGCCACTTAAAATACGAACCATCGAAACTAGCGATTTTAATCACAGGCAAACGAAAATTTAAACCATTACATGTGTTATCGTGTCCACAGTTACTTTGAACCTCAGACTTTACGCTGGCGAAATCAGATCTTTCAGCTGTCCTATCAATGATCTTCTGGGCCGTGGCAATAAGAGAAATAAAATCATTTTCCATCTCTTCTCTTATGTCAATTTCGGCCTGCATATCTGATGTAGTCGAAATCTCTATTTGGGTTTGGACCTGGTCAAACTGTGTGAACATAGCGCGAAAACGATCCAACTTTAAAGAAAGTTCGTCTACATCCTTTGAGGAAATATTTTCCTGAGAATTTAATTCAGTGATGTAATTTTTAAATTTGGTAATACGTCCTTTAATTGACGTTCTAGTAGGGATCGGAGTAGTCATTTTAATTGTTAAGATCTGATTTCAATTAAAACAGCGAATGAGAAAATTAAAAATAAATAAAATTGTATAAATACGTAAATTTGGCCTAAGTTCGCAGTCACAGTGGTTGGCTCGGGCGGCAACAGTGCTGTGCGGAATGCATCACCATAATTATATGAAGGGCCTCAGGCTTACCATTCATAGCATACTAACAGACTAGCACTCACCAAGTTCGTATCTAACATATTAGATTAAGACAACTAGAGAACAAAATAAATTTTTATATTTTTTTGATTTGTTCTTTTTCAAGTAGTCACACTCCTATACGTATATAATATGGCGGGTGATCTGGTGGTGAGGACGTTAGCCGCGTAAGCTGAAGCTGCTAAAGACCCGGGTTCGATTCCCGGCTCGGCCACCAGGGCGTTTTTCTTTCGTATATTATATATGATATTATCTACTTCAGTTTATATTAGATTAAGGTTTAGGTCGTGTCCACGGGGACGGGTTAAGAATTTCACCACCCCCTTTTTTCCCGTGGGTGTCGTAGAAGTCGACTGTGGGATATGGGTTAAATTGTGGCGTAGGCGAGAGGATGGCGACCTGTCACTGCAATGTCACAATTTGGATTTCTTTCAACCCCTTTTTGCTAAGAGTGGCACTGAAACTTGAGTGGTTCACGTGCTCTGCCTACCCCTTTATGGGATGGGATACAGGCGTGATTATATGTATGTAAGATTTATTAATTTCTCAATGATTCACCATCATCATCAAATTTCACAGCAAATGACAGCGAAAGTCCTATTCGGAAGCGTCACTTCGATCAACGAACTCAAGCTGCAAGAGAAGACCGAGCGGGAGGTGCGGCGGACACACTAACGCCACCTATCGGCAGACCGGTGAGTTACGTTGTTTGGTAGAAAGCTAGCTGGCCGTTGTGCGCGATGAAGGCAGCATGGTGGCTAGTTAATGCTCGGTTTGTGCAGTAGATGGCGTGAAGTTGCATAGTGTACGTTAGATGGCGCTTGAATAGATGCGAAATTATTGAAGTTTTAAATTTGATTCAAGTAATTGCTGAAAAATAAAATAGTAATCTTTCTTTTTCTTTAACATTAATTCTCACGTTTTCATTTGATGTGTTTCTTTAAAATTATATGTAGGTATATCTCTAATTACCGGTCAAGTGGTATTCAAAATTTAAATGAAATTTTAACATTCTCCCAATTGAATTTTCAAAGAGACGAACAAATGGTAATATTACCCAATAACTTTATTTTTTGTAGCTTATACAAAATCGTAGAAATCTCTTTCTATAATAAAATTAAAGTAATCAGGATCTACTTTTATACTTACAGATACAATATACATACTTACTTACACGTATAGTATTTTTAACCGACTTCAAAAAAGGAGGAGGTTCTCAATTCGACTGAATGTTTTTTTTTTTTTTTTTTTTTTTTTTTTTTTTTTTTTTTTGTATGTATGTTACTCGATATCTCCGAGAATCGTGGACCGATTTTCAAAATTTTTTTTTTGATCGAACGGGTATAACCCCGAGATGGTCCCATTGGCACCAAGTCAGGGTCTGATGATGGGATCTTGGAGAAATCGAGGGAACTCTTCAAATGTTATAGGCACATGTAATGTTTTTAGTGTATTTTTCAAAGGTACACCAGTATTTACGCCTGACGGTAGTAATTTTATGTGGCTGAGCTGATGATGGAAGGTCAACTCCTCAATGGTTAGGAGTTAAAGGATAATTCTTTCACTACTGTACATATATTCGGACTGATACATATAATATCACTAGGAACCACTAAAAATCAACAAATAAATTAACTTTTTAACAAAAAATAAAACCGCCTTCAAAAATAAGCGCGTTACAAAACACGGAGAAACTAAAAAGCAAAAAATAATAAACCTTTGAATTCAGATTTCTTATCGTATTGCAATAATCTAAACATCCAAATTATAAACAAATCAATTATTTTTGGAGTCGGTACCAGCCTGTGTATGGTTGGGTGGGGCAAACAGGCAATAGCAAGGCGACGAACAGGTCTGGTACCGACCACAAAAATAATTGATTTGTTTATAATTTGGATGTTTAGATTATTGCAATACGATAAGAAATCTGAATTCAAAGGTTTATTATTTTTTGCTTTTTAGTTTCTCCGTGTTTTGTAACGCGCTTATTTTTGAAGGCGGTTTTATTTGTTGATTATTCCGATATTCATATTTTTATTCTGTTTCAGAAATGTGATACGAGTGAGGGAGATGGGAAGTCGTGATCTCGAGAGTTCGTCCATTACGAAAGTATAATAGAGTCTAGTATAAAATAAATATAATAAATAATATAATGTAACTACTTTAGAAGACTTTATACTCACTAGAATATAAGGACTCGAAATAACATACATAATATTAATATATCATGATGTTGAAAACTTGAGAGCATAATGTATTTTTTTTAGAAAGCGTCAGAGATACTGTAAATAAAGACTGGGAAAAGTGGATCTATTAAATATGTACTATCAGCTGCAAAAGTGCATGGAGAAATTATGAATGAATTCATTGATAAATTCGCCATGCACTTTTGCTGCTGATAGTACTTACCTAATGGAAAACTACAAATGTCATGACGAGAAACAGTCAACCAAATTGATCCTAAGCCACTGTAGAACCTTTTCACAGTAAACGTCAAAGTGACTTCTTTGAAAACTAAAGCACAGGGTTAGCAAGACATGGTTCTAGAGTGGCCTAGGATTAAAATTGGTTAGCCGATACTTATGACGGCAATATGACGGTACGGTTTGACCTCAGGGGGCCGATTTTTGAATGTCGACTATTCAATTTCGTGAATTTCGTTCAATAATATCTCCACTACTAGCGATTTAAATTCTACTAATAGGATCAAAAACGAGTAGTCTTTACCACTAGATTTAACATTATTAGCCGCCCTTTTTCAAAAATAGCATTACGTCGTTTTCCACAGACTTTCGAACGACGAATTTATGCGTTCGAGATTAAAAAAATCGGTTCCACAGTAGTCACATAACTTACAGAATTAAAATAAAATAATATAATACATACCTAAATAGTAGAAGACACTATTATAAATATACAGAAACATGGCTGTTTATAGGTGAAAATAAATTACAAACAAATGAGGCTTAAGTTTACCTATAACGTCACTGAAACTTTATCAAATATGAAAATACTCACGCGACTAAATGTACCTAACCCCTCTTGTAATACAGGTGTCCATAGGCGATGGTCATTGCTTACCATCAGATGATCATCTGCTAGTTTACACGTTAGACTTGAAAAAAGAAAATAATCATTAATCCAACCTCAAGGCTTGCCCTGCTTAGATCCTGCAGCATGTCGCAGAGGTCTGTAGCTGAAGAAGAGAAGAGGACGATGTCGTCGGCGAAACGCAGATTGGTTAACTGTTTTCCGCCGACGTCAATGCCCCTATGTTCCCACCCTGCCGCCAGCTTCCTGAAGACTTGCTCAAGGGTACTGGTGAATAATTTTGGTGACAAGGGATCGCCTTGCTTGACGCCCTTTCTTATATCAAAGGAGGGTCCGGGAGACTGCAGTTTTATACTGGCGGTGCTGGAGGTGTAGATATTGCGAATAAGGTCAACGTAAGTGGAATCTATGCCCTGGTCTTGTAGTGCGGTAAATATGGATGTATGGGTTAAACTGTCGAAAGCTTTACTGAAATCTACAAAGGCCAAATAAAGGGGGAGTTTAAATTCGTGGTACTTTTCAATGATCTGATTCCATACATTTTTCAAACCTTCCATTCCGTTACCGCCATACAAAATGTATGAAAAAATGATAACGGAATGGAAAAAAACCGTAGGACACTTTTTTTCTCCGATTAGGATTAAAAGAGCTTTCGCGATTCTGAGTGGAAATCAGATAAAATTTCCAAATAAAAAAGTGGGCGGACATCTTTGAAAAAAAATTGGCCCAATTGGGCCCAATTAAATCAAAATTTGTGCACCCCGTGAGGCATATAACCTACTCATAACTAAATTACTAAACTTATAATTGTATAAGCTACACTTATTTTTTTCTTACATTGTTAGAAATTATTAGAATACTCACGAATTTATGTCATAATATTTCTAGTTATTATAAAAAAGTACTTTAAAATGATATTTTGTGAAGTGTTTTTATACATTGTTTTGGTTAAGTAAGAATATATTTAAATTTTATAAATGTTTTGATGTAATTAGTATATAGTTATATATTTTTATAATAAATTTGTTTCGGAAATCTAATGTGGAAGTTTAAATTCATCCTTTGGTCGCTCAGTAAGTAGTGTTTTTATTATTTATCTCATTAAATTTTACCTTAGATACAGTAACTGACTACTACCTGACCTCTCTTTTGTTACTTTAATCTTTGATGTGAAATATAGCAGGTATAAGTTAAGTGTGTACCTAGTGCCAATGTATTAAAATACTATGAGTCGCAATAAATATAATGCCTTCCAAAAAAATAACATTAAGAAAACGACAGTGCAAGAATTTACTTCAATTCATAGTATATATACAGTAAGCAGAGATAACTGACCCCTACCTACAAACTAGTTTCTATGGAGAGGATTATCTCTCTGCATCTGCTGTACCAATAGTCGACAGTAGCAGCCAATAAACTAGTTCGAGGCTTACCTTAATGCTATGGTGAGTTTAATATAATAGCCTATTAACCAGTTCGATTACGATACGTAGAATACATAGATGATTTTCCTTATCATATAAGTATTATGAAACTTTAATTCATAATCAGCTAGATAAGTGCACTATGTTGACATCACGGCGGTTATGGGTACTCTACGATGTTATTCCTTAGCCCTTGTTCACATTTTAGATCCAGAATTCAGATCCAATCTTGGAAAGAAGCTGTTATTACACCTGCTGCTAACCGTTGTACATCATTCGTCTGCTAGAAATTCTCCGACTGAAGTAATTTCAGCAAGCTGCTATCGTTCGTTCACTTCATTGCTAAGCATCGATTCCGTGTAATTTCAGAAGTCAAATGCATCTAGTACTATAAATTGACGCTTGAATACTTAAAATGTGTTCGAATATATCGGATACATTGACTGTTAAAGTTGATTTAGACAGCGTATGAAAACGCATACGATTGTGAACTGTTGAGGAACCATAGAGGAACCATACCTTCAATTAAGCACACCGATCAAAAATCGTATCATCACTCCGTGTCGATGAGCCTCTAGGAGATATATTACATTATGGTGCAGCAACCAGCGATTTAGTTAAGTAAATGTCATAATTTCGTAGACCTTTTACGTTAAAAATAACATTGGCATTTCGCACAAGCGGGGCTGTCAAAAATGCTGCCAACTTTGCTTAGTATGACTATACTGTGTAGTAGGTACCAGTGGCGGCTGGTGAAAATTTCTGCTAGGCAACATCAAAGCAAAAAGAAACCTACTTTAACATTAGGTACTTTACTAGTAATCAATTTTAGGCAAGCCGGTGGGAATCGGCTTGTATGGACCAGCCGCTGCTGGTAGGTACACAGCACACACTCTGCCGTGTATAGTAGTAACTGGTTCCTAAACGGCACGTGTCTAAACAGAAAGACAGAGCTGCATGTGGTTTGCAATATTGTTTACATTGTGTATTGGCCTTTAGGAGTGCCCTGCGCGTGATACGCCTGTCAACCATATTGCGATACTGACCCTAGCCCAATTGAACTCATGCATAATGCATGGCCGATCAAAACTGCTAATGCCATAGTGTTTAGTTTTGCAACTGGTGACTTTTGGTAAGTGATATGTACCTTTGAATAAAAGTCTTAACGCAAATGTTATTGCTTCTAAACTTAAAGGTTGTACGATTGGTATGAAACATGCACAGTTCAGCTCAGCTCACAAGAGCCGGCACGAATGGAACAAATCAGAGAATGAAACAGCATGTCTGTGACAGATGAACCAATAAAATGGTAACTCTTGACAGTTACGATTACGACTGTATAGTGACTTACCCTGTTAGGTCCAAATGTGCCCTCCTCAGTAAATATACTTAATAATTTCCATATTTTCAACTCAATTCTTGCAATCTAATTAAAACAAACTTTTTATTAATTTGAAATGTCAATTGTCAGATGTCGTGTCAACCGTTCTCTCGGTGGCCAGTTGGTCACCTTCCGAGTTTTAGAAAGAGGTTAGGTACTGCTTAATGGTTTCCTCATTGTGTTATTCTGAATTTCTGATTAATTAAACTTACTAAACTACAGTGAATTCATATTTACTTGTCCAATCATGTAAACAGACTAAACGTCAAATATGGACTAATAGAGATTGTATCGACTCTGATACAAAACGTTTCTATGAGTTCCTTGCCTGAGCTCTCATTTGTTTGTGAGTTTATGAGAACAATTTCAGTCCTAAATAATGAGGTACAATTCTACCTTTAACCTGATATGTGCATCATTTTAGTAACATAACAAATCAACATCATCTGCTTCGCTAATATTGTTGAGATAAGAGGTTGGTTACACTGAGAAGGAAATGATTCATACCTTGAGCTGAAGATATGACCACGGTGTCTCTCTCGCCCATAAGCTCTCAGCACAGCTGATAGCTTCCACCGGATTATATGCCACCACCTGTATAGAAAATAGTTTTATGACCATGGGTCACTAAGGTACACAACCTATGTATTTATAACATGAACAATTATTATTATAGTAATATCAAGAATATGTTGAAGTATTATGATTGCTATTGTTTTTACTACCTCAATCAATTGGGAAACAATCCTGAGGACTTGGTCCTTATTATTCCTTATCCATATGAGAATTATGATATATATGAATGTATTTATATTGTAGAATTATATTAGTGTAGTTACTGGCTCATAGCATGAACCGATTTGGGTTTAAAATAATAATAATAATATGGCTTGTAAAACATGGTATGATATATCCATATATTGGATTTATTAAGATTGGTTATAACGCATAATATGATCATATTTATATGTCAACACATAAGCAATTGCACAGGTTGTAACACAACGTTACGCATTCGTTCGATAACCGTACTTTATAGGCCTCAGCCTCTAATAGTAAATAGTCATGAGGACCTGGTCGCAACCATCCTTTTTCACCTTATAGGCCTCAGCCTCTAATAATAAATAGTCATGAGGACCTGGTCGCAACCATCCTTTTTCACCTTATAGGCCTCAGCCTCTAATACAGGTTGACCGCAGTCAGGCCGCAGCCTCATCCCCAAACTCTTAAGGGGTAAGTATCTCAATCACCATAAGATACTTCAGACTTCTTATTATAACGCTAGGTACGCAAACAAGACAGACGCACTATGTGTAAACAATATCTTTCTCTTTGTGGCATAACTTTATTAAGACCACAACTACCTATGTAATATTATATCTCATATAGAACCACTTTATCAAACATGTAATAAATTAATAATCTCAAGTTCAGTCTCTATGGTCTCTATTCATCTGGGAATTGGTATTGTCTGAATATGTCAATATTGTAGGAACTATTTAATCTGCAAGTAATATTTAATTATGAAGTCAGTTTCTCCTGTCTTCTATCTATCTATAAATTGGTATATATGAAAATATCAATGTGATGATTACAACTGTGTAATTCAATATCTCACTATATAAGCTATTTCATCAAATAGTAAATAGTCATGAGGACCTGGTCGCAACCATCCTTTATATACTCATAAGTAAACAATACATTGTCTCATGTGTCATTGAAGCTTAGTCTGGAAGCACATTTGTCAGGTAAAACTTCTCAAGGCTTAAGTCATGTCATGTGGAATTCATAATAAAAGTTGTTAGTAGATCTAGTCACAGGCATCTCATCTACTTAACCATAATCAGTTAACAAGTCTGCTAGCTACAGTAAGGTGACAAGTCTCATTCATAAAGTAAGTATACATTTCTCTATGTGGCGCAATCTCGCCCAGGCCATGATGTCTCTAGCTGTGTAAGGTCTCAAATTCCTCTTAAAGGTTAAGCATACCTGTCGCAACAAGGTATTTCAGTCATTCCTAATATTTCACTAGTAACATAAACAAAACGTGCGCAACACTCAATTCACGCACAAACGATATCATTCTCTCTCACTAATCTCATGAACATCTTTCTGTATTAAGTCAACAGTCTCAACACATTAATCACAGTGATCGGTAAGCATATTCAGTCTCAAATAAGATACATGATTCAAACATGACTCAAGTATTAAACATGGTATGCATCTCGAGCTCCAAATAAATAAATATATGAGTGGGATCAACACGTCCTCTTTTATATCTTTTATATTCATATTATACTTAGCTTTTGGAGAGCCGAAGGGAAGATGCATGAGGCTTTCACGAGGCACTTTATAACTTTTACATCGCACGTTCCCAAACTAACTTTGACATAAAGATGGCGCAATCAAAAAGGAAAAGGAAACGTCTAGCTTACCATAGACTAATTTGAAGCTGTCATATGTGTTGCCTGTTGTAATATGTACACATCGCGGGAGTCCGCGACACACCCGCCGAGCGAGCTATAACGATGCAGTTAGTGTGGTCATCAAATGGCGGGTCCACTCTCGGATTTTCTCCCTAGCTTGGACCGCCGCAGTCCTCATTTGCCTTTCATTGTCAGACTGGTTTACTTCTGACTCATAGCTCTCATCAGCCATATCAGCCTTTGGGTTTATATTATCACATTTCTGCTCTAAGTTTAATTCTATCATATCTTTGTCTGCATTAGGAACGTTGAGGTTCTCCTCTGTCATCTCTTTGCTATGTGCCGTGTCCATGTCCATGTTATCAGTTGTGTCAAGCTCTATTTCTAGTTGTACATCGGGATAAAACTCTCTTTGTATCACTGAAGAATCTGTACTTTCTTCTATTCTCATTTCTTTTGTCCTTGTTGTAGGTTCTTTCTCTAATTAATGATTAGACAAATTGTGGAACGTCTTCTACTTCCAAAGGGTATAAGTGTAATAAGGATCTTGTAAATATACCATTGTCGATCTTCACTCTAGCAACTCTACATAATCCATCAGCTCCTTTAATTAATTCAACGATCTTTCCTACCTTCCAGTTCTCTCTGTTCTTAGTATCACCTTTCATTTGTACAATGTCCCCAACACATGGTTCATTATGAGTTTTAATTCTGGGTTGTTTGGTTGAATTTTTGTAACGTTCTCTTAAGCTGAGCAGATACTGATTCATGAACATGTCCTTGTATTCTCTCATGATGGTCTCACCACGTTTCCAACCTTCTATGTTGTTTATCTGTGTTGTTGTACGAATCTCTTTGATTTTTTAATTGATGCTTCCGATGTTTGTTCAAGTGACTATTCTTTTTAAACTGATTTTCTTTATCTAAGTAGGTTCATTTTATTTTCATGTACGGTTTCATTCGACAGACCCTCCCCCTCGGGAAAGAGGTTTCGTGTGGGTTAGCACAATCAGTTGGTCTGATACGAAAATCTTTCTTGAGACAATCTGAGCCGCTGAGTTAACGTCGGACTTCTTCTGTCGAATTGATCAATCCAGTTGATACATCGGCTGAATTATGTCCCGATGGAACATACCGTGCAGACAAATTCTTATTTCACTTGATTACTTCAATTCTTCTTTAGATAAATGATGGTCAGTGGCCTTATGGATTGATACCAATCTATGACTATTTGTCTGTCTTTGTCATATAAGTTTATACTTAGAAAAGCCTTTTCCACGTCAGCAGTTATTCCAATTTTGTGGCATCTAAATTTCATTAACAAATTACATAAATTTTCTATCATTATACTATCTTTTTTCAGGCAGACATTCTGACAACTTGAATAATGAATCAGGTGATTAATGATTATTTGTATAATACATTCTAACAATACTCTGTATATTTTCATGAAGTTAATCATGTCTTATGTTGCTTAATTGTTTACTACAGTTGTTTGAAGATGGTTATTTATCTTGATTTTTTGTTGTTTAAGTAGACGTAGTTGTGGTATCTTGCAGTTCTTTGTCAGGGCATAATGCTCTGTTATGTCGGTTTCTTGCCCCACAATAATGGCAGACATGTGTTGTTCTGCAGGTGTTTTGTCTGTGACCATATTTAAAACATATGAAGCAACGGTCAGATAACTTGCCTCTTCTCTCAGCTAAAGTT
Organism: Leguminivora glycinivorella; assembly: GCF_023078275.1. Classification (NCBI taxonomy): domain Eukaryota; kingdom Metazoa; phylum Arthropoda; class Insecta; order Lepidoptera; family Tortricidae; genus Leguminivora; species Leguminivora glycinivorella. The sequence goes on from NC_062984.1 coordinate 18,485,659, forward strand.
GTAAAGCGCGGACAACTATCATTGAAATGATCACCGTGACAAAATATACAATCTTTTCTGTCTCGCTTTTTAGGTGGATATTGATTTCTTGATTCGTTATTTGCTTCATACGGTCTCTTCCTTCTGTCTACGCTAGAAAATGTTGATGTACCCGTTTCGGTTTGGATGGCTTCCCTCTAGGTTTCATATTATATTTATTTTTAAATTTCCTTTCACCAGTGAATTTCTTCAAATGTTTATTATTATTATCCTTAACTTTATTAATTTTCACGTGTAACGTTTCAGTGGTGAAGGTAGGTTCTATATTTTTATCCTCTGCATTAATTCTATCAACATCCTCCTTTGCCGTTATGATAGCGTTTAACTGTTTCCTTATCTCTTCTGTGGATTCAGTTTTCAACTTCAGTTTCAACTCATAAATCACATCTTCAGGGAATTTTTCCATGAAAAGGAACCTTAAGTTATTCTTATTAGTGTCTTCTCCTAGAGATTGCAATACTCTAAGGTGTCTTTCTAATTCATCTAATGTTTTCCTGCAATCTTGAGGCTTCATCGCTTTCTTAACTTTATATAGGGAGGAGTAATGAGCGTCAATAATCTGTATTCTATTACCATATCTTTCTTTAAGTGTATCTACGGCTATTTTATAATTTTCGTTTGTGGTTTCCAAACCGTCAATTATGATTTTTGCTTCACCCTTCAAGGAAGCTTTAAGATAAAGAAACTTATCCACATCTCTCAAGTTTCTTTGATCAATGTTGGAACTGAACTGGTCCCAAAATTGGGTCCACTCTAGGACATTGCCATGAAAAGACACAAGCTCTAATTCCGGTAGCTTACTTCTATTCTTAACAGGGTCGGACTTAACTTGGCCTTGTTCTTTAATGGACTGTATTCTGGCATTAAGTTCAGCTAAAATTTCCTCGCCTTGTAATTGTATCTCTGTTAAGGTCGAGACCTCATCAGGGTTCGGATCAGTGCTTGTATTAAAATACTGATAGAGATCACTCTGAAATTTCCCCAGCATTGACTGTAACTTGGAGGCAATGATAGCGGCTTGTTCCACTTCATTACCTTCCCATGGACGACACGCACATAGCTCTGATGCTCTCGCTTGATGCTCTTTTATACTATTGGCAAATGTTCTAAGACGCTTCAATAATATGATGTCCATTGTGTTCTTTCTTTATTCTGAAAACGCATTTTGAGACAAATCAACTTAACATGTCAAAATTAATTAAAGTAGTAAGGCATTTTATAAGTTTTTTATTTAATGTGCAAATCATAAATAATTTGGAGTAATTGACAGATAAGTATTGTAGGTATAAGAATTTATTTTTAATTATTTTATTTTATTTTAAGTATAGATGGTACGACATGACCTCTATAATGATGATGTACTGAATTATGTGTGAAATTCAAATAGTTATTGTATCTCTCAATAATAAAATTATCGTCATTGCTAGGATCCATACATAAACATTTATCATATACTCATTCATCATTTAAGTTCACATTCAGTATTCATCTTACCAAATGTATGATTTAACGACACTCAAACTGTGGCAATGGCACAGAAATACAGAATATTCTCAAATATTCTATGAAAATCATGGCAACAAACATTATTCAGTAAATGTTGAATCACTTCATTTATTTATAATTAATCAATCACTGATTATTTTTATGAAATTAATAAAATGCTATGTCATAGCTTAGCGCCATCTAGTTTCACTAGGATGTAAACGTCAACAACATCATTATCACAATGATTTTATTCTAATGAAAGAATTTTCTTTATTTTCACAAACACAGTTGACTATATTATTCAACAGTCATGTTTACATACCTGCTGATATGTGGCCAAAGGAGTTCTATTTCCTTACGCAGCCGGAGGCAGCCGAGAACTTCGTTCGGCTTTATGCCTATACTTTGTCTTCACGCCTGACTCGACGTTCGTCAGCACTCGTACGCTGTTTCAATTGAACACGAAATAAGTTGGGATTCATTTTGATTTCAATAAATAGTCATTTTAAATTCACTTAATGACCTTTATCCCAACAATGTATTTAGTGTTCCGTCTCTAATTATTCCCTTCATAAAGTTACCTCATACGCCGTACGCAATACGCAATCATAATGCACATGTCATGTCGCCGGGGAAAATGTATTTTTTCGCAAATATGTAACTTGGCCATGTAACTTCAGTCAATAAACTCTCACGTTTCATCTCACAGGTTTTGAATCATAAAGACAAAGAAATTATCGTAACATTACATAAATAATCGCAAATAATCCTTTAAGAAAGTTTACTAGTAAGTTGTTGAAATAAAACAGACTTGGTAGGCTGTAACTTGAAAGTTTCTATTTACAAACACTCACCTTTAAACCTTGTATAGTTTATTTCAAACACAATACAACACTTCCCACTCACCGCACAACTTTATATTTATTCAATTATTTACTCACAAACCACTTGTTGCACAATGTTTTTCGACAGGAGTAATCGGCTCCACCATCTTGCTGTGGCCAAGGTTGTCGATAAAATTATATCGATAAATTATCGGTTTTTGCACACCGGTACCATGTGCTTGTATTTAAGGTTAGTCTCACGTAAATGAATTTCCAAACGATTTTCTATCGAAAGCATCGATAAGATCTTTATTGAAACGTCAATTAGTGTATCTTATAATATTCGATTTATTTATTACATCATAAATAAAAGCATAATTAGTCAACTGAATTATGACAGTAGTGACATGTAATGAATAAAGTGTAGTATCCTTCTGATGCGAACAAATAAGTGACTTGTATCGAACAGCAGTATGCTCGATAATCATAACCTCAAATTTAAGTATTGCTGAAATGTCATTATACCTGCCACGGTATCGATCTTTTAGTCGGACATGACTAAACAACTATATTGTCAAATTTCTAATTTTCCATCAAAATCACAAACATAAACTTTCAATCAAGTGCAAATTGTAAACAAATTTTCCACTCGCAAGATGTAAATGACAGTAAATTTTTTAAGTGATTTAATTGTTTTCTAAGTTTTATTTGATCTTTAATATTTCTTCCATATTCCTTTTTTGGTTAAAGTATCGATATCTGAAATAATCGTTATTCTGTTTTATGCTATAGTGTACAATAATTATCGATATGAAATTTGCCGACATCGACATGTCTACATCACTTTCACAAAATAAGTTGAGCAATAATTATTTAGTTTTTATGTTGCAAATTCATGTTTTTTGAACACGTACGTGTTTTATAAGGTAATTAGGGCTTCAAAGATGTAAATCACACGCAGATTTCAATGGTATTTCCTTACGCGGGAAATTCAAAATGTAAGGTGACACTTATAGTTTACAAAACACAATCAATAGGTGGCAGCACTTTGTATGAATCACAACATTCACAGGGCAACCTTCAACCTCTTAAAGTTTGTATTTCAGTACAAATCTGGTAAATCATATCCAAGACACTCTACCACCAATTTTTGTATCGACTCTGATACAAAACGTTTCTATGAGTTCCTTGCCTGAGCTCTCATTTGTTTGTGAGTTTATGAGAACAATTTCAGTCCTAAATAATGAGGTACAATTCTACCTTTAACCTGATATGTGCATCATTTTAGTAACATAACAAATCAACATCATCTGCTTCGCTAATATTGTTGAGATAAGAGGTTGGTTACACTGAGAAGGAAATGATTCATACCTTGAGCTGAAGATATGACCACGGTGTCTCTCTCGCCCATAAGCTCTCAGCACAGCTGATAGCTTCCACCGGATTATATGCCACCACCTGTATAGAAAATAGTTTTATGACCATGGGTCACTAAGGTACACAACCTATGTATTTATAACATGAACAATTATTATTATAGTAATATCAAGAATATGTTGAAGTATTATGATTGCTATTGTTTTTACTACCTCAATCAATTGGGAAACAATCCTGAGGACTTGGTCCTTATTATTCCTTATCCATATGAGAATTATGATATATATGAATGTATTTATATTGTAGAATTATATTAGTGTAGTTACTGGCTCATAGCATGAACCGATTTGGGTTTAAAATAATAATAATAATATGGCTTGTAAAACATGGTATGATATATCCATATATTGGATTTATTAAGATTGGTTATAACGCATAATATGATCATATTTATATGTCAACACATAAGCAATTGCACAGGTTGTAACACAACGTTACGCATTCGTTCGATAACCGTACTTTATAGGCCTCAGCCTCTAATAGTAAATAGTCATGAGGACCTGGTCGCAACCATCCTTTTTCACCTTATAGGCCTCAGCCTCTAATAATAAATAGTCATGAGGACCTGGTCGCAACCATCCTTTTTCACCTTATAGGCCTCAGCCTCTAATACAGGTTGACCGCAGTCAGGCCGCAGCCTCATCCCCAAACTCTTAAGGGGGTAAGTATCTCAATCACCATAAGATACTTCAGACTTCTTATTATAACGCTAGGTACGCAAACAAGACAGACGCACTATGTGTAAACAATATCTTTCTCTTTGTGGCATAACTTTATTAAGACCACAACTACCTATGTAATATTATATCTCATATAGAACCACTTTATCAAACATGTAATAAATTAATAATCTCAAGTTCAGTCTCTATGGTCTCTATTCATCTGGGAATTGGTATTGTCTGAATATGTCAATATTGTAGGAACTATTTAATCTGCAAGTAATATTTAATTATGAAGTCAGTTTCTCCTGTCTTCTATCTATCTATAAATTGGTATATATGAAAATATCAATGTGATGATTACAACTGTGTAATTCAATATCTCACTATATAAGCTATTTCATCAAATAGTAAATAGTCATGAGGACCTGGTCGCAACCATCCTTTATATACTCATAAGTAAACAATACATTGTCTCATGTGTCATTGAAGCTTAGTCTGGAAGCACATTTGTCAGGTAAAACTTCTCAAGGCTTAAGTCATGTCATGTGGAATTCATAATAAAAGTTGTTAGTAGATCTAGTCACAGGCATCTCATCTACTTAACCATAATCAGTTAACAAGTCTGCTAGCTACAGTAAGGTGACAAGTCTCATTCATAAAGTAAGTATACATTTCTCTATGTGGCGCAATCTCGCCCAGGCCATGATGTCTCTAGCTGTGTAAGGTCTCAAATTCCTCTTAAAGGTTAAGCATACCTGTCGCAACAAGGTATTTCAGTCATTCCTAATATTTCACTAGTAACATAAACAAAACGTGCGCAACACTCAATTCACGCACAAACGATATCATTCTCTCTCACTAATCTCATGAACATCTTTCTGTATTAAGTCAACAGTCTCAACACATTAATCACAGTGATCGGTAAGCATATTCAGTCTCAAATAAGATACATGATTCAAACATGACTCAAGTATTAAACATGGTATGCATCTCGAGCTCCAAATAAATAAATATATGAGTGGGATCAACACGTCCTCTTTTATATCTTTTATATTCATATTATACTTAGCTTTTGGAGAGCCGAAGGGAAGATGCATGAGGCTTTCACGAGGCACTTTATAACTTTTACATCGCACGTTCCCAAACTAACTTTGACATAAAGATGGCGCAATCAAAAAGGAAAAGGAAACGTCTAGCTTACCATAGACTAATTTGAAGCTGTCATATGTGTTGCCTGTTGTAATATGTACACATCGCGGGAGTCCGCGACAGAGATTGGAAATGTCGATAAAATGTACTAACGATAATTTCGCTGATAACGTCATCAGAGGATTTGATCAAAATATTTACTGATAGTTAAATACTTATTAGTAGAGCGGCCAGAGGGCCTCGGAAAAAGTTGATGTGACTGGAGAGAATACTTCTGACAAGTGGTATCGATGTGATCGGTAGATTTTACTGAGTACGAAATAAAGACTTGTCACTTTCTCAGACTGTAGGGGGGTTAACTATGACGTCACAAAGATCGCGATCCCGGGTTTCAATTTTTTATCAATTTGTCTAGAACCCCTTATCCAATTTTGAAAAATGAGGTGTCCCCACAGTCTGAGAAAGTGATAAGTCATTATTTCGTACTCAGTAAAGTCTACCGATCACATAGATACTACTTGTCAGCAGTATACTCTCCAGTCACATCAACTTCAAAACTAGACGACGTTTTTCAATTTGGCCGCCCTACTATATTGTAAAGAAAGGGTAGGAAATAAAACCTAAAGAAGATCGGTTAAAAAATCTGATAAATTATTGTAGTTAATACATACATACATACATACAATCACGCCTGTGTCCCATGAAGGGGTAGACAGAGCACATGAAACTACTCAGGTTTCAGTGCCACTCTTGGCAAATAAGGGGTTGAGAAAACGAAACTGTGACATTGCAGTGACAGGTTGCCAGCCTCTCGCCTACGCCACAATTTAACCCATATCCCACAGTCGCCTTCTACGACACCCACGGGAAGAAAGGGGGTGGTGAAATTCTTAACCCGTCACCACACGGGCACGGGCACGGGTAGTTAATATCAATGTATTTTTTCCAAGCTATCCAAACTAGGGTTGCAAAAAACGTTTTTTTTCTGGCTTGAAAAAAAACATGAAAAAAAACAGTTTTTTTCTGGAGTATGTTTTTTTTCTAATGTACGAAATCTCAAAATTTGCAAAGCAGTTAATACTTTTATACGGTTTTTTAGACTTAATGTTAACTATTAAACGAATTTAATCGAATAACTTTAATTTCTGGTCTTATAAAAGTAACATTTACGAATTCTGTAGTTGTTAGTTATCACTATTTACTGTTGGCAACACCACCGCCTCTCCACGCTGCACGCCGCATCGGGGATTCCCCAATAAACGTTTGTATACTGAATGTTAATCGAATTAAAATGTACGTTATTGTTATTAAAACACGTTACAACTCACGAAAAACCGTTATTGTCGAATTATTTGTTCATCTGAAAAAAAACCATATTTAGAAGAAAAACCATGGTGCTCGGTTTTTTTTCATGTTTTTTTATAATTCTGAAAAAAAAACATTTGTTTTTTTTTTTCTATTTGCAACCCTAATCCAAACTCAAATGTTAATATATCGATCGTTCATAATGATAAGTTGTCATCCGATCATTACGATTCATAGACAATCTAGACTTCGTTTTTGATGTCATCGGTACGTAATTGCAATTATTGATGAAATCCTTTTTAGAAAAGATATTTTTGAGTAGTCTTTTGATTGATTTCAATACTTTGTGAGTTCTTAAAGTATATAATAACATTTTAGGTAATGATTAATGTGTAATTCCAGAGAAAAGTGAGATAATGTTTTCCAGCAGCAGTGTTTGTTTACATGATTGGACAAGTAAAGATGAATTCACTGTATGTATCTAGTACCTACCTGTCATAGGTATCCATAGGGGAAATGTTGAGGGGCTTCTTAACGAGCCTTATTTTCACTGCAATATGGTCGACAATTATCGGTGTCTTCCTCTAAACACAAGTTTCATAAATACAAGCAGATACTTTTGGCAAGAATTGCTTCGTCCACAACTAATTATATACACTGACTACCTTAACCAATCAAAAAATCAAGTTCAACTTCTTGTTTCCAGTCATAAGATAACCTCAACCGTGTTTTTTCTGTTTTTTTTTTCTTTTTTTAAATGTCGAATCCGTTACATATTAGATACAAATCGCTTCCTGCATGGCGACACAAACAAAGGGACTTTTTGCGGGTAACTGCTGGGAAAAAAGTCATTTTAGCTACACAGTGACAATAGTTAATTTAGGGTACCGTGAAAAATCCCTAGACAGAGAACCTACTGTATAATAAAGAGTACTATCGCACAGTATGGCCACTCCCGCTCCCCGCTGAAAGTGCCACCCGCCCCCTCTCGGTTACCTCACAGTTACCGCATGTCAAAAACGCGAACAGTCGACCTGTCATATCTCACTCATACAAGCATGGTACGCGTTCACCTACACGAGCTTAGAATGTGTGTCGGAACGCGCCTCTTTCATATATTTGATCGCCAGTGTCCGAGATGTGACAGTAGACAAAATTTTAGTTAACCGAAAGAGAAGACCAAAAGAAGTTTTTTAGATCGACACGAAATACGAGTTCCCTCTTCGATCGTGTATCGTGCAACGTTTTACAGTAGGTAATTAGGGACATTTCAATTTTTGACATAGTTGCGTAATGAGCTAATTACCTAACTAGTGCGGTAACATAGCGCCCTTTCGATCTACTGTAAATCAATCATTTGACATTAACAGGATGTATAATTTGGTCAGAGGAAGGCTTCAACGGAGATGTTTGAACGACCTCGACGCAATCTTGATATATGGATTGGAAAGGGCTTAAAATAGCAGGAAAAAGAGAAGCCTTTGCCCAATAGTGGGACAACCTTATATACATGCTGCAGTAAAAAATAAAGATTTCAAATCAAAGAATCAATTTCATAAAAAAAAACCCAAGAACTAGCACTTGAAAACCTGCTTTCAAATAAAACATCTCAATCAATATGTCCCACTACAGAGGGGCAGGCAGGACACCTTACAAAGCGGTATACAATCTACCACTTTTTGGAATTAAAAATTGAATTTTAATGTCATAACAGGACCCCACAGGTGGTCCCAACCTCGCTCTTGGCGCTCGCGTCTCTGTTTTTGTAGGAGTTCTTTAACCTGCACAAATCGCTCTCGTCCGGAGTCGTCTAATCTAGCGATTCACGCGTGAGGCGCCGGCGGTCACCGTCACACCGTACCGAACACCGAACATACAGCCGTATAGTCTACTTGACCCTTTTTTAACGTCTTACTTATATGACTAAGTACTGTTCAATTAACCGAAATAAAATATTACCATATTTTATTATGACTTAAAAACAGCAAAAAATATTTTTAAAGTATACTTTTACGTAATCTGGCGAGAACAACACATCATGTTAACCTATAGATTAGGGTGGTCCACATTTGTATGGAAGAAAAATAAATATGACTAATCCTTTCTCCACATGGTTCCCTTTGTTCTATTATGAATTAGTAGTTTATGTACCAAATTTCAACCCATTTCCACATTATTTACAGGTCGCTCAAGATACATTTAAAATTGGATATCTCCTATAATAAAATAAAAACCGAAATAATTAAAACATTGCAAACTGCCCGGTTCATGTTTTATTTAGCTCTAATGAAATAGGGAAAAATATAATTAAACCATTAAAATACCTCCATGTAAGATTTTTTCTTTAGTCAAGTTCATTTCATACATTTCAGTATGGCATTATTGCTTTATTTTGAGCGACCTCTAAATAAAGTCTGATTGTTCTCAAAATTGGTTGACATGATTATAATAAGTTTTCGTGTAGAAATAACCATGTGGAGCTCAAACAATAAAAAAAATTTTTTTTTGGACCACCCTACTATAGATTATCTGTCATCGGGTCATTCTACTCGAAAACAACATTTTCTGACTTTTTAAGTATGAAGGCATAAAGTTCAATATGTCAGTGATTGTTTTGACATGCAGTAAGGTTCGAATTCGATGACGTCACTGCATCACTGACAGCGTTTTCGGTGGCCAAAATAAATAAAAAATTACATACATTTTAAATCTAAAATACGTAGTCATCATAAACTTTTAATCCCCAAAATCAATAGATATTGTTTTTTTATGTCAAATACTACAGAAGACAATCATTTATTGTGCCAAATTCGATATGAGTCTAGTAGCCTATTGGGGCGCCACCGTCTATGTAAACCGTTTTGCTTGTGGCAACTAACTGAGGCACTTTAGTAATGAGAACAGTAAGTGTTGCTATGATAAAAAAAACCATTCTACATTTTTTTGCCTAGCTATACATTTTTTTTGCTATACATTGTGTTAATGTGACTTTTATAAATCGGTCTCATCTGTGAAATTACCTGACATGTCTAGTCTAATCAAATTCTCGCACAAGGAATGATTCAAGTTAGAAAACCAGGTCCGGGTTGCAAGCTTTTGTCATATAAAGTTAAGCGCCGAAAGCTCCGGCCTGGAGTAACATAACGTGAATCTTCATCAAGGCATCGAGGCGTCAGAGGCCGCTATATTCACTAAAACCGGACCGCGTATAAATAAGCTTCACAGCTTCCATCGTTTCATTAGGCTTTAGGAAATGCTTCAAAACTACAAAAGCAATGTCATTTTGCTGTCTCGTTGTAGGTGTATTTATCCTGGCGAGATTGTTAGGAGAAAAACAATTTTAAGGAGAAAGACAAAAATGTAAAATACTGTTATATATTTACTAGAGTCAACAAAAGCAGTATCCTAGTTAGCAGCAAACCAGTAGCGTAGTGAAGCGCAAAAGCTCACACGCTCTCATCGGTGTAAAAGCGTCCAAAAGCTCATTTCGCCACAAAACAACGCGAACAGGGATCATCGCTCGACCGAGGCCTTATAACTGTACAAGTGTACAGCCTCCGGTTATGTAACTAGAGGTAGTCCTCGCGCGCCTGTCGACGCAGGAGCACGGGTTCGAGTCCCGACCTAGCCACTTAAAGTTGTGTATGTGATGTGACCGGCAATGATCCTTTAAGTTCAAAACTTTTTTTATATGACTACAATCTGACTATTCTTGTATGAAAATAGAGCTATTCTTATCAAAAAATATTATAGAAACAGTTATAAAAATATAACATAACGTACAATATCGAAAAATTGATTCTTGGATGGAATCAGTGGATCAGTTGACCGTTGTGAACTAAGAACTTGTCGTGTTCTGACTTTGCTGATAACATGGAGATATTAAGGTTTGTTTACATTTTTTTTATATGATACCATAGTGGCAAACAAGCGTATTGTCAATTGCAGCAATATAAATAATAAAGCACAATGAAATATGATGGTGAATGGTATAGGTAACCAAAGATATATATTTTATTAACCGATATTTTGCACTTAAAATTTTTAAAGCGTCAATGTTTTGCGTGGGCAAAAACATACTGTTTCTAATTCATGTTTTCTAAACTGTACACTTTTTAGTCATCTAAATTACATAAGTAGGTGCGCGATTGTCGAGGTGATATAGCAACTGTCACTTGTCCTTATCAGATTGTAATGTCAATAACCTGAGCCATAAAAGCCCACTATATTGAGCACCTATTCGTGATCTTTATTTGTTTATGTTTAATTCAATAACTGTGTAGGTGTGCCTATTTATTCGTTAGAAATTCTTAGATAAGTAACACGAATTTCCTAACTAACTTTGTTGATCATTACGAACGTCAAAAATAAGACATCCGTGTCATGTAATCGGTACTAAACTAGGTTATTTAACTGCAGAAATAAGGAAAGGTTCATAATATTTACATCCTTAAAAGTTCAAGTCCCAGTTTCACAAACGTGCGTCAACATTACATAATGTTTATGTTTTCCCGTATTTCGGAAACGCGGATATGTTTCGTTACATAAAAGTAAAGCTTTTAATGTACTTCGCACTTGGTCGAGAGAATTGACGACATAGCTCATAGATTTCTCACTTATATAGTGACAATTTCAAAGGAGGCTGCTCACACAAAATGAAAATATTTAAGAGTGCTTACTTCTGCTCGAATCATCGTCTATCTGCGTGGAATGATACTCGTAACATTATATCGTAAAAAGAATGTAATTTCAATTGTTTGTGTCTCAAACTACTATCTTCATACTAAATTTCATTAAAAACTGAAATACTCACATCGACAGAGACCAAAGTTAATTTCAGCAACAAAATTGGATAACATGACGAAAAGAAAACAATCTAGTACATGAAATATAACCAGGGGTGGCTCACTCCGCGATTCTATCGCCGCGCTACAAGTACATGCTGGCGGCCGCGAGTTCGCGGCCTAATCAGGGGTGGCGCGCGTTCTCACGGAACGCACGTTCGTACTTCCTATAACTAATAATGCTTAGTTAAATAGACATGAATAAAATAGGACAATTTTACACATATCCACTATTGGGACATACCCACGGAAAAGTTCAATAAGGCTTGTGATGTTGGGACTTACAAAAATATATTAATACTTTATATATACCTAGAGAGTACCCAAAACTTGACTATAATAGTATAACATTTTATCTGATATTAATTCGTTTTAATCCATAGGCAACCCTATCGTCCAACGCTGCGCACGTGCGGCTCTTTTCTTTGTTAGAATTTTGTAGGCATTTAAAAAGGCGGCATTTCGTGAACATCAAAGCAGTGGGCCTTCTGTACTTGTACTATTATATATTCTGTGATATAACGTGGGTGACTCACTAACAATACAATGCAAGAATGCCAGTTCAGGATATGTCATAAGACACTAAGCCTGTTTCCGATCTTTTTATCACATCAAACAACGGAGTTCACGTAAACCATAACAATCATAATCCAATTGTTATACATTCACACATACAGTGATAAAAAGGTTTGTGTGGCAACCGCGGCTGAGAATGGTTGTCTCGATATTGGTCAATATTATTCAATCGTTGACATTTTTGTTTAAACAATGCATAAAACCAAACAGGTAGATGTTAATGTCGTTGATAGAGAAAGTTAACTTTCTTCGATTGATGATAGTAGAAAGCTTTTGTTTAAAGCATTTTAATGTCGTAAAAAGGTTTCTGCAATTAATATATATCGTTGTCTGAGTACCTGCAACACAAGCCTTCTTGAGCTTACCGTGGGACTCAGTCAATCTGTGTAAGAATGTCCTATAATATATAATATAATAATATATATATAATATATAATATTAACTTTAAGAGTCTTCAAAATGGGTTTATACCTATAAATACTATTCAAGGAGAGAAAGCCCTGCTAAAAATTGTTAACTTTTATACCTTACCTTGCAATTATGAGACAATATGGGCATTCTATATAGTAGTATGTACTCTGTTCACCATCTAGAAACATGTCATTAATAAACAAAAACTTACCTTTCAGATACAAATACATCTTCGCAATTTTGACTTTCTTCTTGAAAAATGTCAACAATGAAAAAACTTCGAACTACAATAGCACAATACATACCACCCCAAAATGTCCATTTACTAAATTAGTAGAAGAAATATTCAAAATGAGAAATCAAAGTAAATCAAGTGACATTATAAGTGATGGAAAATTAATGCTCAACTCCATAGCAGATGTGACAACTGATATTAAAAATTCTAATAAATCAGTTCAAGATGCTCTAGTAAATGATATCATAGCATCTATAAATAGAATTAAGAATAACATTACTCAAGGATACGATGAAGAGAGAAATCTAAATGAAGCAATAATATTAAATGTTCCTAATCAATTAGAAAAGGCTGAGCGAAGGAATGATGAAATGAGTATAAAAGGAATAAAAAGTGGAATTGAGGAAAAACTTGATGTTAAATTAAATACAACAAACAATAACAAAAATAAAACACCAGACCCCAGTACTACCACTACAGAAAGAACAACCTATGTAGAAATATTGACAATAGAACCAAATAATACAAATATTAATAATACCACATCTCTAAACATAATAGAAGTACTGAAACATCTCATGCCGATGTTTAATAGTACCTTGACTAAAGAGTTACATAATATTACCATAATAGAAAGAGATCATAGCAAAAATCATTCATTTTCTGCGACAAAGAATGTTTCTACCATTGTGGTTACTTACTGTGATAATGAAAATTATACAAAAGCTAATGTATCGTTCCAACATGCAGAAACAGATTTAAAAATACCTGACAATAGTACAGATGATGATTATTTGACAGATGATGATGATGACGAATATGATTACAACGATTTCGTACCTAAAGTCAACTTAACTAAAAACGAAAAGAAAGATATAATGGAAGCAGCTGAGTACGGGATGCAGAAAATGCATGAATTGTATGCAGTTATGGAACCTAAGCTATATTCTATGGGTATGTACGGTTATGTTTATAAAAAATAACTTCAATTAAATCGTCAAATACCGTCGTAAATAAACGTTGCCCTTTTTTGCTTTTATTCGTCTATTTTTTGTTTTCTGTTTTCATTTTTTTTTATCTGAAGGAAAATGTCAACCTCAATGATTAGTCGCAAACAATCATGGTGACAAACTGGCTGTCAAATACTAAAATTTCGCTCCAAATAATTCTTCAATCAGCAATTTTGCAGATTTTAGTCAATATTGATTTAACAAAGTGCCGTTGTTATCAACATTAAATGTAAAAATTAAATAAATGTTATTGTCATAATATCAATATTTCCAGGCCTATGGTTGGAGGACTCCAATCCGGCCCGGTATGTGGCCGCCTTCAACGCGCCCTCCGAAGATGCCGCCAAGTTTTACCGCTACGGGTACGCTTCGCTGCAGGCCGCTACCAAGCTGAAACAACTCACCAGGTATGTTCTTTATTCTGTTAGTTACTTCTTGGCCTTGGCATGCTTTAACGTGCCCTTTCAGCAGGCTTCCAGGTTTTAACCGCTTTCGGTATACTTGGCTCGAAGCAGCTGCCAAGTTAATACCGTTTACCTAGTATTTTAGAAGCTCTTGGCATGCTTCGGTACGCTGCCAAGTTTTACCGCCGCTACACTTCGCTGCTACCCGCTGCCAAATCGGTATGTCGAAAACTTTGGCCTTTTAGGGCCACTTGCACCAACGAAAATGGAGGGTTAACCCACCATTTTATATGGAATTTGACAGTTGACAGCCCACTGACCCTGAGTTAAGTGGTTGGTGCAAGTGGGCCGTGCTACATCTACGTATAGTACGTTATCAGTCAACCGGAAATATCGTCATTTGAAGATATCTTCTAAACGCATTAACAAGGAAAAATGACAACAAATGACAAGTAGTAGCACCTGAACAAAATCTCAACGTGAAATTTTGATATGCTGAGTAAAATGATGATTAGTACTAATTATTAAGCAATTTTAACCCTACTTAGTTTGACGGTATAAAACTTGCTTGGAAAACTCGCATTTTAAATGTAATTACTTTTCTATAAGGCGACTTGTCATTTAACCGGTATGCGTATGTTTCTTGGTAGGAAATTAACTTTTGAAGCCCGTGGAGAATTTAGGCACCTTCGAACCTGTTCAATTTGTTAAGTGATTTATGAGAAGCTAACCTACATTTTAATCGTAATAACCCATGTGTGTAATTGACAACATTTCATATTTTTGAGTACTACTTTTTAGGGTTCCGTAGTCAACTAGGAACCCTTATAGTTTCGCCATGTCTGTCCGTCCGTCCGTCCGTCCGTCCGTCCGTCCGTCCGTCCGTCCGTCCGTCCGTCCGTCCGTCCGTCCGTCCGCGGATAATCTCAGTAACCGTTAGCACTAGAAAGCTGAAATTTGGTCCCAATATGTATATCAATCACGCCAACAAAGTGCAAAAATAAAAAATGGAAAAAAATGTTTTATTAGGGTACCCCCCTACATGTAAAGTGGGGGCTGATATTTTTTTTCATTCCAACCCCAACGTGTGATATATTGTTGGATAGGTATTTAAAAATGAATAAGGGTTTACTAAGATCGTTTTTAGGGTTCCGTACCTCAAAGAGGAAAAACGGAACCCTTATAGGATCACTCGCGTGTCTGTCTGTCCCTCTGTCACAGCCGATTTCTCCGAAACTACTAGACCGATTTACTTGAAATTTGGCACACGTATGTAAACAAGTGGCCCAAAGACGGACATGTAATATAATTAAATGAAATTAAACGAAATTTAATCATAGGGGCCACTTTTGGGGGGTAAAATTGAAAATTAAAAATCAAAGTTATTAGAACTATATTGTGCTGCATATCAAATGAAAGAGCATTTTATAAGCATCTCAAATATATTTTTTTTATAGTTTTTATTTTGGTTATTTAGAAGTAATTTAAGAAAATAAGCAAAAAATGACCATTCCCCCCCCCCTTATCTCCGAAACTACTTAGCGTAAAATTTTCAAAAAAATACACGAGATAGCCCTCTACCTGTAGATTACAGGAAAACCTATTAGAAATCTACAGTCAAGCGTAAGTCGGAGTTAAGAGAAAAAAACTCAAATTGAGATTTTTCACTCACTGCCGCTGCAAGTACTTACTAAATGTTTTGAAATTTTGTGAGCGCCATGGACAGGTAGAAAGAAATTCATTTCTGTTTAGAAATTGTTAAAAATTTTAAGCATTTGCCAAAATGACTTAAGTTCCTACTAAAAAAGAGGCGCTTACGACTGTTTAGAACTGCACTGACCATAATATTGCCCTAATAGTTCCAAAAAATGGTGTATATATACGAAAACAAAAAAATTGTGCCACCGACAACCAAAATCTGAAGTCTATTTGCTCTATCTCTTATAGTTTCCAAAATATACGCAAAATCTTTAAAGTACAAATCTAGTGTACACGTTGCCATCACATGTCGTCAGGCGCTCATGACCTTTTTGTATGGAAATGTCGAAATCCGACTCGCACTTTACCGATTTTCATAGAAAGTTGTGTTTTATTATAGTTTTGAAGGAGGTTTCTTGTTTTTAACCACCAACGCAAAAATATTATAATAATAATAGGTTTGACGCTTGACATGTCTGTCTGGCATCACAGCTCCCGAACGAATCAATCGATTTTGATTTAGTTTTTAATGTTTAAGGTGAATTCGTCGAGTTTTTTTTTTGTACCACGTAGGTGGCAAACATGCATACGGTCCGCCTGATGGAAAGCGGTGACTGTTACATATGGACGCCTGCCACTCAAGGAGTGGCACATGTGCGTTGCCGACTCGACTCATTAGAAACTTGTACAAACCTGTACTTAGAAGGGGCCTGGGTGCCGACGACTCAAAGGACCGAAGGAAGGAGGGGGAAGGAAGGAAGGAGTACCGCACCCTCGTTGAGCTCTGGCTGCCTTACTCACCGGCAGGAACACAACAATGAGTAAAGTCTAGTGCTACTTGATTGCGGTCTTTTGTAAAGCGGAGGTATTAGACTCTGCTCTACCTTAGAGTATATTCAATTTAGTATTAGAGTTATCAGTCAAGAAATTTAAATGCAGCGCCATCTATTATTAGTTTCGACAACTTTTCATGTGACCTTCCATGCCTAAAGGTTCGCACAAGTCTCAAGTCGCGTATAGTATGAATTTTTTGAAACGAACGTTTCTAAACAAAGGTATTGTTCCTTTTGTGTTGAGCGGGAGCTTCTGTATTTGCACGCGCTAAGACAACAAGAAGCAACTGTATCCTGATAATTGTAAGGTTCAAATCTGTACAGCAGCAAATTTGAGATAGATTATTTTGGAAATGTGAAGCGATAGACCACACCGCTATAGGTGCGAAAATACAGCGCTTCTAATACTTTGATACTTGATGGTGTAAGTATAGTACATATAGTTATAATAATCATCGGTAATATGTCAGTCTGTATAATAAAAATAACACGTTTAAACAGCGAAACTGCCAGATTAAAAGGTTGATAAGCACCTGGCACCTTAAGGTGTCATCGCAAAGTGACAATAAACACTGATAAGGTTTTTCAATCTGACCGCCATTGTTATGTTTTGTTATAAATACGGTTTACGGTTTGTTTAGTTATTTATGTTATTTTATTTATCAAGACTTGTACCTAATATTTATGTAATTACTATTTATATATTGCTATATACAATTGTTGATTGTTAACAAAATCATTAATAAAAAATAACAGTGATAATATACGTGTTTCATTACTTACAGCACCACCACCAAGTATCAAAGTATTAGAAACGCTGTATTTTCGCACCTATAGCGGTGTGGTCTATCGCTTCACATTTCCAAAATAATCTATCTCAAATTTGCTGCTGTACAGATTTGAACCTTACAATTATCAGGATACAGTTGCTTCTTGTTGTCTTAGCGCGTGCAAATACAGAAGCTCCCGCTCAACACAAAAGGAACAATACCTTTGTTTAGAAACGTTCGTTTCATAAAATTCATACTATAAATTACTTAGTAAATTTTGCCGAGAGACGGCGATAAATACAATAATACTCATTAGAGTACCTATACTTCTAGTCAAAGACATATATAACTCCGTATAGACAGATAAAGTCTAAGAATAAAACGTACTTACCTCAGTACCACACAGAAGAAGGGCTCAGCTAGATGGCGCTAATGTTAATATTAACACGCTTTTATTAGGTCGTCGTGTATGTAACTAACTATGTAATGGAATCTACGGAGGCTAATTTAACCATCTTCCAAGGATCGTAGCGTAATGATAATTGGCAGCTGTATGTAGTTCTGATGACAGTACAATAATATGGTACTGTTGAACTGATCTGATGATGGAGCCGGAAGATATGAACTGGAACTACATGATGGAACATCGTATCATAGCTGTTTTTGGGTTTCTTAGAAAAGTCTTGTAATGAACTTTGACTACGATTAGGTTTCAAGGTCTGATGATGGAGCCGGAAGATATGAACTGGAACTACATGATGGAACATCGTATCATAGCTGTTTTTGGGTTTCTTAGAAAAGTCTTGTAATGAACTTTGACTACGATTAGGTTTCAAGGTCTGATGATGGAGCCGGAAGATATGAACTGGAACTACATGATGGAACATCGTATCATAGCAGTTTTTGGGTTTCTTAGAAAAGTCTTGAAATGAAATTTGTCTACGATAAGGTTTCAAGGTCTGATGATGAAGCCGGAAGATATGAACTGGAACTACATGATGTAACATCGTATCATAGCTGTTTTTGCGTTTCTTAGAAAAGTCTTGTAATGAACTTTGACTACGATTAGGTTTCAAGGTCTGATGATGGAGCCGGAAGATATGAACTGGAACTACATGATAGAACATCGTATCATAGTAGTTTTTGGGTTTCTTAGAAAAGTCTTGTAATGAACTTTGACTACGATTAGGTTTCAAGGTCTGATGATGGAGCCGGAAGATATGAACTGGAACTACTAAAAAGATCAACGTAGTATTTAAAATAAGTTGGGATAGGGTTTTCTTGAGACCCTTAAGAGCAAGTAAAGGGGGCTCAGGGGCGATCGAAGCCCCCCAAAAAGACTGATCAACGTAGTATTTAAAATAAGTCGGGTTAAGGTTTTCTTGTGACCCTCCAGAGGAAATAAAGGGGGGCTCGGGGGCGAAGCCCCCAAAAAAGAAAGATCAACGTAGTATTTAAAATAAGTTGGGTTAGGGTTTTCTTGTGACTGTTCAGAGTAAATAAAGGGGGGGGGGGGCTCGGGGGGCGAAGCCCCCGCAAAAAAGAAAGATCAACGTAGTATTTAAAATAAGTTGAGATAGGGTTTTCTTGTGACCCTTAAGAGCAAGTAAAGAGGGGCTCGGGGGCGAAGCTCCCCACAAAAAAAAGATCAACATAGTATTTAAAAGAAGTTGGGATAGGGTTTTCTTGAGACCCTTAAGAGGAAATAAAGGGGGGCTCAGGGGGCGAAGCCCTCCGCATAAAATAAACATCAACGTAGTATTTAAAGTAAGTTGGGAATGTTGGGATAGGGTTTTCTTGTGACCCTGAAGAGCATGAATAAGGGGGGCTCGAGGGCGAAGCCCCCCGCATAAAAGAAAGATCAACATAGTATTTAAAATAAGTTGGGATAGGGTTTTCTTGAGACCCTTAAGAGCATATAAAGGAGGGCTCGGGGGGCGAAGCCCCCCGCATAAAAGAAAGATCAACATAGTAGAGAATGCCTTAAAGCATGAGTCCGCCTTTTGTACTGCAAGATTTTCTTTTATCACTGCTTCCAGTAGTTCCACAGGTGGTAAATGATCTTTATTACTAGATTCACCTACTTTTATCAATTTTAAAGCACTAGTGGATAAAATGCGTTTTTACCCGCTGGTATTAAAGGACAAAACACGTGTTTCCGAGCTAGTGAGGGGAAAAATTTAATGTTGGCTGCTCGCGTGCGGTCCGTTTGTTAATGTAGGTAAGAATTTAGAATAGCGTCATTTTGTGAACATCAAAGGAGTGAGCCTTCTGTACTTGTACTATTAAACATATATTCTGTGACAAAACTAAGAATATGTGTTCCAAGTACAACATTCGAAATGCCGGAAAGTTAGTAGGTATCGACCGTAAATTGGCGAAATCCAATTACGGTCGATACCTACTAACTTTCCGGCATTTCGAATGTTGTACTTGGAACACATATTCTTAGTTTTGTCACAGAATATATGTTTAATAGTACAAGTACAGAAGGCTCATTGTAAATTGGCGAAATCCAATTTACGGTCAAATTAACACATGTGATGGACTGCCGTCTATAATAAATTGCCGCAATATGTGGTTGAAGCGCCTAGTGTGTCGAACTTTAAGTACCTATCGCTTAAAAAATTGGCTGGTCGAGCACCCGTTCTACACTTATGACAATTTTTTTATTACCTAATTAGAAAAATATTTTTGTGCATTTTTTATGTGAATATTGCCTAACTTTTTGTAATTTCAATCTTCTGTCTATTTATTCTCTAAGTATTATTGTTGTATGAATATTATTTTTTTAAATCAAATCTTGACGTGTAAAATGGCGTTGAATGAATAAATGAATATGAGTATGAGTAGTATGGTTATTGTAATCATTGAAAGTTTGTACGGAACCCTCGGTGGGCGAGTCCGACTCGCACTTGGCCGGTTTTTTGATAATATTTATATTTTCGGAAATAATCGCTCCTAAAGGAAAAAAAAGTGCGTCCCCCCCCCTCTAACTTTTGAACCATAGGTTTAAAAAATATGAAAAAAATCACAAAAGTAGAACTTTATAAAGACTTTCTAGGAAAATTGTTTTGAACTTGATAGGTTCAGTAGTTTTTGAGAAAAATAAGGAAAACTACGGAACCCTACACTGAGCGTGGCCCGACACGCTCTTGGCCGGTTTTTATTGTTTGGTTTGAAAGAACTCAATACTAAAAGATAAGGACACGTATTTTTTTATTTTTCCAAAAACTGCTATTTTAATGAGAAATTCCCTTTTTATTACTGCTTCGAGCAGAAAGAGCGTAAGTTACAAACGTCAAGACACAGCTTCGTGACGACACATCATGTGTTGTTTCATACACCTAAGAAAACGACAAAATCATTCCTCAAAAAAAAGTTTTAACAGTCAGCTTAAACAGTCCGGTATGTCTGACTGTCAAGTGTCACTGTCAACCACTAGTGAATACTACGAATCATAGACTAAGCCATTATTTTTTTAATATCTTTGCTACGAACTGTGATAGTGTGTGGACTGTGAACTGTGATGTAAAGCCTGGGGTCCGCTTTGACAGCATTACAGAACTTATCTCAAGATCTGGCGTAGACTAGTTTTACGTAAGCGACTGCCATCTGACTCTATGATCTGTAATCAAAACGCCAATGAGCTGTCGTGCGGGAACCGCAGGCCGGAGCCGGCGAGGCCCTCGCGCATCCATCGCTGCGCCTGCGCCGCCATCTTCTCGTCAAAGTACTCGCGCCAACCGCCTGACTTTCCTACAACAACAAAAGGATTACTGTTATTGACAGGTCTGAATTTCTTTGGCGTTACTCAAAACGTCCATGAGGAGAATAAAAACAAGTTGTATTAGTCATAGCTGGGCATTAACTCGTTAATCCGTTAATTAACGAAGTTAACATTTCGATTAACGAATTAACTTTTAAGTTAACTTTCAACGAAGGGTAGCTAGATCGTATTGGGATTAGTCCGGTTTCCTCACGATGTTTTCCTTAACCGAAAAGCGCCTCGCAAAATTCAAATGACATTTCGTACATAAAGTTCCTAAAACCGCAACGGTACGAACCCGGGTTAGAACCCGCGACCTCCAGATTGACAGTCGCTCGCCCTTACAGCTAGCACAGCGCTCATCCAGTCAGGTCTATCAGAGGTAATTAGCAATAAGTGCTTAGTTGCTTACCTTTTCTCACAAAGGGTTCCGCATCAGGGTTGAAAATCTCTGCCCTCCACGTTGGGTGCACAGACTTGTTATTCCTAAAGTTTTCTATGGCCAGGTGCTCGCAAAGTTTTGCTATTTGTTCTTCATTTACTTTCTTCCCAAGAAAATTTGATACACGTTTGATAGATGAAGGAAGATCCTAAAAATAATATTAAGTATTCGACTTTTAAGTTTGGAGTGGTTTGGACCAGCTCTTTGCGAAATTTAGTGACAGAATTAGCATTGTCGATATAATTTAACTAAAATGTACCTACTATGTTCGTACTAATCGTACTATTTGATCTAATTAGTAGTCTTGTTTTCCTCTTTGATCAACAACTAATGTAACTTACCTTTTTCATATTTTCGTAGAAAATGAACAACATATTTTGGATGTTGACGCAGCGCCCAGGCCTCTCTCAGATGCGTTAAATATGGAGACCTAACAACTGAAAATTTAAGACCAAATAGATCAGATATATTATTGATAGGTACCTAAGTATATTATTTATTTTCCTTTAAAAATTAAAGTACTCGTCAAATCGTAATTCAAGATTGATGCTTTATACTCCGGTGCTCACCCAAGTCATTGATGAAAAGATTCCAAAAGCTTTTAAAATCTCCATCATAAAACCAAGTGAGTTTCTGGTGATGATACAATGATACAGCGACGTCTCTCGGATCCCGGGCCACATACACC
Organism: Leguminivora glycinivorella; assembly: GCF_023078275.1. NCBI lineage: Eukaryota > Metazoa > Arthropoda > Insecta > Lepidoptera > Tortricidae > Leguminivora > Leguminivora glycinivorella. The sequence goes on from NC_062984.1 coordinate 18,508,243, forward strand.
ACTTTGCTACAATCCAGCAGGTTTCGAGGCAAAAGCGAGAAGGCGATATGTGTCTTGAAGAACCGAGGAGATGGCGCTTTATTCATCGCCTCATAGGAAAGCATTTCTTTGGCACATTTGAGCCTCAGTGTAGGATCTAAGAGATCTAGGTTTCGTTCCTTGAGATATGTTATATGATATCGTCTGAAACAAAGAGTTTTTAATGGTTGTTGGATTGGAGACATTGCAACACTAATATGTCGAAATGAGGTTAACCTAGTAATGTAGAAATTGCAGAACATTCCCAAAAAGCGGAAACATTCTTGAGAATGTTCGCAGAACATTCCTGCAACATGAAATTTATTGTTTAAACGAGAGAATATACTTGAAATAAAGTTTAAGTGGGCATAATATAGTAAAACTATATGTTATTATACATATAATATTGTCTATTACAGTTAGCTATTTTGTTGATAAGTGATAAGTTACCAATAATTTGCTTAAATTCTCACTATACTTCAGGGAACATTTCGACTTTCAGACTTCAAAGTTTTAGTCCTGACTTTTTTAAATTAGGTACCGAACTATTATTTCTTTATTGATTGATTGATCTTGATTTGGTCATGTCAAAATATAAATTAAAAAAAAGATCGCTGTCAGGATACGCATACGAAGCCAGCGCACTACCACACGGGACTACGTCTTGACTTGCTGAGTCCGACGAAATCATGGTATAAACTACGAAGTTACTAAGTATTCTGATAAATTCTCGTTCTCGAGAACATTCTCAGAAGTTACCGAAAATTCTCATGAGAAAAGTTCTGCAACTTTGGAAACTTCTCGTCCGTACATTGCTAGGTTAACCGCGTGATGAGTTGCAGAGGTATACTTACTCAAGTGTAATATATCTGCTATTCAATGGATTCTTCACAGCTGTGTCGAAATCAAGGTCATTCATGAGTAGCCAAACCAATTCCTGGCTCCATGTGGTACCTTTATAAGTAAATAATAAATATGATTTAGTAGAAATAATTGACAACTGCAGTAAAACATCAGGCCGTCACTATTTGTGAGACTGTAAGTGCGATAGGGACGGCCAGATGTTTTATCATTTATCGCTCGACCATACTTGCCTGCCGAAACTATTTATATTTGACAAAAGATCAACCTACCTGTTTACCTAACACCTTTGGGTGCCCTTCTGTTCTACAAAAACCTATAAACCCAATAACAGATAGACCTAGTATTTAGACCTTGTCCACAGTGAAATAAGCTCGCTCCAGCATGAGACTGACCCAAAGGTCAACGCTGATCTTCCGGCGAGACCTTTGGGCACTATTTTAATGCGCCCCCTGACACTCATTCCACTGTTTTCGCGTTCTTGTCAGTTCTTCAGCTCTGTAACTTTTTGAGTTACAATAACTGACAGGCCGATCGATCTGTGATGTAAGGTAATGGCGCCTATTAACGTGGTACTTCAGGAAGATTTCAAAAGATTCCAAAAAATTAAGGGTATCAAAGCTCGTTAACGACCATAAATATTTTTTTTATGGAAGAATATTTATTGAACTATTAGTTTTGAAGAGTTTTTGGATCATTTTAGTTTATTATATGTCATAAAATAATTATTGAAGCCAGCATACCTAAATTTTCTATTACCGTGGTAATGAACAGGCTGCGGTTCTATTAACGCGAATTGAGATTTCATTACCGAGGGTATAAATGACAGTGTTTTTCTGCCATCGGTAAATAGAAACCCATCTCAAAATTCGGAGCTTAATACCGACGGTTGAATATACAAATTATGACAAATACATATACTTATACTATCTTCCTTTATGAATACCCACAGAAGACTCAGTTTCATCTAAGAAATCTGTACTTACGGTACTCTAAATGTCATATTTTGATACAAGACTAATATGTCGCTCGGTAATAGATACTTCTTTAGGAACCTATTACCGACCCAAACAAATATTGCATGGATCGGTAATAGATTCTTATATATTCCATTACCGAGGGTTATCCGATCGTACCATCGGTGATAGGCATAAATTGGAGTATAATAAAATCTAATTCCGACCAATAAAAACAATGTCATACAGATGTATTTTCATTACAAATCAAAATAAAATATTGCAACTTTATATTAAAACCAAGTTTACATAACTGGTAAGTAAACATCAGACTTTATCTCAATGTTTAAAAAAATTGACAAATTAACGGTTTTCATAGAAACTACGAAATCGGTAATGAAGTTTTTGCTAAAAATTAAGTTTCTGTTGAATATTTTTCATACCACGTAAATAGTTCTTTGATAGCGTGAATAGATCAAGATTGAAACAACTGTAAGACATTATGTAACTGATCACATATACTTAAAATAAAGCAAAAAGAACTAATATCACTACTTTAACCATTACTGTGGTATACCACAGTAATAGAATCTACTCACGAAATGGCGCCTTTCACCGCTGTCTTTTAATTTCCACTTTAAACACATTTCCAGGCTAAACAATACGTAAAAAGTACTCAGAAGTCATGTAGAAAACTATTAACAATAATTTAAAATGCATAACTTTCACCTATTTGCCACAATTATTACGTAAACTACTAAATGAGATTGGAGTTCACTTAGGTTTGCGTCACGCGTCAGTATGACACAACCTCTTCTTGCGGCCCCGTGGCAAAAACTGTCAAATAGCGAGTGTCTTCTTTCATTCACACTCTCTAGCGCCTATATGTGCGTTAGTCAACTAAACAGGCTTCCTTTGTGTGAGTAACTTTATTTAGGAAATTGGTCGGTTTGCCTATAAAATGCGTATTTGCAAATGCGGCGGTAATGGACGTCGATTTCGATACCCGCGTTGATAGCCGCCGTTACCTTAGTATGTATTTACCTATGTCAGTAGTACGTAAGCACTGCCTATATAATCGTGTACCTTGCCTAATATGAGACAGAATAAATCATATATTCATCGAAGCTGTTGTTTCTCTAATGCCATCCGTACAGATCGATCGTCAGTAAAACCGTAGCGTGTCCATTTACCTGAGCGAGGAAATGTGGTCACCCACACGTCATCAGGCCGAGTGGCCATATTCCTAAAATTGTCGGCGTCATCCGCGTAGCTAGCTGGCAAGAGATAAGCCCCGTCACCGAAACGGGCGCAAGTAAGACCTGCAAAAAGTAAAATAGAAAAACAGAAAAAGCACCCAAACATTTACGCCTCCTGAGCGTAGCGTCGGCGTCTTGTCAGCGTTATGTCGCCGTCGCGCAGTTGTGCCAACATTGCGTCGTGTCGCCATGTATTTGTCTAGATTTAGACGCTTAGCTTGGATAATGTTTTAACACTGATATAGGGTAGTCCTAATATACTTGAAATAACACAAGAAAAATAATAACTAGGGAAATTTGATTACCTTTAAAACTGTCGGTTATTAGCTTCTGAGTGGCAGGATCGAGATCTTGCACTGTTATCATTTCGCTCATTTTATCTGAAAATAACTAAACAATACAATTTTTGTCCAAATTATACTTGAGACAGACAACAGCTCCAAATAACCAAACACACACCTAACAAACAAATAGCTACTTCAGTTAAAATTACTAAGCAACCAAATAAAAAATTTAATTAGCATCATGAGTTTTTATAGTTAACTTTTTTTAAAGATGACACACGCTAGACCACTCCGGTCTCGGCCCGACGCTACCGGCACTTCATTCTATCTTTGTCACTCTTTGGTTGATCTAGAACTAGGACTCACCCTCCCAGAACCGGAATGATAACAGAAAAAAACCCCCGACCGCGACATAGTGGACCGATTTTCATAAAACATGGCTAAGAACACTCCCGACTTAGCTTTCAGACAAAAAAAAATCGAAATCGGTTCATCCGTTCGGGAGCTACGATGCCACAGACAGACACACACACAGACAGACAAACAGACAAACAGACACACACACAGACAGACACGTCAGACTTATAACACCCCGTCGTTTTTGCGTCGGGGGTTAAAAAATGGGTTAAATTAGAACTGTAACCCCTACAAAAACGAATCGATAGTAGGTTACTTGGTTACGTTAGAACTGTGACCCTTGTAAAACCAAAATACCGCACTATTTTACTGCCTGCCCGTGCCTGCCTAGTCGAAATGACAATCCTAGACGCTAGACGCCGATGGCTCTGTCGCGCCAATACGGAAGAGCGCTGAAGGTAATAGCTACAATATAGTATTTTATGCAACTGGTGGTTAAAAGAGGTGAAAAAACCGGCCAAGAGCGTGTCGGGCCACGCTCAGTGTAGGGTTCCGTAGTTTTCCGTATTTTTCTCAAAAACTACTGAACCTATCAAGTTCAAAACAATTTTCCTAGAAAGTCTTTATAAAGTTCTACTTTTGTGATTTTTTTCATAATTTTTAAACATATGGTTCAAAAGTTAGAGGGGGGGGGGACGCACTTTTTTTCCTTTAGGAGCGATTATTTCCGAAAATATCAATATTATCAAAAAACGATCTTAGTAAACCCTTATTCATTTTTAAATACCTATCCAACAATATATCACACGTTGGGGTTGGAATGAAAAAAAAAATCAGCCCCCACTTTACATGTAGTACCCTAATAAAACATTTTTTTCCATTTTTTATTTTTGCACTTTGTTGGCGTGATTGATATACATATTGGTACCAAATTTCAGCTTTCTAGTGCTAACGGTTACTGAGATTATCCGCGGACGGACGGACGGACGGACGGACGGACGGACGGACGGACGGACGGACAGACAGACATGGCGAAACTATAAGGGTTCCTAGTTGACTACGGAACCCTAAAAAGGTGAGTGTTTAATAAATACGCCACGATCATCTTTTGACTCAGTTAAACACCGTTGCATACAATACTTTTTCTACGACCAATGTAGAGTTTTAAAGTTCTATGCACGACCTCGTAACTCACAAATCTTACGGGAGTAGAAAAACGATATTATCGTAATAGTTCCTATCGCATTTGGCTACGTACCTTGAAAACTGCTTAAAGCGAGTGTAAACAAGGACGCAACGTGTCTATTTAAAATATATCCTTCAAATAATGTATTTACTCAATTGTTTCTTTACAGTCTGATCAAAAAGAGTAGAAATTGAAAATTGGCAACATCGTAGTGTCGTCCCGTTTCCTCACACATATTGATCAATCAATCAATCAATCAATCAATATTTATTTGAAAGGTATGACACTACAATATTGCCACTTTTTAAAGTTCTACTCTTTTTATTCAGACCACCTTTGTACAATTATTCTTTCGTCTTACACGTGTTGTTTAAGAGGAAAGCGACGGTCATACAAACATACCCCATTTTCCTCCCTACAAGTTGTCATTGTGGAGAAAATTTGATTGTTATTACAATCAAAATATGGTGCCGTGTCAGTCCTAGATGTATGACTGTATGACGCAATAGAGAAACGATAACTTTTATTATATTGGCACGATCTGTTAATAACGTGATCGCAAAGGTCGCATGCGTCATGTGTCCCCCCCCCCCCCCTCCTGGAGCCTCGGTTGTCCATACAAATAGACCACGTGTCCGCCCCCTGGGCATTGAAACAAAACCACTGGTCCTAGAGATTCCAAATTTGGCACGTAGCTCCTTATAAGGTGTAGAGGAGTACTAAGATAGGATTTTTCAAAATTCACCTCCTAAGGGTAAGGGGGGAAATGGGGGTCCAAAGGTTGTATGGGAAAACAAGATTAGATTAGAACGCTGGTGAAGCGGTGGGAAAAAACTAGTAGTCATATATTTCTGATCAAGTACTAGAGATAGTAATGTTAATAGACATTCAGACCTAGGTTATGTAGGCATGGTCACACATTCGTCGCATGCTTGACAGGAGGTAATTCGCAGCATGGACCATGTAAGTCACTCGGTACGGCGGATACATCAAAGTGGCATGTCGCAACGATTCGTCCTCGAGCAGTCGGACGCAGGCTGCCATACAAAATGTAAGTAAGATAGTTGGCAGTCTGCAATCTGTGCGATTCTCCAGAAACTTCCAGACTCACACAGCTTAAGACGATACGGTAGGGGTCAATTCTCCATACAAACGCTGCGGCAGGCTCTCAACTATTTCCTCCCTGGTTTTTGAAGATAGAGGAATCATTTTTTCGACACAGATTGTTATTATTTTTATCTGTGTCGGACCGTTTTGATTTTTTTGATATTCTGCTTTTTAAAGACTCTAGAGTAGAGCCAATCAAAAATTTGGCGCAAAAAAAGGTGTGATACTCAAGATTGGTAACAATTAACCAAAAAAGCTAAAGGTCCGACACAGATTATTTAATTGTTATTCAGATTCTCAAATTTCGTTCCGATTGATTAAATTTTAAAGGAGGAAAGAGTCGAGAGCGGAACCTCGATTTTAAAGATTTTTTTGAAATATTTATTGACTGAGTTGTTCTTAATGGACAATTTTTTTTCGAAATCTAGTTAATAACACATATCTAGTTAATAACATATTTAACTAAAATTCCCAAGTTGAAAGGGGGGTTCCTTTCCATTTTAGCATTTTCGCTACCGTATCCTCTTAAGTTCCATCTGCTCGTTTGCTTCCCATTCACAAAAAACCTTTGCAATTTCAGCTTAAGAAGCTGACAGCAGCGGCTGATCCATACAAGCCGATTCCTACAAGCTTGTCTAAAATTGATTACTAGTAAAGTACCTAATGTAAAAGTAGGTTTAAATTGCTCAGTGTTGCCTAGAAGAGATTTTCACCAGCCGCCACTGGAAGCTTATAACCGAAGTAATTATATAGACTATTTGCGATTTACTAAAGCTTCCTACTAAAATGCACCCTATCCGTTTCGCAAAATAAATAGACCGACATGTATTTTGTAAACTTTGGTATGAAGGTATGACAAAGACAAAAAAAATGCATAACTTGCTAGAGTCTGTCCGGAAAGAGAAAAGTCGTGATATTTATGCGATCCAATGCATTCCACGACTCTTTTGTTTCCGAAGAGACTCTATAAGTTAAACGATATAGAGAGATTGCACTAAAGTTCACTAAGTCACTAGAGCTTTTACTTCAATGCCAGTTTATATGCTTGTATGGCAGCCGACGTAAAAGCCTACGAATTTTACCCTGCGCAGGAGTGGAATTCCGCGGGCATCCTGCCGACGCTCTTTAACATAACTCGTTGCTTGCCCAACCGCTAGATGGAGACGATTATGTCTAGTTTTCAGAGCTGCTCACTTGGCCTATTAGGTTAGAACTTACTGGCCTCGAAAAAACCTTATAATTCTTTCTACACCTGTTTATGTAGGATATGTACTTAAGATTAAATATGACCGCTTTTCCATATAAACATATTCTCTGGCGACCAATATGACATTCAAACGTTCAAAATAATTTTTAAGAAAAAAAAACCGTCGCCTTTCGGGTTCTGTTGAAAGCTACTTGCTTACTTGTTGAAATGTGTAAGTATTTTTTAAAACTGCTTTTAATGCTTTAATTATTAGATGACAACACAAATGAATATACGTTTAACGTTAAGGTTTGAGGAGTTTCCTCAATTCCTCATGAATCCGATTATATTATAAGAAATCGAAGCTTGACAAACTTTGACTTGAAAACTCAATATGCTTAACAAACATAACTAAATAAATGTCACTGTTCTGAACTTAAATGCATGCTTTTCTTACAAAAATACCAAAGTCACTATGAGTGTGCCGTTCAGATTTGAGGAGTTCGGTTCTGACTATCATCAGCAGTTCCACTGCACCAAATGTCACTGTTCTGGACGTAAGTGCATGCTGTTCTTATAAAAATACCGAAGTCACTATAAGCGTGCCGTTCAGATTTGAGGAGTTCGGTTCTGACCATCATCAGCAGTTCCACTTTACCAAATGTCACTGTTCTAGACGTAAGCGCATGCTGTTCTTATAAAAATGGCAAAGCAAAGTCACTATAAGCGTTCCGTTCAGATTTGAGGAGTTTGGTTCTGGCCATCATCAGCAGTTCCACTGCACCAAATGTCACTGTTCTGGACGTAAGTGCATGCTGTTCTTATAAAAATACCGAAGTCACTATAAGCGTGCCGTTCAGATTTGAGGAGTTCGGTTCTGACCATCATCAGCAATTCCACTGCACCAAATGTCACTGTTCTGGACGAAAGTGCACGCTGTTCTTATAAAAATAGCAAAGTCACTATAAGCGTGCCGTTCAGATTTGAAGAGTTCCGTTCTGGCCATCATCAGCAGTTCCACTGCACCAAATGTCACTGTTCCGTACCTAAATGCATGATGTTCCTTTAAAAACACAAAAATCACCATATGTATTCCTTTCAGATTCGAGGAGTTCCCTCGATTTCTCCAGGATCCCATCATCAGAACTGGGTTCTGAGAAAAATGGGACCAATCTGTATGCATATACATTCAATAAAAAAAAAAATTCAAAATCGGTCCAGTAACGACGGAGATATCGAGGAACAAACATTAAAAAAAATTAAAAAATAAAAAACATACAGACGACTTGATAACCGTCCTTCTTGAGAGATATGAGGCGACGGTTAAAAAGAGCGTACTTACTCCCATCTCAAAAAGAGTTTTGAGTAGTTTGAGGGCAACAGCTAAGAGGTAACTTTGAAATACTTATTATTGAAACACGTTTACAGACAAACCCAACAAGCATAATATAGCCAAAGAGCAGTTTGTATTACTTTAAATGTTCAAACGGTTGCGGTTGCAGTTCAACTATCATGTCCAGCTTTGCAATTAAAGTATGGTTGGCAATACCGACCATTGTCATCTCTTACACTTTATAGACTTCCATCAAAGACAATATAACTCCGTATAGACAGGTAAAGTCTAAGAAAAAACGTACCTCAGTACTATACCGAAAAAGGTACGGTGGCCTAAATAGATGGCATTACACCTTCGGGGTACGCTCTCTGACAGATTGCATACAAGTCTTTTTTTAAGATTATGAATTTTAAGACTGTCTGTTGCCGGCTTTAGGCTTGCCACAGACAGTCTTAAAAATTCATAATCTTAAAAAAAAATTGGATGCCAAGTGGATGCCGACGAAGAAGCGAGGGCCGGGCAGGCCCAGGCAAAGATGGCGAAACGATCTTGACGCCTTTCTGAAGAACTGGCCGGAGGAAACAGAGAACAGGGAGTCATGGAGAGCCAGGGGAGAGGCCTTTGCCCAGCAGTGGGACACTCAAATAGGCTAACAAAAAAAAAAAAAAAAAAAAATGTATGCAATCTGACAGTTCAAACTGACACTGACAAGACACTGACAGATCTGTCAGTGTCAATTGCTGTTGACTGTCTGAGGGAAGCCTTAGTCGGGAGTGTTCTGCCATGTTTCATGAAAGTCGGTCCACTATGTCGCGGTCGGGGTTTTTTTTCAAAATTTTAATTTTGATTTGATTTATTTATCGTATGGCTATACATTACACACATAATATTATTTACATTTAAACTTAAAATTTAGAAGTCTGCAGGTACAAACACGCAGTTTGTGTCAGGTTTTTAAAATCCTCAGCTGGTCCATTGTATCTGGTAACATTAGGTTAAGTTATTGGTCCGCTAACGTCTTTGGGAAACCCTTGCTTAAAGCACACCTCGGACACTGGCGATCAAATATATGAAAGAGGCGCGTGGCATCATCAGCAGTTCCACTGCACCAAATGTCACTGTTCTGGACGTAAGTGCATGCTGTTCTTATAAAAATACCGAAGTCACTATAAGCGTGCCGTTCAGATTTGAGGAGTTCGGTTCTGACCATCATCAGCAGTTCCACTTTACCAAATGTCACTGTTCTAGACGTAAGCGTATGCTGTTCTTATAAAAATGGCAAAGCAAAGTCACTATAAGCGTTCCGTTCAGATTTGAGGAGTTTGGTTCTGGCCATCATCAGCAGTTCCACTGCACCAAATGTCACTGTTCTGGACGTAAGTGCATGCTGTTCTTATAAAAATACCGAAGTCACTATAAGCGTGCCGTTCAGATTTGAGGAGTTCGGTTCTGACCATCATCAGCAATTCCACTGCACCAAATGTCACTGTTCTGGACGAAAGTGCACGCTGTTCTTATAAAAATAGCAAAGTCACTATAAGCGTGCCGTTCAGATTTGAAGAGTTCCGTTCTGGCCATCATCAGCAGTTCCACTGCACCAAATGTCACTGTTCCGTACCTAAATGCATGATGTTCCTTTAAAAACACAAAAATCACCATATGTATTCCTTTCAGATTCGAGGAGTTCCCTCGATTTCTCCAGGATCCCATCATCAGAACTGGGTTCTGAGAAAAATGGGACCAATCTGTATGCATATACATTCAATAAAAAAAAATTTCAAAATCGGTCCAGTAACGACGGAGATATCGAGGAACAAACATTAAAAAAAATAAAAAAATAAAAAACATACAGACGACTTGATAACCGTCCTTCTTGAGAGATATGAGGCGACGGTTAAAAAGAGCGTACTTACTCCCATCTCAAAAAGAGTTTTGAGTAGTTTGAGGGCAACAGCTAAGAGGTACCTTTGAAATACTTATTATTGAAACACGTTTACAGACAAACCCAACAAGCATAATATAGCCAAAGAGCAGTTTGTATTACTTTAAATGTTCAAACGGTTGCGGTTGCAGTTCAACTATCATGTCCAGCTTTGCAATTAAAGTATGGTTGGCAATACCGACCATTGTCATCTCTTACACTTTATAGACTTCCATCAAAGACAATATAACTCCGTATAGACAGGTAAAGTCTAAGAAAAAAACGTACCTCAGTACTATACCGAAAAAGGTACGGTGGCCTAAATAGATGGCATTACACCTTCGGGGTACGCTCTCTGACAGATTGCATACAAGTCTTTTTTTAAGATTATGAATTTTAAGACTGTCTGTTGCCGGCTTTAGGCTTGCCACAGACAGTCTTAAAAATTCATAATCTTAAAAAAAAATTGGATGCCAAGTGGATGCCGACGAAGAAGCGAGGGCCGGGCAGGCCCAGGCAAAGATGGCGAAACGATCTTGACGCCTTTCTGAAGAACTGGCCGGAGGAAACAGAGAACAGGGAGTCATGGAGAGCCAGGGGAGAGGCCTTTGCCCAGCAGTGGGACACTCAAATAGGCTAACAAAAAAAAAAAAAAAAAAAAAAATTGTATGCAATCTGACAGTTCAAACTGACACTGACAAGACACTGACAGATCTGTCAGTGTCAATTGCTGTTGACTGTCTGAGGGAAGCCTTAGTCGGGAGTGTTCTGCCATGTTTCATGAAAGTCGGTCCACTATGTCGCGGTCGGGGTTTTTTTTCAAAATTTTAATTTTGATTTGATTTATTTATCGTATGGCTATACATTACACACATAATATTATTTACATTTAAACTTAAAATTTAGAAGTCTGCAGGTACAAACACGCAGTTTGTGTCAGGTTTTTAAAATCCTCAGCTGGTCCATTGTATCTGGTAACATTAGGTTAAGTTATTGGTCCGCTAACGTCTTTGGGAAACCCTTGCTTAAAGCACACCTCGGACACTGGCGATCAAATATATGAAAGAGGCGCGTTCCTAGCACACAGTCTAAGCTCGTGTAGGTGAACGCGTACCATGCTTGTATGAGTGACATATGACAGGTCGACTGTTCGCGTTTTTGACAGGCGGTAACTGTAAAGTAACCGAGAGGGGGTGGTCGGCACTTTTAGCGGGGAGCGGGAGTGGCCATACTGTACGATAGTACTCTTTATTATACTGTGCTTAAAGTTTGAAATGAAATTTTAGTTAGTACGAGTAGTACCTACTGGCAGATTATCTATAAAGCGAATGTTTTTCCCGTCTTTACCAGTAAACTATATGTAACATATTATGTTGCAAAACTTGTTGTACCTATCAGGATAACCTATACGATTTCCATTTTATGTTCCAAGTGTATTGCCCACTAATGTCCAGGATATACAGGGTGTATTTTTGATATTACCTAATATTTAAAGGTTATTATTAGTATAAGCCCTACGGATTAAAAAATAAGGTACAGCGGGGCAAATCCCGACGGGGGGGCAAATGTAATTGAACCATTTTTTCCATGTTTTACAATGTTTGCATTATTAAATAGAGTGTCCACCAGTTACATATGGTAGGCGTGTTCAGTTGATACATGTAGAACTCAACATCATGTGTAATAATGGAAAAAATGCGTCAGTTACAATTGCCCCGTAGTCGAGATTTGCCCCGCTGTACCTTACTACTTTTATTTTTTAATACAAAATAATTCAGCACGCAATGTATTGCTATTTTGTTAACTGACTTAACATACGAACTGTCAATTTCCGCGTCTTCGGGATGTCAAATACTTAGGTGCACATTGTCGCTCAATTTTTTATTTAATTATTAATTATAATATTAGTCGCATGATAAAATAGTACAAATTCTCATGTAAGTGAATATGTTCTGTATTCTTTTGAGATAATAAAGATCTTTAAACCTAATTACGCTCTGGCAGTTTTTAGGGCCAAACTTATAATCATTTGTTGTATGGGTTCTTAGCACTAAAACCTTGGTCTGGTTAAAATTTGCTGTAATATCAAAAACACGCTGTATATAACCGGATAATATTTGCACTCTGAACCGTTAGTGTTATTACCATTGAATCCTGTGATGTCTTAACTACAGTCAAGGATAGCTTGAGTTGCAGAGATATAATGTGCATATAAATTGGGACATTAGCATTTTCTGCATTTACTACTGGCGACCTTCTGTACTTTTAAATAAGATACGGTCAATTCACCAATAAAAAAAACCGGTCAAGTGCGAGTCGGACTCGCCCACCGAGGGTTCCGTACAAACTTTCAAACTCTCCAGTTAAAATAATCTCATGTTTTCATATAACTCTAACAACTTGACTAGAAGACAAAAGTATAGGTACTAATGAGTATTATTGTGTATAGCGCCATCTCTCGGTGAATTCGCTAACTAATTTGCGCGACCATAGTATGTTGGTTTTTCAGGGATTATTCTTTATAATGTTAACCGATTAAAACAATTTTTATTGGAAAGAAGATGATTTACGTACCTAACATATCGTATTAATTTGAAGTACTATATACATCCGCAAAGGTGGGTAAATTAAAAGTAAAAATCTGAAAAGTTTTTTGTGAATTAAAAAAAAAGTTTTCAAGATACAAACACGATTATATTTTTCCTGTAATATTTAGCATAAAACCAATGTTTCCTAAAATTTTCATAATTTTTCTTTGGTAAACTTCGAAGATAAGGGGGGGGGGGACGGTATTTTTTTTTTTTACATTTTCCTTCAAAATACTTTTTTTTCCACAACAAAAAAAATTATAAAAAATAGTTTATTTACGTTCAATTTGAGCTCTTTCTAACGATACCCCACTTGACCTAGTAACTTGAAATTTACAGTTTGCCCCCCTTTCATTTTGGCCATTTTCTACAATTAAAATTAATAAATTAAAAAAAATTATACCTTCTATTTGTAGAGGTTCATAATGTTCACAACTATTCCAAATTTCATGTTGATAGCACTAGTAGTTCTCGAGATATTTAGGAATGTGACAGACGGACAGACAGACGGACAGAGTCGCACCATAACGGTTCCTGTTGTACCTTTATGGTACGGAACCCTAATAAAGATACTTAGAAAATAGGGTAAATACCTACCTACCCACTTGGGTATTACATTGTCCAACGATAAACCAATTCCAAAGTTTTATTTATCTTATGAAAGAGAATTCAATTTCTTGGAAGTCGCCTTTTGGAATATGATTCGCTGTATGAACACGCTTTTCCCATATTCCGTACCTAATAATTATCTAATACTAGCTTTTGCCCGCGGCTTCGCACGCGTTAGAAAGAGACAAAAAGTAGCCTATGTCACTCTCCATCCCTTCAACTATCTCCACTTAAAAAATCACGTCAATTCGTCGCTTCGTTTGGCCGTGAAAGATGGACAAACAAACAGACACGCACACTTTCCCATTTATTATATTAGTATGGATTTAAATATGATTTAAAATTTACCTACGTCTTGCTGTAAGGTGTACTCGGGTAATTCCGAACGTCGAAAACCGTCGGAAAATTCCGAAATTCAAATGATAATCACCCGTGATTCCATAGTAATAAGGGTCCCTTTTCGGAATTTGCCGACGGTTTCCTACGTTCGGAATTACCCGAGTACACCTTACCCAAATTTGGGAATAAATCCTTTTGATATTTGCTTCGACCGATTAATCGGTCTGCAATATTCACGAAATTATAACGAGTGAAAATCAAGTTAGAGAGATTCAAAAATGTTGTGTTACGGATTACTAATATTATCGTAATAGTAAAGCTCCGTAAAATTGTGCAAGTAAATATCAGTCACAGTCTAGAATCGAACCCGCGACAAATCAAGACCACACCGAATCACTGAGCGATTGCATGCGTGAAATCCATTGCGGACTAATAAATATTAATAGTAAAGTTTGTAAACTGCTTAGGCTGGATTTAGTGTCACGCGGACCGACCGCGCGGAGCGATCCGCACTGGACTAATATGTGGTAGGGGTCAATTCTCCATACAAACGCTCTCGACTATTTCCTCCCTGGTTTTTGAAGATAGAGCAATGAATTTTTCAACACAGATTCTTATTATTTTTATCTGTGTCGAACTGTTTTGATTTTTTTGATATTCTGCTTTTTAAAGACTAGAGCCAATCAAAAATTTCCAAAAACGGCCTTTTTCATTGTGGCGCAAAAAAGGCGTGATACTCAAGATTGGTAACAATTAACCAAAAAAGCTATAGTATGAATTTTTTGAAACGAACGTTTCTAAACAAAGGTATTGTTCCTTTTGTGTTGAGCGGGAGCTTCTGTATTTGCACGCGCTAAGACAACAAGAAGCAACTGTATCCTGATAATTGTAAGGTTCAAATCTGTACAGCAGCAAATTTGAGATAGATTATTTTGGAAATGTGAAGCGATAGACCACACCGCTATAGGTGCGAAAATACAGCGCTTCTAATACTTTGATACTTGATGGTGTAAGTATAGTACATATAGTTATAATAATCATCGGTAATATGTCAGTCTGTATAATAAAAATAACACGTTTAAACAGCGAAACTGCCAGATTAAAAGGTTGATAAGCACCTGGCACCTTAAGGTGTCATCGCAAAGTGACAATAAACACTGATAAGGTTTTTCAATCTGACCGCCATTGTTATGTTTTGTTATAAATACGGTTTACGGTTTGTTTAGTTATTTATGTTATTTTATTTATCAAGACTTGTACCTAATATTTATGTAATTACTATTTATATATTGCTATATACAATTGTTGATTGTTAACAAAATCATTAATAAAAAATAACAGTGATAATATACGTGTTTCATTACTTACAGCACCACCACCAAGTATCAAAGTATTAGAAACGCTGTATTTTCGCACCTATAGCGGTGTGGTCTATCGCTTCACATTTCCAAAATAATCTATCTCAAATTTGCTGCTGTACAGATTTGAACCTTACAATTATCAGGATACAGTTGCTTCTTGTTGTCTTAGCGCGTGCAAATACAGAAGCTCCCGCTCAACACAAAAGGAACAATACCTTTGTTTAGAAACGTTCGTTTCATAAAATTCATACTATAAATTACTTAGTAAATTTTGCCGAGAGACGGCGATAAATACAATAATACTCATTAGAGTACCTATACTTCTAGTCAAAGACATATATAACTCCGTATAGACAGATAAAGTCTAAGAATAAAACGTACTTACCTCAGTACCACACAGAAGAAGGGCTCAGCTAGATGGCGCTAATGTTAATATTAACACGCTTTTATTAGGTCGTCGTGTATGTAACTAACTATGTAATGGAATCTACGGAGGCTAATTTAACCATCTTCCAAGGATCGTAGCGTAATGATAATTGGCAGCTGTATGTAGTTCTGATGACAGTACAATAATATGGTACTGTTGAACTGATCTGATGATGGAGCCGGAAGATATGAACTGGAACTACATGATGGAACATCGTATCATAGCTGTTTTTGGGTTTCTTAGAAAAGTCTTGTAATGAACTTTGACTACGATTAGGTTTCAAGGTCTGATGATGGAGCCGGAAGATATGAACTGGAACTACATGATGGAACATCGTATCATAGCTGTTTTTGGGTTTCTTAGAAAAGTCTTGTAATGAACTTTGACTACGATTAGGTTTCAAGGTCTGATGATGGAGCCGGAAGATATGAACTGGAACTACATGATGGAACATCGTATCATAGCAGTTTTTGGGTTTCTTAGAAAAGTCTTGAAATGAAATTTGTCTACGATAAGGTTTCAAGGTCTGATGATGAAGCCGGAAGATATGAACTGGAACTACATGATGTAACATCGTATCATAGCTGTTTTTGCGTTTCTTAGAAAAGTCTTGTAATGAACTTTGACTACGATTAGGTTTCAAGGTCTGATGATGGAGCCGGAAGATATGAACTGGAACTACATGATAGAACATCGTATCATAGTAGTTTTTGGGTTTCTTAGAAAAGTCTTGTAATGAACTTTGACTACGATTAGGTTTCAAGGTCTGATGATGGAGCCGGAAGATATGAACTGGAACTACTAAAAAGATCAACGTAGTATTTAAAATAAGTTGGGATAGGGTTTTCTTGAGACCCTTAAGAGCAAGTAAAGGGGGCTCAGGGGCGATCGAAGCCCCCACAAAAAAGACTGATCAACGTAGTATTTAAAATAAGTCGGGTTAAGGTTTTCTTGTGACCCTCCAGAGGAAATAAAGGGGGGGCTCGGGGGGCGAAGCCCCCCGCAAAAAAGAAAGATCAACGTAGTATTTAAAATAAGTTGGGTTAGGGTTTTCTTGTGACTGTTCAGAGTAAATAAAGGGGGGGGGGGGGCTCGGGGGGCGAAGCCCCCGCAAAAAAGAAAGATTTGGAGGAGGTTCTCAATTCGACTGAATGTTTTTTTTTTTTTTTTTTTTATTTTTATTTTTTTTTTGTATGTATGTTACTCGATATCTCCGAGAATCGTGGACCGATTTTCAAATTTTTTTTTTTGATCGAACCGGTATAACCCCGAGATGGTCCCATTGGCACCAAGTCAGGGTCTGATGATGGGATCCTGGAGAAATCGAGGGAACTCTTCAAATGTTATAGGCACATGTAATGTTTTTAGTCTATTTTTCAAAGGTACACCAGTATTTACGTCTGATGGTAATAATTTTATGTGGCTGAGCTGATGATGGAAGGTCAACTCCTCAATGGTTAGGAGTTTAAGGATAATTCTTTCACTACTGTACATGTATTCGGACTGATACATATAATATCACTAGGAACCACTAAAAATCAACTGAGCTGATGATGGAAGGTCAACTCCTCAATGGTTAGGAGTTAAAGGATAATTCTTTCACTACTGTACATGTATTCGGACTGATACATATAATATCACTAGGAACCACTAAAAATCAACAAATAAATAAACTTTTTAACAAAAAATAAAACCGCCTTCAAAAATAAGCGCGTTACAAAACACGGAGAAACTAAAAAGCCAAAAATAATAAACCTTTCAATTCAGATTTCTTATCGTATTGCAATAAGCTAAACATCCAAATCAAGGCTTAAGTCATGTCATGTGGAATTCATAATAAAAGTTGTTAGTAGATCTAGTCACAGGCATCTCATCTACTTAACCATAATCAGTTAACAAGTCTGCTAGCTACAGTAAGGTGACAAGTCTCATTCATAAAGTAAGTATACATTTCTCTATGTGGCGCAATCTCGCCCAGGCCATGATGTCTCTAGCTGTGTAAGGTCTCAAATTCCTCTTAAAGGTTAAGCATACCTGTCGCAACAAGGTATTTCAGTCATTCCTAATATTTCACTAGTAACATAAACAAAACGTGCGCAACACTCAATTCACGCACAAACGATATCATTCTCTCTCACTAATCTCATGAACATCTTTCTGTATTAAGTCAACAGTCTCAACACATTAATCACAGTGATCGGTAAGCATATTCAGTCTCAAATAAGATACATGATTCAAACATGACTCAAGTATTAAACATGGTATGCATCTCGAGCTCCAAATAAATAAATATATGAGTGGGATCAACACGTCCTCTTTTATATCTTTTATATTCATATTATACTTAGCTTTTGGAGAGCCGAAGGGAAGATGCATGAGGCTTTCACGAGGCACTTTATAACTTTTACATCGCACGTTCCCAAACTAACTTTGACATAAAGATGGCGCAATCAAAAAGGAAAAGGAAACGTCTAGCTTACCATAGACTAATTTGAAGCTGTCATATGTGTTGCCTGTTGTAATATGTACACATCGCGGGAGTCCGCGACAGAGATTGGAAATGTCGATAAAATGTACTAACGATAATTTCGCTGATAACGTCATCAGAGGATTTGATCAAAATATTTACTGATAGTTAAATACTTATTAGTAGAGCGGCCAGAGGGCCTCGGAAAAAGTTGATGTGACTGGAGAGAATACTTCTGACAAGTGGTATCGATGTGATCGGTAGATTTTACTGAGTACGAAATAAAGACTTGTCACTTTCTCAGACTGTAGGGGGGTTAACTATGACGTCACAAAGATCGCGATCCCGGGTTTCAATTTTTTATCAATTTGTCTAGAACCCCTTATCCAATTTTGAAAAATGAGGTGTCCCCACAGTCTGAGAAAGTGATAAGTCATTATTTCGTACTCAGTAAAGTCTACCGATCACATAGATACTACTTGTCAGCAGTATACTCTCCAGTCACATCAACTTCAAAACTAGACGACGTTTTTCAATTTGGCCGCCCTACTATATTGTAAAGAAAGGGTAGGAAATAAAACCTAAAGAAGATCGGTTAAAAAATCTGATAAATTATTGTAGTTAATACATACATACATACATACAATCACGCCTGTGTCCCATGAAGGGGTAGACAGAGCACATGAAACTACTCAGGTTTCAGTGCCACTCTTGGCAAATAAGGGGTTGAGAAAACGAAACTGTGACATTGCAGTGACAGGTTGCCAGCCTCTCGCCTACGCCACAATTTAACCCATATCCCACAGTCGCCTTCTACGACACCCACGGGAAGAAAGGGGTGGTGAAATTCTTAACCCGTCACCACACGGGCACGGGCACGGGTAGTTAATATCAATGTATTTTTTCCAAGCTATCCAAACTAGGGTTGCAAAAAACGTTTTTTTCTGGCTTGAAAAAAAACATGAAAAAAAACAGTTTTTTTCTGGAGTATGTTTTTTTTCTAATGTACGAAATCTCAAAATTTGCAAAGCAGTTAATACTTTTATACGGTTTTTTAGACTTAATGTTAACTATTAAACGAATTTAATCGAATAACTTTAATTTCTGGTCTTATAAAAGTAACATTTACGAATTCTGTAGTTGTTAGTTATCACTATTTACTGTTGGCAACACCACCGCCTCTCCACGCTGCACGCCGCATCGGGGATTCCCCAATAAACGTTTGTATACTGAATGTTAATCGAATTAAAATGTACGTTATTGTTATTAAAACACGTTACAACTCACGAAAAACCGTTATTGTCGAATTATTTGTTCATCTGAAAAAAAACCATATTTAGAAGAAAAACCATGGTGCTCGGTTTTTTTTCATGTTTTTTTATAATTCTGAAAAAAAAAACATTTGTTTTTTTTTTTCTATTTGCAACCCTAATCCAAACTCAAATGTTAATATATCGATCGTTCATAATGATAAGTTGTCATCCGATCATTACGATTCATAGACAATCTAGACTTCGTTTTTGATGTCATCGGTACGTAATTGCAATTATTGATGAAATCCTTTTTAGAAAAGATATTTTTGAGTAGTCTTTTGATTGATTTCAATACTTTGTGAGTTCTTAAAGTATATAATAACATTTTAGGTAATGATTAATGTGTAATTCCAGAGAAAAGTGAGATAATGTTTTCCAGCAGCAGTGTTTGTTTACATGATTGGACAAGTAAAGATGAATTCACTGTATGTATCTAGTACCTACCTGTCATAGGTATCCATAGGGGAAATGTTGAGGGGCTTCTTAACGAGCCTTATTTTCACTGCAATATGGTCGACAATTATCGGTGTCTTCCTCTAAACACAAGTTTCATAAATACAAGCAGATACTTTTGGCAAGAATTGCTTCGTCCACAACTAATTATATACACTGACTACCTTAACCAATCAAAAAATCAAGTTCAACTTCTTGTTTCCAGTCATAAGATAACCTCAACCGTGTTTTTTCTGTTTTTTTTTCTTTTTTAAATGTCGAATCCGTTACATATTAGATACAAATCGCTTCCTGCATGGCGACACAAACAAAGGGACTTTTTGCGGGTAACTGCTGGGAAAAAAGTCATTTTAGCTACACAGTGACAATAGTTAATTTAGGGTACCGTGAAAAATCCCTAGACAGAGAACCTACTGTATAATAAAGAGTACTATCGCACAGTATGGCCACTCCCGCTCCCCGCTGAAAGTGCCACCCGCCCCCTCTCGGTTACCTCACAGTTACCGCATGTCAAAAACGCGAACAGTCGACCTGTCATATCTCACTCATACAAGCATGGTACGCGTTCACCTACACGAGCTTAGAATGTGTGTCGGAACGCGCCTCTTTCATATATTTGATCGCCAGTGTCCGAGATGTGACAGTAGACAAAATTTTAGTTAACCGAAAGAGAAGACCAAA
The DNA here is from genome assembly GCF_023078275.1 of Leguminivora glycinivorella. NCBI lineage: Eukaryota > Metazoa > Arthropoda > Insecta > Lepidoptera > Tortricidae > Leguminivora > Leguminivora glycinivorella. Next base: position 18,528,952 of record NC_062984.1, read on the forward strand.
AGAAGTTTTTTAGATCGACACGAAATACGAGTTCCCTCTTCGATCGTGTATCGTGCAACGTTTTACAGTAGGTAATTAGGGACATTTCAATTTTTGACATAGTTGCGTAATGAGCTAATTACCTAACTAGTGCGGTAACATAGCGCCCTTTCGATCTACTGTAAATCAATCATTTGACATTAACAGGATGTATAATTTGGTCAGAGGAAGGCTTCAACGGAGATGTTTGAACGACCTCGACGCAATCTTGATATATGGATTGGAAAGGGCTTAAAATAGCAGGAAAAAGAGAAGCCTTTGCCCAATAGTGGGACAACCTTATATACATGCTGCAGTAAAAAATAAAGATTTCAAATCAAAGAATCAATTTCATAAAAAAAAACCCAAGAACTAGCACTTGAAAACCTGCTTTCAAATAAAACATCTCAATCAATATGTCCCACTACAGAGGGGCAGGCAGGACACCTTACAAAGCGGTATACAATCTACCACTTTTTGGAATTAAAAATTGAATTTTAATGTCATAACAGGACCCCACAGGTGGTCCCAACCTCGCTCTTGGCGCTCGCGTCTCTGTTTTTGTAGGAGTTCTTTAACCTGCACAAATCGCTCTCGTCCGGAGTCGTCTAATCTAGCGATTCACGCGTGAGGCGCCGGCGGTCACCGTCACACCGTACCGAACACCGAACATACAGCCGTATAGTCTACTTGACCCTTTTTTAACGTCTTACTTATATGACTAAGTACTGTTCAATTAACCGAAATAAAATATTACCATATTTTATTATGACTTAAAAACAGCAAAAAATATTTTTAAAGTATACTTTTACGTAATCTGGCGAGAACAACACATCATGTTAACCTATAGATTAGGGTGGTCCACATTTGTATGGAAGAAAAATAAATATGACTAATCCTTTCTCCACATGGTTCCCTTTGTTCTATTATGAATTAGTAGTTTATGTACCAAATTTCAACCCATTTCCACATTATTTACAGGTCGCTCAAGATACATTTAAAATTGGATATCTCCTATAATAAAATAAAAACCGAAATAATTAAAACATTGCAAACTGCCCGGTTCATGTTTTATTTAGCTCTAATGAAATAGGGAAAAATATAATTAAACCATTAAAATACCTCCATGTAAGATTTTTTCTTTAGTCAAGTTCATTTCATACATTTCAGTATGGCATTATTGCTTTATTTTGAGCGACCTCTAAATAAAGTCTGATTGTTCTCAAAATTGGTTGACATGATTATAATAAGTTTTCGTGTAGAAATAACCATGTGGAGCTCAAACAATAAAAAAAATTTTTTTTTGGACCACCCTACTATAGATTATCTGTCATCGGGTCATTCTACTCGAAAACAACATTTTCTGACTTTTTAAGTATGAAGGCATAAAGTTCAATATGTCAGTGATTGTTTTGACATGCAGTAAGGTTCGAATTCGATGACGTCACTGCATCACTGACAGCGTTTTCGGTGGCCAAAATAAATAAAAAATTACATACATTTTAAATCTAAAATACGTAGTCATCATAAACTTTTAATCCCCAAAATCAATAGATATTGTTTTTTTATGTCAAATACTACAGAAGACAATCATTTATTGTGCCAAATTCGATATGAGTCTAGTAGCCTATTGGGGCGCCACCGTCTATGTAAACCGTTTTGCTTGTGGCAACTAACTGAGGCACTTTAGTAATGAGAACAGTAAGTGTTGCTATGATAAAAAAAACCATTCTACATTTTTTTGCCTAGCTATACATTTTTTTTGCTATACATTGTGTTAATGTGACTTTTATAAATCGGTCTCATCTGTGAAATTACCTGACATGTCTAGTCTAATCAAATTCTCGCACAAGGAATGATTCAAGTTAGAAAACCAGGTCCGGGTTGCAAGCTTTTGTCATATAAAGTTAAGCGCCGAAAGCTCCGGCCTGGAGTAACATAACGTGAATCTTCATCAAGGCATCGAGGCGTCAGAGGCCGCTATATTCACTAAAACCGGACCGCGTATAAATAAGCTTCACAGCTTCCATCGTTTCATTAGGCTTTAGGAAATGCTTCAAAACTACAAAAGCAATGTCATTTTGCTGTCTCGTTGTAGGTGTATTTATCCTGGCGAGATTGTTAGGAGAAAAACAATTTTAAGGAGAAAGACAAAAATGTAAAATACTGTTATATATTTACTAGAGTCAACAAAAGCAGTATCCTAGTTAGCAGCAAACCAGTAGCGTAGTGAAGCGCAAAAGCTCACACGCTCTCATCGGTGTAAAAGCGTCCAAAAGCTCATTTCGCCACAAAACAACGCGAACAGGGATCATCGCTCGACCGAGGCCTTATAACTGTACAAGTGTACAGCCTCCGGTTATGTAACTAGAGGTAGTCCTCGCGCGCCTGTCGACGCAGGAGCACGGGTTCGAGTCCCGACCTAGCCACTTAAAGTTGTGTATGTGATGTGACCGGCAATGATCCTTTAAGTTCAAAACTTTTTTTATATGACTACAATCTGACTATTCTTGTATGAAAATAGAGCTATTCTTATCAAAAAATATTATAGAAACAGTTATAAAAATATAACATAACGTACAATATCGAAAAATTGATTCTTGGATGGAATCAGTGGATCAGTTGACCGTTGTGAACTAAGAACTTGTCGTGTTCTGACTTTGCTGATAACATGGAGATATTAAGGTTTGTTTACATTTTTTTTATATGATACCATAGTGGCAAACAAGCGTATTGTCAATTGCAGCAATATAAATAATAAAGCACAATGAAATATGATGGTGAATGGTATAGGTAACCAAAGATATATATTTTATTAACCGATATTTTGCACTTAAAATTTTTAAAGCGTCAATGTTTTGCGTGGGCAAAAACATACTGTTTCTAATTCATGTTTTCTAAACTGTACACTTTTTAGTCATCTAAATTACATAAGTAGGTGCGCGATTGTCGAGGTGATATAGCAACTGTCACTTGTCCTTATCAGATTGTAATGTCAATAACCTGAGCCATAAAAGCCCACTATATTGAGCACCTATTCGTGATCTTTATTTGTTTATGTTTAATTCAATAACTGTGTAGGTGTGCCTATTTATTCGTTAGAAATTCTTAGATAAGTAACACGAATTTCCTAACTAACTTTGTTGATCATTACGAACGTCAAAAATAAGACATCCGTGTCATGTAATCGGTACTAAACTAGGTTATTTAACTGCAGAAATAAGGAAAGGTTCATAATATTTACATCCTTAAAAGTTCAAGTCCCAGTTTCACAAACGTGCGTCAACATTACATAATGTTTATGTTTTCCCGTATTTCGGAAACGCGGATATGTTTCGTTACATAAAAGTAAAGCTTTTAATGTACTTCGCACTTGGTCGAGAGAATTGACGACATAGCTCATAGATTTCTCACTTATATAGTGACAATTTCAAAGGAGGCTGCTCACACAAAATGAAAATATTTAAGAGTGCTTACTTCTGCTCGAATCATCGTCTATCTGCGTGGAATGATACTCGTAACATTATATCGTAAAAAGAATGTAATTTCAATTGTTTGTGTCTCAAACTACTATCTTCATACTAAATTTCATTAAAAACTGAAATACTCACATCGACAGAGACCAAAGTTAATTTCAGCAACAAAATTGGATAACATGACGAAAAGAAAACAATCTAGTACATGAAATATAACCAGGGGTGGCTCACTCCGCGATTCTATCGCCGCGCTACAAGTACATGCTGGCGGCCGCGAGTTCGCGGCCTAATCAGGGTGGCGCGCGTTCTCACGGAACGCACGTTCGTACTTCCTATAACTAATAATGCTTAGTTAAATAGACATGAATAAAATAGGACAATTTTACACATATCCACTATTGGGACATACCCACGGAAAAGTTCAATAAGGCTTGTGATGTTGGGACTTACAAAAATATATTAATACTTTATATATACCTAGAGAGTACCCAAAACTTGACTATAATAGTATAACATTTTATCTGATATTAATTCGTTTTAATCCATATGCAACCCTATCGTCCAACGCTGCGCACGTGCGGCTCTTTTCTTTGTTAGAATTTTGTAGGCATTTAAAAAGGCGGCATTTCGTGAACATCAAAGCAGTGGGCCTTCTGTACTTGTACTATTATATATTCTGTGATATAACGTGGGTGACTCACTAACAATACAATGCAAGAATGCCAGTTCAGGATATGTCATAAGACACTAAGCCTGTTTCCGATCTTTTTATCACATCAAACAACGGAGTTCACGTAAACCATAACAATCATAATCCAATTGTTATACATTCACACATACAGTGATAAAAAGGTTTGTGTGGCAACCGCGGCTGAGAATGGTTGTCTCGATATTGGTCAATATTATTCAATCGTTGACATTTTTGTTTAAACAATGCATAAAACCAAACAGGTAGATGTTAATGTCGTTGATAGAGAAAGTTAACTTTCTTCGATTGATGATAGTAGAAAGCTTTTGTTTAAAGCATTTTAATGTCGTAAAAAGGTTTCTGCAATTAATATATATCGTTGTCTGAGTACCTGCAACACAAGCCTTCTTGAGCTTACCGTGGGACTCAGTCAATCTGTGTAAGAATGTCCTATAATATATAATATAATAATATATATATAATATATAATATTAACTTTAAGAGTCTTCAAAATGGGTTTATACCTATAAATACTATTCAAGGAGAGAAAGCCCTGCTAAAAATTGTTAACTTTTATACCTTACCTTGCAATTATGAGACAATATGGGCATTCTATATAGTAGTATGTACTCTGTTCACCATCTAGAAACATGTCATTAATAAACAAAAACTTACCTTTCAGATACAAATACATCTTCGCAATTTTGACTTTCTTCTTGAAAAATGTCAACAATGAAAAAACTTCGAACTACAATAGCACAATACATACCACCCCAAAATGTCCATTTACTAAATTAGTAGAAGAAATATTCAAAATGAGAAATCAAAGTAAATCAAGTGACATTATAAGTGATGGAAAATTAATGCTCAACTCCATAGCAGATGTGACAACTGATATTAAAAATTCTAATAAATCAGTTCAAGATGCTCTAGTAAATGATATCATAGCATCTATAAATAGAATTAAGAATAACATTACTCAAGGATACGATGAAGAGAGAAATCTAAATGAAGCAATAATATTAAATGTTCCTAATCAATTAGAAAAGGCTGAGCGAAGGAATGATGAAATGAGTATAAAAGGAATAAAAAGTGGAATTGAGGAAAAACTTGATGTTAAATTAAATACAACAAACAATAACAAAAATAAAACACCAGACCCCAGTACTACCACTACAGAAAGAACAACCTATGTAGAAATATTGACAATAGAACCAAATAATACAAATATTAATAATACCACATCTCTAAACATAATAGAAGTACTGAAACATCTCATGCCGATGTTTAATAGTACCTTGACTAAAGAGTTACATAATATTACCATAATAGAAAGAGATCATAGCAAAAATCATTCATTTTCTGCGACAAAGAATGTTTCTACCATTGTGGTTACTTACTGTGATAATGAAAATTATACAAAAGCTAATGTATCGTTCCAACATGCAGAAACAGATTTAAAAATACCTGACAATAGTACAGATGATGATTATTTGACAGATGATGATGATGACGAATATGATTACAACGATTTCGTACCTAAAGTCAACTTAACTAAAAACGAAAAGAAAGATATAATGGAAGCAGCTGAGTACGGGATGCAGAAAATGCATGAATTGTATGCAGTTATGGAACCTAAGCTATATTCTATGGGTATGTACGGTTATGTTTATAAAAAATAACTTCAATTAAATCGTCAAATACCGTCGTAAATAAACGTTGCCCTTTTTTGCTTTTATTCGTCTATTTTTTGTTTTCTGTTTTCTTTTTTTTTTTATCTGAAGGAAAATGTCAACCTCAATGATTAGTCGCAAACAATCATGGTGACAAACTGGCTGTCAAATACTAAAATTTCGCTCCAAATAATTCTTCAATCAGCAATTTTGCAGATTTTAGTCAATATTGATTTAACAAAGTGCCGTTGTTATCAACATTAAATGTAAAAATTAAATAAATGTTATTGTCATAATATCAATATTTCCAGGCCTATGGTTGGAGGACTCCAATCCGGCCCGGTATGTGGCCGCCTTCAACGCGCCCTCCGAAGATGCCGCCAAGTTTTACCGCTACGGGTACGCTTCGCTGCAGGCCGCTACCAAGCTGAAACAACTCACCAGGTATGTTCTTTATTCTGTTAGTTACTTCTTGGCCTTGGCATGCTTTAACGTGCCCTTTCAGCAGGCTTCCAGGTTTTAACCGCTTTCGGTATACTTGGCTCGAAGCAGCTGCCAAGTTAATACCGTTTACCTAGTATTTTAGAAGCTCTTGGCATGCTTCGGTACGCTGCCAAGTTTTACCGCCGCTACACTTCGCTGCTACCCGCTGCCAAATCGGTATGTCGAAAACTTTGGCCTTTTAGGGCCACTTGCACCAACGAAAATGGAGGGTTAACCCACCATTTTATATGGAATTTGACAGTTGACAGCCCACTGACCCTGAGTTAAGTGGTTGGTGCAAGTGGGCCGTGCTACATCTACGTATAGTACGTTATCAGTCAACCGGAAATATCGTCATTTGAAGATATCTTCTAAACGCATTAACAAGGAAAAATGACAACAAATGACAAGTAGTAGCACCTGAACAAAATCTCAACGTGAAATTTTGATATGCTGAGTAAAATGATGATTAGTACTAATTATTAAGCAATTTTAACCCTACTTAGTTTGACGGTATAAAACTTGCTTGGAAAACTCGCATTTTAAATGTAATTACTTTTCTATAAGGCGACTTGTCATTTAACCGGTATGCGTATGTTTCTTGGTAGGAAATTAACTTTTGAAGCCCGTGGAGAATTTAGGCACCTTCGAACCTGTTCAATTTGTTAAGTGATTTATGAGAAGCTAACCTACATTTTAATCGTAATAACCCATGTGTGTAATTGACAACATTTCATATTTTTGAGTACTACTTTTTAGGGTTCCGTAGTCAACTAGGAACCCTTATAGTTTCGCCATGTCTGTCCGTCCGTCCGTCCGTCCGTCCGTCCGTCCGTCCGTCCGTCCGTCCGTCCGTCCGTCCGTCCGTCCGTCCGCGGATAATCTCAGTAACCGTTAGCACTAGAAAGCTGAAATTTGGTCCCAATATGTATATCAATCACGCCAACAAAGTGCAAAAATAAAAAATGGAAAAAAATGTTTTATTAGGGTACCCCCCTACATGTAAAGTGGGGGCTGATATTTTTTTTCATTCCAACCCCAACGTGTGATATATTGTTGGATAGGTATTTAAAAATGAATAAGGGTTTACTAAGATCGTTTTTAGGGTTCCGTACCTCAAAGAGGAAAAACGGAACCCTTATAGGATCACTCGCGTGTCTGTCTGTCCCTCTGTCACAGCCGATTTCTCCGAAACTACTAGACCGATTTACTTGAAATTTGGCACACGTATGTAAACAAGTGGCCCAAAGACGGACATGTAATATAATTAAATGAAATTAAACGAAATTTAATCATAGGGGCCACTTTTGGGGGGTAAAATTGAAAATTAAAAATCAAAGTTATTAGAACTATATTGTGCTGCATATCAAATGAAAGAGCATTTTATAAGCATCTCAAATATATTTTTTTTATAGTTTTTATTTTGGTTATTTAGAAGTAATTTAAGAAAATAAGCAAAAAATGACCATTCCCCCCCTTATCTCCGAAACTACTTAGCGTAAAATTTTCAAAAAAATACACGAGATAGCCCTCTACCTGTAGATTACAGGAAAACCTATTAGAAATCTACAGTCAAGCGTAAGTCGGAGTTAAGAGAAAAAAACTCAAATTGAGATTTTTCACTCACTGCCGCTGCAAGTACTTACTAAATGTTTTGAAATTTTGTGAGCGCCATGGACAGGTAGAAAGAAATTCATTTCTGTTTAGAAATTGTTAAAAATTTTAAGCATTTGCCAAAATGACTTAAGTTCCTACTAAAAAAGAGGCGCTTACGACTGTTTAGAACTGCACTGACCATAATATTGCCCTAATAGTTCCAAAAAATGGTGTATATATACGAAAACAAAAAAATTGTGCCACCGACAACCAAAATCTGAAGTCTATTTGCTCTATCTCTTATAGTTTCCAAAATATACGCAAAATCTTTAAAGTACAAATCTAGTGTACACGTTGCCATCACATGTCGTCAGGCGCTCATGACCTTTTTGTATGGAAATGTCGAAATCCGACTCGCACTTTACCGATTTTCATAGAAAGTTGTGTTTTATTATAGTTTTGAAGGAGGTTTCTTGTTTTTAACCACCAACGCAAAAATATTATAATAATAATAGGTTTGACGCTTGACATGTCTGTCTGGCATCACAGCTCCCGAACGAATCAATCGATTTTGATTTAGTTTTTAATGTTTAAGGTGAATTCGTCGAGAGTTTTTTTTTTTGTACCACGTAGGTGGCAAACATGCATACGGTCCGCCTGATGGAAAGCGGTGACTGTTACATATGGACGCCTGCCACTCAAGGAGTGGCACATGTGCGTTGCCGACTCGACTCATTAGAAACTTGTACAAACCTGTACTTAGAAGGGGCCTGGGTGCCGACGACTCAAAGGACCGAAGGAAGGAGGGGGAAGGAAGGAAGGAGTACCGCACCCTCGTTGAGCTCTGGCTGCCTTACTCACCGGCAGGAACACAACAATGAGTAAAGTCTAGTGCTACTTGATTGCGGTCTTTTGTAAAGCGGAGGTATTAGACTCTGCTCTACCTTAGAGTATATTCAATTTAGTATTAGAGTTATCAGTCAAGAAATTTAAATGCAGCGCCATCTATTATTAGTTTCGACAACTTTTCATGTGACCTTCCATGCCTAAAGGTTCGCACAAGTCTCAAGTCGCGTATAGTATGAATTTTTTGAAACGAACGTTTCTAAACAAAGGTATTGTTCCTTTTGTGTTGAGCGGGAGCTTCTGTATTTGCACGCGCTAAGACAACAAGAAGCAACTGTATCCTGATAATTGTAAGGTTCAAATCTGTACAGCAGCAAATTTGAGATAGATTATTTTGGAAATGTGAAGCGATAGACCACACCGCTATAGGTGCGAAAATACAGCGCTTCTAATACTTTGATACTTGATGGTGTAAGTATAGTACATATAGTTATAATAATCATCGGTAATATGTCAGTCTGTATAATAAAAATAACACGTTTAAACAGCGAAACTGCCAGATTAAAAGGTTGATAAGCACCTGGCACCTTAAGGTGTCATCGCAAAGTGACAATAAACACTGATAAGGTTTTTCAATCTGACCGCCATTGTTATGTTTTGTTATAAATACGGTTTACGGTTTGTTTAGTTATTTATGTTATTTTATTTATCAAGACTTGTACCTAATATTTATGTAATTACTATTTATATATTGCTATATACAATTGTTGATTGTTAACAAAATCATTAATAAAAAATAACAGTGATAATATACGTGTTTCATTACTTACAGCACCACCACCAAGTATCAAAGTATTAGAAACGCTGTATTTTCGCACCTATAGCGGTGTGGTCTATCGCTTCACATTTCCAAAATAATCTATCTCAAATTTGCTGCTGTACAGATTTGAACCTTACAATTATCAGGATACAGTTGCTTCTTGTTGTCTTAGCGCGTGCAAATACAGAAGCTCCCGCTCAACACAAAAGGAACAATACCTTTGTTTAGAAACGTTCGTTTCATAAAATTCATACTATAAACGGTCCGACATATATTATTTCATTGTTATTCAGATTCTCAAAGGAGGAAAGAGTCGAAGCGGAACCTCGATTTTAAAGATTTTTTTGAAATATCTTTTGACTGAGTTGTTCTTAATGGACAATTTTTTTTCGATAAATCTAGTTAATAACACTTGTATATTTAACTAAAATTCCCACGTGGAAAGGGGGGCTCCTTTCCATTTTAGCATTTTCGCTACCGTATCCTCTTAACTTCAGGGAGCGTTTTAGAGAGGCGCGGACGGGTCCGCGCGGACGACAACATCAACTTCATACAATTTGGTCGCGCGGATCGCTCCGCGCGGACGTTCCGCGTGACACTAGGCCCAGTCTTAGGGAACATCAAAGTTCGCAATTCCAGGCATATTTCTATTTAGGTACTTACTCCGATTCAGTTTCCTCTAGGTACGTCTAGCTTACGCCCCCTGTGAGCGTATCCGAATGCACAAACGCTCACGATGATATCTCTTTCGTAGCTACGAGCATCTATCTCTATCGCTCTTGCGTGTTGGCGCGTTAGAGCCAGACTGCATTTCTGCGACGCGAAACGAAAACGAAACGCCGCGAAAGGTAGTCTGGCTCTGTCGCGCCAATACGCAAGAGCGATAGAGATAGATATCTACGAGCGTTTCGTTTCGTGAGCGTTTCGTGAGCGTTGGTGCCATTCGGTTAACTAGTCCCAATGACATTATTTGTAGGTAAATGAATATTATCGGCCATATTGTATACTTACATCTAAAGTATAAGTAAACATTTCTTGGGAGTTTAATATCTTATTTACAATTGCTGCGTTAAAGTATTTCAATGGAATAAAACATGATTGAAAATTACCTTAAGATACTTTCACATCTTATTTTGTGTTAAAATGAATGAAGTAATTAAAAACATCAAATCCAGATTAACTATCTTTAGACCTCCATACAAATAGACGCTGGGCGTAAAAATTAATCATTCCATTGTTGCGAGCTAAACGGTTTAGGAGTTGCGACAGAACAGACAAACGCACAAGCGTGGGACATTCGAGCCTTGGACTAAAACTTAAACCGATTATACTGATTACTTTGTTATTATATTAAGCATAAACTTAGATATTTATTAATCACGTTATGGTTTCGCTTAATGAGCGTGAAATGGTATTCACTATGCACGACTGGTGCTGCCCTCACGTGAACTTTTCTATTGTAAACTACCTGGACTCATCAGAATATTAGTTCCAACAGACGCCTCTTTGTATTTTTCACCTGGGTCAAAACATAAATACGTTTTCAAGAAGTTAGTAGGTATCCGGAATATTGACAAGTGTAACTCATCCCACGTGAAAAATATTTATAGTATTTGACATAGTCCATAAGATTAGACGTGTACATATTTGCGACAATCAGCGCCATTATATTTACGCACGTTGCCAATGCCAGCTACCTCCTCGCCATAAATTGACATGTTTGGCAGGAATAATTTTCGAAAAAATGTATGTGATTTGACAATGACAGTAGGCGGCTAGTTGCACCACTGGCATGATAAAATGTCAGTTATCTTCCTCATGGAACCGACTGTCTGATTTTCGCAGGAGTTCACCTGAGTCACAACGTCAAATCCTCACTTACTCGTTTGAAAGTGACGTCCACGGCGACAAACTCAAGGGAAAACTTGGGCCAACTTTTATCATTTGGGCGATTCTCAGGGATGACGTTCGGTGCCTGATTTCGGTGCTGATTTTTATTTACTACTTTATTGATATGTCAGTCAATTTACTAAAATCTAGCCTAAATATAAAAAATATTGGTGGTGGAGGCCTCCATTAGAATCTTATAGTTTGTAAGAAATTTGACATTTTAAAATCACCGAAATTATGTATGGGCACTGTAATCAATTTGCCCCACCGAATTCAATTTTTTACACATTATTCCACATATCAACTTAATATATAACGTATTATTCAATTTATTGATATTTTTCATTTTAATTCGATGAAGGGTCATCTAAAAAGGCTCATAATCACGCAATTTTACTAAATTTAACATGGTAATATGCTAGTCGTTATTGAGTAGAGAATTTTGCACCCATAGTATGGCTTAATTTGCTTAGAAACCTAGTTATTTGTTTTTACAAAGTATATCGTACTATTTAAGTATGAAATGTTAGAAAATAATGGACATTTAATCAGTTTACAACGTGGCAATCGAAGTCGGTGGTCACTTTTTTTGATATCGGTGGTCAAAAAATCCACCGAAACCACGGAAATCAACTCCACTGATATCAAATTTTATAGCTTTTTTGGAGATAACTGCAATAGCTTGCATGATACAGAGGAGGTGTCATAATGACGTAATAACATACTTTCAAGGATTTATTAGTACCATACACAAAATGCACTTGCACTACAAATGCACTTAAATCATGGGAGTAAATTGATCCACCGAATGTTAAAAAAACATGGGACCAAACCCTGCGAACGATTGAGAAACCTTCAAAAAGTCCCCTTTATAAAACGGTACTTGATCTCCTCTACACTGAATGGTTAAAACATAGCTAAAACTAACTATATTTGTGCCACTATGTCCCTAATCTACTAATTTGTAATAGTTCTGTCATGTTTAAAAAATTACACCGAAATCAGTCACTAGCCCGGGACACATGGTAAATTTGATGTCTTTGCTCGATGAGTTTAGCTGACATATTATTTTTATACAGAAAATATGATAGGTTAACTAATACCTTATACGTGAATATCTATAACAACTGCGATTAACAACTCCATCTTGAGTTATGATTTTTTGTTTTGAAAATTCTGGGTGCGGGACATGCCCACCGAAGGTCATTTTCCGCATTAAATATTTTATTACTTATATTATACATATAATAAATAAATCATTTTATACTGTACCAAATAGAACAGCGGCTAAAGATTATGCCTGAATTAATTCAGATTTTTAGAACAGTCCGTTTTGACGTTTTTTACCTTGGACACGTAAAAACGCGCCTCCTGAGAACTGCCCATTTATCGTGCCATGGATCACTCTCTCAAATATGTTGTTAGAAAGTACCGGCCACGATGAAAGCGCGACCATGGTCAGCAACACAAGAATATTTTGGGTAGTTTCCCACCTTAAACTCGGGTACTGAGATAGATAGAATCTTCTTTTGGCACGCTTTAGCAAAAGATACAGCTTAGAGAATAATAATTGATTACCTATTGATAATAACAGGCAACAGATGGCGGTCTTATCGCTAAAGAGTAACTTATTGGGTTAATTTTAAACTGCAGTATAATGTCATCACGTGAGCTGTAATTGGCTTCTTGTATCTCCTACTACTAGAATGTTTTATGTTTACTAATAAAGCTGTTGTATCTCCTAAAAAAATACCATTATTTATAGCGCTTACAAACTTTAGGTTCTGTGCTCTGGGGGCGTGGCCGAATGGCATTTCTGCGACGCGAAACGAAATCGAAACGCCGCAGAAATGCAGTCTGGCTTTGTCGCGCCAATACGCAAGAGCGATAGAGATAGATAGATACGAAAGAGATATTATCGTGTCGTGAGCGTTTCGTGAGCGTTTGTGCATTCGGCTAAGGAAGGAAAAATCATTCTCGAAAAATATGCAAAAAATTGTCTATAATGCGGTCAAGATCCTTATCAGACACACAAAAGGTTACACTAAATTATTAAACTTGTGAACTATAACAAAGGTCGTAACAAATTACGTTAGATGGTTACGATACGTTTAATAGTTCACTCGCAAAGAATAGCAAATGGACGATGTTATGCGGCACGAGTCAGGTGCCAATGTCATGTTGGGTAACCGGCAATGAATACAGGGACACTATTCCGTTTTGATTTTGACAGTCTTGTAACATAACCGTTCTGAAGCTAACAATAAAATTGTACTTATACTCTCCTAAACCTACATATAAGTACAGATTTATTGCGAAATTATCCGGAAAAATACCTACGAAGGAAAACCTTTTCGCAATACATCTACACCCTGTTTTTATTGAATTCCGTTAACTTTAAGGGAAGATTCTTTAGTTCAAATACAATCAATTCCTCTTAACTCTTAGTGCGTTTTCACATTATCCGATCCGATATCGGATGTCGGAAGGATTTCAATAGAAAAAATCCAAGATGGCGCCTGTAATGTATGGGATATCGGTCCGACATCCGATATCGGATCGGATAATGTGAAAACGCACTTACGGTTATCGAATTATTAAAAACAATAATTTAATTACTGAACACGAGTGTGGCATCCCTTTACCATGTTATTTGTTTTGACATGTGCCGTCAAACACTTGACAATGTTATGATTAAGATCCTCTCACACTAGTTAATCCATTTATTATGTATGGAAACGAAAAAAAGAATTTTTTTCTAATTTAACAAAAAGCGATATACAGGGTGGTTCCTGATGATGAACCTAACTGCGAGTCGAATTTAACGGAAAACAAAAAAAACACGGTGTATAAGGTAGGAGACTAGGGAAACACTTTTGCTTAATAAAACTTCCTCGTATTTTACGGTAGTATGATGTACCTACCTTAGTTAGTCTTAGTTATGCTTAGGAGCAAAGGGCGGAACCTTGGCTAGGTCCAGTAATTATGAGGCAATGCACCTTACAATTCTATCTATAACCTAACCATAAAATTAAAATTTTGAAAAAACCCCCGACCGCGACATAGTGGACCGATTTTCATGAAACATGGCTAAGGACACTCCCGACTAACTCAGCTTGAGCTTGAGTTAGTCGGGAGTGTTCAAACGAAAAAAAAACTAAATCAAAATCGGTTCATCCGTTCGGAAGCTACGATGCCACAGACAGACACACACACAGACAGACAGACAGACACATCAGACGCGTCGGGGGTTAAAAGTATATATTGTCGATATTGAGCCCTGTCTGTGATTACGGGTGCCTTCAAAAAGGGACATCTCAGAGCAATCCGTAGTCGAAACCCAAATTAAATTAATCTTTTTACTATTGAATTTACTTAACACTATAAAAAATAAAATACACATTGACTTTGAGGACAATAGTGTGAATTTGGAGACCTCGGATCTTGGATGCGATCTAATTACCTTTGGGTACGAATTCGACTCACATACTTTACATTACAACTAGCATAACAAACAAGGCTAACTTTACGGTGGTTTTCGCAAAGCAGGCTTCGAACGGTTTTGCAGATTTCAATTTAGTAAAACTAGTGAAACGCATTAATGTCACGTGAAATACCCTAACCACAAAATTAAAATTTGGAAAAAACCCCCGACATAGTGAATCGATTTTCATGAAACATGGCTAAGGACACTCCCGACTAACTCAGCTTTGAAACAAAAAAAACTAAATCTAAATAGGTTCATCCGTCCATCACAGATAGACACACATTTTTATAGCAGACAGACACGTCAAACTTATAACACCCCGTCGTTTTTGAGAAGAAGAATATAATATTTATAAAAAATCGATACCCTACAAGAGTTTATTGATTGTTCCAATAAATATATTTTTGAAAAATATTCTGCCCGTTCTTCTTATTTCTTCTATTTTTACCCGTTTCCCCTTCTATATGTATTATAGATGTATTTCTTGTAGATCCGATCAATTATAAGATCTATAAGGGTACCTATTGTCGATGTCGTTAAGTCGAAAGCTAAACGAGTGCCGGTAGGTCTAGAAAAATTGTTTATTGCTCAAATATGTTCCAATATTGTTTTGGACATTTGATTTTCTTTCACGTGTATTATACAAACTTTTTAGTGGCTTTGGTTATTATAAGTAGGCACTAATTGGTATCGGAACCATTTTCACCAGTTTCTGTATTGATGTATTAAATTTCTTGTAGAACTATTTTCACTTGTTACTATTTTCACCCGTTTCCCGCATTACTGATGTACATATTTCTTGTAGATCTGATCAATTATAAGCGCATTGTCGGAGAGTCGAAAGCTGCGCGCACGCAGCAGCTCTCTAGAAAGCTCCAACCGGTCGCGGGAGCGCGCCGGCGCGCATGCGCGGTGCTGTCAAGGGATTTGACACTAATAGAATTAAATTTTGAAAAAACCCCGACGTAGTGGACCGATTTCCACCAAACATGGCTAAGAACTCTCCCGACTAATTTAGCTTTCAAATAAAAAACTGGGTCTAAATCGGTTCATCCATTCGGGATCTACGATGCCACAGACAGACAGACAGACACGTCAAAACTTATAACACCCCGTCGTTTTTGCGTCGGGGTTTAAAAATAGAATCGCTGAGACATTTTTGCGTCGGGGGTTAAAATAGAATAGGTAAATGATAGGTGGCGTGATTAAAATTTTATTGGGTAGCAAACGTTAACTTAGCTATTTTGATGTGTTTTTGTAGATAGGTAAGTAAGTGCATTGTTGTTGACTCGAAAGATTAACTAATGGGAATATAAACAATAAACAAACGCTTGTTGAAATTTTGAAGAATTTGCCACTATGCTTTATACACAATACACACGTATGTATTCGTGTTATATTTTGTGCAAAATAAATAAATATTTAAAAAACGTTAAAAGTCCATGTTTCCATTAAAGCCAACGAAATCAAGAGAAACGACTTTTTAACCCCCGACAGAAAAACGACGGGGTGTTATAAGTTTGACGTGTATGTCTGTCTGTTTGTCTGTCTGTCTTTCTGTCTGTGGCATCGTAGTTCCCGAACGGATAAACCGATTTAGATTTGGTTTTTTTGCCTGAAGGCTGAGTTAGTCGAGTGTTCTTAGCCATGTTTGAAAATCGGTCCACTATGTCGCGGTCGGGAGTTTTTTCAAAATTTTAATTTTGTGGTTAGGTTATTGTATAAGCATCGAATACAAAATAAGCACCGCGAGTGCCAACTTAGAAAATGTATGTTTTATATGGGAAAGAAACTCAGGTGTTATAGTCGTTGTGACAAGCTCATACATAACCAGTATATCGCCGTCGGAAGAGGAAGTCATATTATGCTGTTATATTGTTATGGAACGAGATGGAGGAAATTATGGAGTGTTTTATTATTATTAGGCAGTTAATGTTATGACTTAGGAAAACTATGCTTTGAATTATGTGTAAATACAGTCAGCCAGTATTTTAAATATATAATAGATATGGAACTTGCCTGTATTAACAGGTACTTAAAATATTATACACCGTGTTTTTATTATTTTCCGTTAAATTCGAAATGTCTTTAGGTTCGTTATCAAGAAGCACCCTGTATATCACTTTTAGTTAAATCGGAAAAAACAATTTTTCATCGTTTTCACACATAATAAATGAATTAATTAGTGTGAGAGACCCTTAAGAATAATATTCAAGTGATTGACGGCACATGTCAAAACAATAACATTGGGAAGTAGTAAAGGCTGTCTCACACACGTGTTCAGTAATTATTTTTTTAATAACTCGAGAACCGTAAGAGTTAAGACGCTAGTTTCTTAGATTTAAAAAACCATCCCTTAACGAAATAAGTAACGAACGTCTTAAGTTAACGAAATTCAATTAAAACAGGGTGTATACTATGCACGAAATTAAGCATCATTTATTTAGAAAAACATGGACAGTACCTAGCTATTTTTAAATTCAATTTCTATTTAATAAGTCGGATAGAAATATACCTATAAAGTAAATGAGTTGACCGGAACGTCACTCCACTTGATCTATATTAGCAATCCGTTCAAATTGGTTTTGACAGTTATTAAAAAGAAGCTAACTTGACTAAACGGAAGGACTTCCGGTTGGGACGCCATCATAGCGGTTTCGTGTCGTGAATAATTTATTTTTCTTTTACTCATGTTGTTTAAAGTGTAATATTGATAGCGTATTATGCAGTAAACTAATGGTGTAGTGAGAAGCTGATGGAGAATTGTTCTCGAAACGCGTTTAGCCTCTTTTTTGTCGTAAACGGCCGGTAGTCCACGTGCTCTTGTAAAATCTAGCTATCAATTTACAAGTGCTAAGTCACCGTACAATGTCGTACTTACCGTACAAAAATTACTAATATTAGCTCATATCACCTTGACACTGGCGAAATAGTCCCAATGGACTGAAGCCATTTAATTTTAAAAACTGAACTGACTAAACGGAAAATAAAGCTTTCATGCATATGATCGAAAGAAAGAAATTATTTGTGTGTTTCTGGCACGCCATTACTGTCACTAGAAAAAAAGCGGCAACTTATAAAAATCTAGGCGCGAATATTTATCATCTTATAGAAAATCTTTCTAGGGAGGAACTTGTTTGACCAACTTTATTTTAATTTTTATTAATTGATATCAGTGACATACTGAGCGTATGATTCAAACTTTAATATACATTGAAAATGAGCTCTGGGTACGATATAGAAACTAACCGTAGTGTTGTATTTCCTCAACGAAAGTGCGGTGTTTATACTCTGAAGTTCCAGGCATCCATAACTTCTATGGTAACTATTACCATCAGGTAGGCTGTATGATATTTTGCCTCCAAAAAAAGAAACTCATTAACACTAAATACCTTATCAGTCATCAAAACATATGTTCCGAATGTTCCACCCTAGTACACACGTATTTAGCAGCAAGGTCATTGACCCGTACTGTACACTGCCCGTGCAGCCTGCAACTCTCCAAGTGCAAGGTGACTTTCACTCCACTCGTTTGCACTTTCGATTTTACCTGTACCGGTGTATGGGCTGAACCGGTAGCGTACAGTCAGCGCCAAAAGTAGCGGAAGAAGGTGAATTAATATCGATTTAAGGGAACTACAAAATAACGATAGTAACTACAAAAAATGTCGTTTTCTGTGTATTAAATTCTTACAGAAATATTGCACATCATCCTTACTATATGAAACATAAAATCCTAGGCAAAAAATAATTTTACCTATACTATGTATATCATAATTGTAAATTAAAAATTAAGATGAATATTTTGATACTAAACGTTTTTAGGGTTCCGTAGTCAACTAGGAACCCTTATAGTTTCGCCATGTCTGCTGTCCGTCCGTCCGTCCGTCCGTCCGCGGATAATCTCAGTAACCGTTAGCACTAGAAAGCTGATATTTGGTACCAATATGTATATCAATCATGCCAACAAAGTGCAAAAATAAAAAAAAATGTTTTATTAGGGTACCCCCCCTGCATGTAAAGTGGGGGCTGACATTTTTATTCATTCCAACCCCAACATGTGATATATTGTTGGATAGGTATTTAAAAATGAATAAGGGTTTACTTAGATAGTTTTTTGATAATATTAATATTTTCGGAAATAATCGCTCCTAAAGGAAAAAAAAGTGCGTCCCCCCCCCTCTAACTTTTGAACCATATGTTTAAAAAATATGAAAAAAATCACAAAAGTAGAACTTTATAAATACTTTCTAGGAAAATTGTTTTGAACTTGATAGGTTCGGTAGTTTTTGAGAAAAATACGGAAAACTACGGAACCCTACACTGAGCGTGGCCCGACACGCTCTTGGCCGGTTTTTTATTTTATTTCTTTCATCATGATGAAAGGTCATGACCGTGACAGGTTAAGAATTTCTCCACCCCCTTTTCTCCCGTATTGGTGTCGTAGAAATAGACTGAGGGGATAAGGGTTTTAATAGTTATTTTTTATACAAGGGGGCAAAGTTGTATTTTAACGCCGAGTGTGGAATTGAAAAACGAGCAAGTGAAAGGATTCTATAGTTGAACCACGAGCGAAGCGAGTGGTTCGAGAATAGAATCCTGAACTTGCGAGTTTTTTTAACACACGAGAAGTAAAATAAATAAACGAATTAACAGCCGGTGTATTACAGAAGTAAATAGAAATGAACTTACCTTCCTTACCATTATTCTAATAAGTAAATGAGTAATCATAAATGTAATTTATAGTTAGACGCCGTTCCTTCTTCCTTAGCTCTTTTCTTAGTAATAAATGGTTAATAAATATAACATTCACTTATAACAAATCGTAACAGTTTAAGACGATACGGTAGGGGTCAATTCTCCATACAAACGCTCTCGACTGTTTCCTCCCTGGTTTTTGAAGATAGAGCAATGATTTTTTCAACACAGATTGTTGTTATTTTTATCTGTGTCGGACCGTTTTGATTTTTTTGATATTCTGCTTTTTAAAGACTCTCGAGCCAATCAAAAATTCCCAAAAACGCCCTTTTTTAACGGCAAAAAGGTGTGATACTCAAGATTGGTAACAATTAACCAAAAAAACTAAACGGTCCGACATAGATTATTTCATTGTTATTCAGATTCTCAAATTTCGTTCCGATTGATTAAGTTTTGAAGGAGGAAAGAGTCGAGAGCGGAACCTCGATTTTCAATTTTTTTTTTAATAGTTATTTGTTATACAAGGTGGCAAAGTTGTATTTTAACGTCGAGTGTGGAATTGGAAAACGAGCAAGTGAAAGGATTCTATAGTTGAACCACGAGCGAAGCGAGTGGTTCGAGAATAGAATCCTGAACTTGCGAGTTTTTTAACACACGAGAAGTAAAATACATTTGCACCCGAGTGTAACACAAAATTTTCTTTCTCGGAAACACGTGTTTTGTCCTTTAATGGCAACGGGTAAAAACGCATTTTATCCACTAGTGGGTAAAGTAATTTGACCTTGAATAAAATCAAATTAACTGCTTTAAAATTGGTTAAAGTAGGTGAATCTAGTAATAAAGATGATTTACCACCTGTGGAACTACTGGAAGCGGTGATAAACGCATCTTTTGCGTTGTAGTTTCCTCGCTATAGTGAGGGAAAAAGTTTTGTGTTACACTCGGGTGCAAATGTATTTTACTTCTCGTGTGTTAAAAAACTCGCAAGTTCAGGATTCTATTCTCGAACCACTCGCTTCGCTCGTGGTTCAACTATAGAATCCTTTCACTTGCTCGTTTTTCAATTCCACACTCGGCGTTAAAATACAACTTTGCCCCCTTGTATAACAAATAACTATTGACTGAGTTGTTCTTAATGGACAATTTTATTTTTCGATAAATCTAGTTAATAACTTGTAAGTATATTTAACTAAAATTCCCAAGTTGAAAGGGGGGCTCCTTTCCATTTTAGCATTTTCGGTACCGTATCCTCTTAAGCTTTTCTTAAAAGTATTTGCCTAATTTAAGTAATATTGAACTGATGGAAACATTTTCTTTAACCAAAAATGTTCTATTATCTAACTTGATCGCGTTTACCTTATGTTATGTATTATGATGTAAGTAACATTAAATAAAAAAACGTAATAATAATTGGTAGCGTGACCAACCTAGATAAAAATAATCGTATTATTTTTATTGTTTTATAATACACAGTTTTCTCTATTGTTCAACACATAGTAAAAACATGTTCATCGTAAAAGTCGGTGAGATTAGCTCTCACTTATTTCTAAGGTACAAAATAGAGATGTATCATTCATGTACCATTCTTTTGTACTTGTCTTATTATGGGTGATTACCTTGTTAGAGTTGTTAGAGATAAATTATAGAAATTATACAATCATCTTCTCATAGTTCAGTTACCATCGCCCGTTGTACTATCGCCATCGTTGTACTAACGCCGTGTCTTGCGTGGGCGACCGTCGCCGTCGCGTCTCATACTTCCATATCGATAAGGTTTGATTTCGTTTGCGTCGCATCGCCGTCGCGCGACCATCGCGCGACCGTCGCCCACGCAAGCCACGGCGTAACGGAGCGGACAAAGTAGTCACAAATATTGGAATTGGAATGGAACACGCACTTCAACGTTTTAATATAGGCACCTGTATAATATATGTGCAAAACAGGAATAGGTATAATCGTGGTCTCATACAGTTTTAAATACTGCAATTATTTCAAAGATATGTGAGCTAAATAGGCAATATTGTTAAATAAATTAATCCAAACCTCACCTTACCTTAGATACCTACTTACTACCCTATGTAAAAATATCGATTACTCTCCGTGAATGTTAAGAAAATCATCTTAATAGACGCATGACGTCTAGAAATCACTAGAATTTAACAGTAAGCAAGTACAACCGGTATTAAAAGCTAACTCCGGCCAATCCGGTCCTAACGGAACTACTTAAGATCAAACCCGAGCCATAATCTCGCAAGTTCCTTCAAGTTATGGCATCAAGCACTTCCATTCCAAGAATATTGTATCACTAGATACACTAAAAATACTGTAATTGCTTCTAAAAATACCAGAAAATTTTACCAATCTTTCAATATTATTTGTGAGGATAAACTTTGAGGTCATTGTTCTCAGAATCAGTCACGATACGACTAATTTGATGATGGCTGGTATTGTTATAAACTTATAATCGACTAAATCTTTCACCAATTTTTCAACCACTTATGTGAAATGACGGTTCACCAAGATCTTAGTTACTTCGTATCCAGTTTTCCATACACTTTGTTGATGTCCATCCATTTTTAGCCCAGCCTTATCTCATTGATATTTTGGTAAAAAAATGCGCTAGGCGTGTAAAAAAAAAAATCATGATATTTAATAGGTATGATTTTCGTAAAAGGTTGCGAGATTGTGATATTGTGGAAGTAAGTTGTTGAGATGGAAGTTCGTCTGAAAAATTTTAGGTACTAAAACACATTAGGTACCTCTGGATGAGATTAGCCCAGGACCGGGATAAGTGGCGTACACGAAGGGAGGCCTATGCTCAGCAGTGGGCGATTAACGGCTGAAATGATGATGATGATGAGGTACCTACTGCCAACACTATAGTGTCACTAATTATTTCATTACATTTCGCGTGCGTAGATATGGTGACAGGGCTCCATCGGCGCGATTTCATTTTCCCACCATTGTCTTTAAAAAAACATCTGTGAATGGGATTAAATAGAAACTAGATCGTTCCGCGATTGTTCTGCTTTTTGCTAAGTTTGCATTATTGGTGAAAATGCTTATGTTTATCACGACTGCATTTAGCTGTTGGTATAAAACAGAAGTTAATAGTCTATTGAAGTAAGTAACTTTCTTAGAGAAGTGTAGGTTTCTTATGGATCGAATGAATATATCGACATTTTTTCACTTTGAATTTACAATAACAGAGGCTGTAAATAAAGTTAAAATTAATATTAGTTACTTGCCTTCAAACTGGGGTCTTATAAATCGTCATGGCAAAGGAAAAATATCTCCTGAAAATTTGTTGAATAAGATTGTTATGCCAAAGGCAGGAGAACCAAATGTTTAGGACAACTATTTATACCAAAATAAACTTTTTAACAAAAAATAAAACCGCCTTCAAAAATAAGCGCGTTACAAAACACGGAGAAACTAAAAAGCCAAAAATAATAAACCTTTCAATTCAGATTTCTTATCGTATTGCAATAAGCTAAACATCCAAATTATAAACAAATCAATTATTTTTGTAGTCGGTACCAGACCTGTTCGTCGCCTTGCTATTGCCTGTTTGCCCCACCCAACCATACACAGGCTGGTACCGACTCCAAAAATAATTGATTTGTTTATAATTTGGATGTTTAGCTTATTGCAATACGATAAGAAATCTGAATTGAAAGGTTTATTATTTTTGGCTTTTTTAGTTTCTCCGTGTTTTGTAACGCGCTTATTTTTGAAGGCGGTTTTATTTTTTGTTAAAAAGTTTATTTATTTGTTGATTTTTAGTGGTTCCTAGTGATATTATATGTATCAGTCCGAATACATGTACAGTAGTGAAAGAATTATCCTTTAACTCCTAACCATTGAGGAGTTGACCTTCCATCATCAGCTCAGTTGATTTTTAGTGGTTCCTAGTGATATTATATGTATCAGTTCGAATACATGTACAGTAGTGAAAGAATTATCCTTAAACTCCTAACCATTGAGGAGTTGACCTTCCATCATCAGCTCAGCCACATAAAATTATTACCATCAGACGTAAATACTGGTGTACCTTTGAAAAATAGACTAAAAACATTACATAAGCCTATAACATTTGAAGAGTTCCCTCGATTTCTCCAGGATCCCATCATCAGACCCTGACTTGGTGCCAATGGGACCATCTCGGGGTTATACCGGTTCGATCAAAAAAAAAATTTTGAAAATCGGTCCACGATTCTCGGAGATATCGAGTAACATACATACAAAAAAAAAATAAAAAAAAAAATAAAAAAAAAAAACATTCAGTCGAATTGAGAACCTCCTCCTTTTTTGAAGTCGGTTAAAAATGGTTCTGTCTTCATCTCGACGAAATAGGAAAAGTCTGCCCAGGTGATTTGGCTCAAATCGCTACCCATGGGAAGGGTGTCTCTTAGAAGTTTGCACACATTGCCATGACAGGCAATGCTACAAGCCTATTAAATAACTAAATAATAATTATTGTGACTTAGTCACCTTTTTTGTCTATGATGATGTGTCGCTAAATAGCAAGCCCCCTAAAGGCTTTAAAAGGACTGATTTAAATTGCAAGTATTGTACAAATTCAACTAAGTCGCAACGCACTCTTACCCAACCATAACAGCGTACTGTCACCCCACAAAGTGTTCATCTTTGACCTCTTGTCACAATTGGAAGAGGTGAGGCGTGCTGGGGTCAAAACAACACCATTGTTCTTAGACTTCTTAGACAACTAGGTTTAGAAATAATTTATTTAATAAGAGGCGTGGGGTTCGTTCTACATAATACCTCTTCAATCTCTTGGTCAATGGTCATATCAAAACAAATAAAAATGTTTTGGTGCGTATTTCTGTGAATTATTTGAAAATGCCTCCATTGTTAACAAGGCGTCAAACCATGTGATCAAATATATCTGCACAAAAGCTTCAAGTATGTTTGACGACGGTATCACTCAGCATTTTTCATACTATGTCGTTGGCCAAAACCAGAATACAATCTGCCTTTTGCTAAGCGGTCTCCGAAGCCTATGGGCATGCGCAATGCCGACCCACACGACGCACCCTCGTTGAGCTCAAGCAAGCTTACTCACCGACAGCGACAACAAAATGTAACATTTGGCTGCGGTTTTCTGCAAGGTGGAGGTACTTTCCCAACTAGGTATATAGCTTCTGCTCTTCATGAACAACATTTTACACATATTCCAAAATTTATTTTGAACTTTTATTGGGTACCACAGGGTTCTAAATTCCAAAACAAAACTTTATGCTTTCAGGATTCAGAAGGCTTAGATTTGGAATGACATCCGCTATGCTGTGCCCTACCACACAAAGCGATATGACATATGCAATGCCCACGCCTCTCTTAAAACATACTATTGGCAGGGTGCAAAGCAGGTGGAGGGGGTAGCTAAAACGATCACAGCGCTCACTACGGCCAAAATTGACATCTTAGTCGCTGACTTGCGCTGTCAAATCCATATTGCAGTAAACATTTTCATGTCGTTTTTGAGATAAATTTAATACGGGCCCAGTAAAATTTGTTATGGCGAATTGTAATAACTCCAAGAAAAGTAGCGACTAAATTCTAGCTATTTCAAAGACCGTGCTGGAAACGAAACCACCGTTTAAGTGAAGTGAAAGAAAAGTGTCGTCCAATCTCTAAAGTTTTACTTAAAGTGCGTAATCATTTGATACAAGTATTGAATTGAATTTACGGTGAATTTATAGTGCAAATTTTATTGGAGGTAGAAAAGCCGACGTGGAAGCCAATCCCAGTTATGTTCGGAAATAATTTTATTTGTTTCCTCATCTGTGCTCCTATTTACAAATCGAAACGGATTGACGAAAATGCGTAAATATCGAGGTTTCAATGGGAAGAAGGAGCACGAGAACAATAGAAGCAGAAGCAGTCCATCCACTGAAGGCTTATCACATTTTAAATAAAATTCCTGAGAACTTATTCCATCGCATTCATGATTGTAATTGATGTGATATCTGGTAAACCTCCAATATTTTCAAGTAAATGAAACAAGTTTATGTAATGTATATTATAATTAAACGTTATTATAGCTAGTTTGTTTTTATTTTACAATAAACTCTGTGCCCTGCAATGATACTTATATAATACCTATAGTTAGCCTATGAAAATGACAGGATAGCAGTGAACTGATCAACTATTTCAAAAGCCAATGATTTATTTATACTTTATTGCACATAGGTACAAATGGTGTAAAAAGTCTTCAATCTCTATAAAATGCCCAGCTAGCACCAATTTCTTGTCTTTATTCATCGTCTTAGGTTGGAAAATGATTTCGTGAGCGATGGCACGAAACCCCGTTTTAGTCACCAGTTTGTTAATTTCTCACTGAAAACAACAATTTTAATGTTATTGGCGATAATGTTGTAACCGCCGTCGTCCAAAATTGTCTAATATAGTAAAATAACACAAGATTTCATTAATTTTTTCACAATTTTTACTTACTTCTCGCTTAACAGCGGCGACAATATTGACCATAATGGTCACCTGTCACGTGGCGTGTCGTCGCGCACGGTCCCAATTGCATTGCACCTGTCCATATCTATCGATGTATGATTACCAAACACGGACGCGGCAGTCGATACTCTGCCTCTATGGTCACGCCTATGCTCATAGAGTACAGAGGAAAGTGCTTCCTATTGTCACGTACGGTTATGTAAAACTTATCGACTGGTTATGACTGTTCAGTCAAGCGTAATATGTATTAATTTACGCCTTTGGACATTTTTAGGGTTCCGTAGTCAACTAGGAACCCTTATAGTTTCGCCATGTCTGTCTGTCCGTCCGTCCGTCCGTCCGTCCGTCCGTCCGTCCGCGGATAATCTCAGTAACCGTAATCACTAGAAAGCTGAAATTTGATACCAATATGTATATCAATCACGCCAACAAAGTGCAAAAATAAAAAATGGAAAAAAATGTTTTATTAGGGTACCCTCCCTACATGTAAAGTGGGGGCTGATATTTTTTTTCATTCCAACCCCAACGTGTGATATATTGTTGGATAGGTATTTAAAAATGAATAAGGGCTTACTAAGATCGTTTTTTGATAATATTAATGTTTTCGGAAATAATCGCTCCTAAAGGAAAAAAAAGTGCGTCCCCCCCCCCTCTAACTTTTGAACCATATGTTTAAAAAATATGAAAAAAATCACAAAAGTAGAACTTTATAAAGACTTTCTAGGAAAATTATTTTGAACTTGATAGGTTCAGTAGTTTTTGAGAAAAATACGGAAAACTACGGAACCCTACACTGAGCGTGGCCCGACACGCTCTTGGCCGGTTTTTTTACATTTAACACCTACACTTTAGAAGTCGTCACGACTTCGTTTATCATGAAAAGAAGAATAATAGCAACATTTATCCCATAAAAACTATAATAGCAAATATAACGCGTATATTTTTCTCTAACCTATACAACAGCTATGTATCATAAACCAAAGAAAAAGCGACAAAATCCACCGGTGGCCGACCCGGGAAACGAGCTTATGACTTCGGCTTACGCGGCTAACGTCTTTACTCCAAGACCACCCGATCGCCACACAGAAGGACGGTTTCCCGCACGGCCACCGTTGGACTTGGTCGATTTTTCTTTGGTTTATGATATCTTTGTGTTCCAGTTTATAATTTATCAATCTACTTAGTAAAAAAACTGTTTGATTATATTTGAATATGTACTTAGCTAAATTACGCCAATAAATTACTACGGCCTAACGATAAAGAGCGTGCGACTTTCGATTCGGAGGTCGCGGGTTCGAACCCAGCTCTTACCAATGAGTTTTTAAGTTTTTGTGTGAAATGTTATTTGATATTTGCCAGTCGCTTTTCGGTGAAGGAAAACATCGTGAGGAAACCGGACTAGCACCCTAGCACCTACTTCAGTTTTCGATCGTAAAAGTATAAAATATAAGTCCAACTTAAATAATGTTGCAACGAATTCTTAAAAACTCATCATTATTCAACAAAATCATTAAAGTAAAGAACTTATGACGCAACGAAAATCTTAAAAAAAAGTAACGACTCCGCCTTGAATGGGGCGTACTGCAAAGGAGAACGTTACGACACCATGTATTCATTGTGTATGGAAATGGTCATCCACTTGAGATAATTAGGGAGCATGACTGTCATGACTGATGACTTTCCTGAGACGTAAGAGTTTACGGCCATAAGATGATAAATTATTATCACCCATGATAAAAAATAAGACAAGATGAATCAATGACGATATTGACATTTCTGTTTAAATAAATACACTGAGAGAAATTTGCATTGTGAATTTAACAAGTTCGACGTGTTGCAGTTTATCCGTTTGAATCAGCCAAACGTATGTTTAAAACAATATGTGTCAGGTAGTTTTTATAAAATCGACTTGTTGATTCAAATATATTGCCGATTCAAATTACAAGTAGCTTGTTGTTTGAACCAAAGAGCACGTAGGCGCTATTTTAACCAAAAAACTTGTTGAACGAACATGAAAACTGGTTGTATTTTCTCTCAGTGTAGAATCGTATCTAAGTACTACAAATTTTTGAAATGTTTTATATTTCGATGGTTTCGTGGCAGAAGTCGCGTGCGGAGGGAAGTTAGTGAAGATGCCTTGAATATCTGTCCTGTAATCTTTTATTACAGTTACACTTAGTTCCTTACACAGAAATTTCATCCCAGTCATTGTGTTACAGTATGGTCAATTTACCTTAAGGACCTCTCCACGTATACATGTAAACTGTCGATTTTTGGTGACTTTTGTCTGGATATTCATCTGCTTAAGTATACACAAAGATAGGATAAGAATGCGACGCGAATATTACCAAAGCACGCCTTATTAGGTAGTTACATTCACATAGAACGCTGTCACATGAAAAAATCGATTTTTCTATACCTACATAAACTATTGATCGATTTTTCTATACCTACATAAATTTTTGACGACCGGTCTGGCTCAGTCGGTAGTGACCCTGCCTGCTAAGCCGCGATTCTAGGTTCGAATCCCGGTAAGGGCATTTATATGTGTGATGAGCGCAGATATTCCTATTATTATATATTTGTTCCTGAGTCATGGATGTTTTCTATGTATATAAGTATGTATTTATCTATTTAAGTATGTATATCGTCGCTTAGCACCCATAGTACAAGCATCAAGCTGTATTTATATGTCCTAACTTGTCTTATGTACAATAAAGTGTTTACATACATACATACAAGCTTTGCTTAATTTGGGGCTAAGTTGATCTGTGTAAGGTGTCCCCAATATTTATTTATTTATTTATTTATCGATAACACCCATGCCACATTGATTATTTACTCATACCCTCATACGTTCTATTACAACCTTGATACAATAATTCCCACAATAGAAAAGCAAAGCTTTAATGTCAGTAGCCCTCGGTTAGAAAGCCCGGGTTCGAGTCTCGACTCTCACTTGATTGCTGGATGCACCCACACTTTCTACGGCCGGGGAAACTGCAGTGCTATATTAATGGCGACTACATTCAGTAGTACTTAATGAAGACTTGGATAAAGAACAGTTTTATTAACTTTTAACCTACCTACAATATCAACACATTTGGTCCTACTTACAAAACTACATGATGAACTACAGACTACAGTATGGGGTTCTTCAAAAAAGGAATGTACAAGTTTCTAATGGGTCGGCAACGCGCATGTGACACCCCTTGAGTTGCAGGCGTCCATAGGTTACGGTGATCGCTTTCTATCGGGCGGGCCGTATACCTATTTGCCACCGGCGTGGTATAAAAAAACCGATGGTAATGGTTTCTTATCCTGAATCTAGGACAGGATTGGTCCTTAATTTTTTTACTTAAAATGATGTAGCATTTTTGGTAAAATTTGCGGGATTTGTAGCAAAAGTTGCCACAGATTAACAATTTTCTCCAATGGATCAGAGAAACAGAAAATGACCATTGAAACCTAAATATGTATATGTCGCAGTAAGATAGATAAAGCCGTTATATAGTTATAACCCTAGGGATATAATTATATGTCGTAACATAGTTAAACGAAAGCGATTTATTGCTATCTTACTAGGAATATAACTATAATACGTTACTAGTTTAGTCAAATAGTTATATGACTGGATTCAGTTTAGTGAAATGATTGTAGACAGGAGTGCGGCGGTGCGGCGGAGGTATAGTTATAACCCTAGGGATATAATTATATGCGTTAAACAAACAAACCACAGTGAAGAATTGTTTAGGGCAAGAATTTGTTAATTATTTCCAATTCAATGTGCTTATTCTCTCTAAACACACAGACGGATGGACAGAGTCGCGATATAAGGGTTCCTTTTGATTTTTTTTTTTGGTATAGAACTATAAAGAACCGGGACACCCGGTTCCAGTCCCACTTAGAGACGTATTATAATTATATCCCTAGACTAAGTTTAATCCAGTGATATAATTATATAACTAAACTAGTACCGTATTATAATTATATTCCTAGTAAGATGGTTATGAATCGCTTTTGTTTAGCTATGTTACCGTGTTACGGCATATAATTATATCCCTAGGGTTATAACTATACCTCTGCCGCACCGCCACACTCCTGCCTACAATCATTTCACTAGACTGAATCCAGTCATATAACTATTTGAATAAACTAGTATCGTATTATAGTTATATTCCTAGTAAGATAGCAATTAATCGCTTTCGTTTAACTATGTTACGACGCATAATTATATTCCTAGGGTAATAACTATATAACGGTTTTATCTATCTTACTGCGACATATATACCTGTATGTGTGTATTGTAGGTACGAGTAGTAAATAACAATTTTCTATTATGGATCGAAAAATGCCCATCGATTTGCGGGTTGAAAGTTTCAAACGAGAACTCAGACTCACTAACCTTTTTAAAACACTTTTCTATACTTAAACTGTTATCGCTGTTTTTTGTGGGGGATGTCCCACAGGCCTGACACTATTAATTAGCAGAGATCTATTAGCACAAGGAAACCAAGGAAATGTATAAGTAATATTTTCAAAGTAATATTTTCCTTTAGCTTAGCGCATTCAAAAATGTGAAGACACGGATAGTAAAAAAATGAAACCATAAATTGATATCACGGCCTATTTTCATGGTCACGTCACGTTTCGAAGTTTTGGTAAAAACAGACGTATCTAATATCATACCATATTATTATGCCTCTCTAGTATTAAAATTAGCTACCAATTTATCTCATTCACTAACCTCCTGACGTCAGCATGACACAACTTTCGCGATATTTTTTTCACACACGATATGTAATCGCTTTCACCCATTGACTTTTATACTAATTCATAAGGACGGGCCTTTAGGACACCAAGAATTATGGCCAGCACAGTAGTATCAGTGACACACCGCTTGAGTGCCAGAGGTACTGTCAGTACAGTATCAACAAATGAGAGCCAATCGTACAGTTTAACGTAAATAATTGCCATCAATAAATTCAATTGATCAACCAATCGCGTTGTAGCTTTCCACCAAGGAATAGCAAACGAGAATGTTTAGTCGGAACGAGAGCTGATGATGTTGTGCTCTCAAGTTGGCGCCACTGTAGATGGTGGTCCAAATGACAGCTGTCAGTCATTTTCATTAGTTTTTATGGGCGGGAAAAGTTATTAGTTACAAATTGTTATCTGAAACATCACATAGCGCTTCTAACGGCGAATTCTCTAGTGTTAGTTCTCATTAGGGCCTATCCTTAGTTTTGAAATCATAAAATGCAAGGTTTGTTAACTTTGCGGTCGTATTGTTTCGATCGAATTTGTTTTAAGGCTGAAGAAAGTGTGCTTATTAGAGCGAGACAATGAATATTTTCAATTAATGTGTCGTTCCGGTTAGATTTATAATAATAAAAATAAAATAAAATATCATTTATTTCAGACCTTGAGCCCATATTAAAATACAACATACAATAACCACTGTTTTGGGATTGTTATCAATAAATTTTTCATTTCCATTTTAATTTTTGCCTTGTTTAAAAAGTCCCAGCACATTTTTTTTATTTCAGTCCAACGTATTTATAGCAAAACCACGCAAAGCTAATCATATAGCTGAATAGGGAGATAATATTTAAGGCATAGTATTTTTTACTAGGCAATTACTTAATTACCATTCATTTCTGATTTCTCCAAATATCTCAAATTACATACATGACACATGTCCCATAGTTTCTCTAGATTTCTGATCTAACTTATTGGAATACCCGAGTTGCATGAATTCTA
The DNA here is from genome assembly GCF_023078275.1 of Leguminivora glycinivorella. Lineage (NCBI taxonomy): Eukaryota > Metazoa > Arthropoda > Insecta > Lepidoptera > Tortricidae > Leguminivora > Leguminivora glycinivorella. The sequence continues at coordinate 18,560,879 of NC_062984.1, forward strand.
CGAACACTGCTCGTTCAATACCGCGCCTACCGCGAACCACATGTTGTATCCCTATCACACATACGTACGAATTTACAAGTGCGACAGAGAAAGAGCTAGGTATTCACATCGATATTCTAGAGAGTGGAACCATTACGGCTAAATCTATAAAATAAAACTGGAAGCTTTAATCTGTAACGCACCATAAAAGCGCAGAATTTCTACAAGGAACCGTCGACAAACCATATAGTTGAGAAGAAAGTCATTTCCGACGCGCGTTTCCTTAACCGGTGAAACAAGGCAAGGACACGTTAGGCGACTTGAGAGATGTTATTCAACTCTCCATATTTGTAGATATGATACAGTCAGCAAGAAAAGAATTGGATGAAATTGCGCTTCCAAGTACCTAAGCGGTAGTTTAAAAAATAACAGTCTTGACGCGATTTAAGTTCATTCTTAGAGACTATACACTTCCAAATCGTATTATTACTCCCGATATCGGAAACTGGTGTTACTCGGTTATTTGCTGTTTATTTTGGTTGTCACTTTAATCATCATCATCATCATTGGCCACAGCCACAGCATCTGGCAGATGATAGTTTCAGCGACTAAGGAGGTATCCTGACCTGAGGAGGCAGTCTACATCGGTTGTGATGGCTGTACGTACAAGCACTACAAGCTAATGGTCGATCACATATATGCCTTGACTCCAGGCCCCGTAGCCGAATGGCATTTCTGCGATGCGCAACGCCGCAGAAATGTAGTCTGGCTCTGTTGCGCCAATACGCAAGAACGATAGAGATAGATAGCTACGAAAGAGATATTATCGTGAGCGTTTGTGCATTCGGCTACACAAACAGGGCTGGCCCAGCAGCTCTACGGAGTCGCTTTTGCTTGAGTTGGTCCAACCAAAGCTCATCGTGCTTTACCTTTACCATGCCCTTATTATGTTACTTTAAATGTTATTTTAAGTAGTGAACGAACCCTTCTTGAGACTTAAGACGATACAGGAGGGGTCAATTCTCCATACAAACGCTCTCGACTATTTCCTCCCTGGTTTTTGACGATAGAGCAATGATTTTTTCAACACAGAATATTATAATTTTTATCTATGTCTGACCGTTTTGATTTTTTGATATTCTTATTTTTAAAGACGCTAGAGCCCATCAAAAATTTCCAAAAACGGCTTTATTGATTATGGCGCAATAAAAGGTGTGGTATTCAAAATTGGTAACAATTAGCCAAAAAACTAAACGGTCCGACACAGATTATTTCATTGTTACTCAGATTCTCAGATTTCGTTATGATTGATTAAAGATTTTTTCGCAATATCTTTTAACTGAGTTGTTCTGTAGGGACAATTTTCTTTCGATAAATCTAGTTAATAACACTAGTATATTTAACTAAAATTCAAAAAAAATGAAATTGGGGCTCCTTTCCATTTTAGCATTTTCGCTCCTGTAGCCTCTTAATTCCACAATGTACTTACATATTTTTTAAATTGTGTTGCTTCGAATCGAACCAAGTCAAAAGTCAGTTAACTTCCACTCACGCATATACGCGGAAGTTCTGCGCATATCGTGTCGCGCAGCACTCATGCGCCGCGCAGATCATGCGACATGCATGAATTGCATGATGCGTCAAAACGCGAAGCCAATGAAAGTGAATGTACTAATTTGTTAAGTAATCGCGAATTTTTTAAGTACATAAGTAATAAATTGGCTACTGTCCAGTTGACAACACGTTATAACTTTAATAACATTTAATAGCTGATTGTTAACATTCTTACATCAATTGTTTAGAAATTTTATTCACTTATAAATAAATAATTGACGCTTTTTAGGATCTATTGATTGATAGCAGTTCTGCACGTAGACGTAACTTATTTATAAGTAGGTAATTATCTCATATCATTTAAGTTATGGCAATAATGCACGCAAATAAGTGGTTAGTGGTTACGGCAATGAGACAGTCTACTGTCTTTTGATTCTGGTTTTTGTATTTCTTTTTTAACATATTTCTGTTTTTGTTACTAATCAGTAATGATAATGTAACACAGCTAAATTCAGTATACCAGTACAGTAACCAGATAAACATTAGAAATATCATTACGTTCTTGCAATTTTCTATACTAAGTACTATATTATGTGCAATGTCCGAAAAGGTGGAGTCCCGACTCCTATTACCGTAGCCGTTCCGGATAACTAGGGTTTCACCGTACTTAATATTCTTCCGTGTTGATATTTTATTTAACAAAGTTTTTCTCTTAATGGATACACTGAGAGAAATTTGCATTGTGAATTTAACAAGTTCGACTTGTTGCGGTTTATCCGTTTGAATCAGCCAAACGTATGTTTAAAACAATATGTGTCAGGTTGTTTTTATAAAATAGACTTGTTGATTCAAATATATTGCCGATTCGAATGACAAGTAGCTTGTTGTTTGAACCAAAGAGCACGTAGGCGCTATTTTAACCAAAAAACTTGTTGAACGAACATGAAAACTGGTTGTATTTTCTCTATGTCATCAATCCCTATTCGTTTCTTTTTGTCAGTCTATTTTTAATTCTGATGAGCAAAGGATCCCTCGATTTTTTTACCCGACCGGCCGACCCTATTATCTTCATTTTCCCACCATTTGGACTGATTTCGTTCCAGTCGTCCCGCCATCTTTATTCCTGCCTGTACCTCAGCTTATACCGTCTATGTTTTTCCCTGGGCCCCATACTTATAAATAACAATTTTGGTTAAAGTTATAGAGTCCGTTCGGAAATAGGAGAGTCGTGAAATGTATGGGACCCTATACATTCCGCACAGAATCTATTGGTACTGCAAAAACAATTGACTGTGCATCGCATGAGAGAATGTCGTGTAGACACGAGTAGGAAGCTAGCAAAGGCGATACCCGGGAAGTTTCGCTCAGTCACAGTCTGTCGCGTTAATATAAGCGTTCAAGCTAATGAGTATTATGTGGCCGCTCTCACTTTTAATGCTGCTTCGCCCGTCGCGTCTGTGTTAAATAAGGGCTTGTTACATATGGTATACGTTTACGTTACTTACATCCTACATAGTAAACTTTTAACGAAGCAAAAGCGTCTACTAATATTATCATCATTTAATCATTTATTTTGCAAATCATGTACGGTCACGGACTTTAATTGTTGACCCATTTCTAGTTCATTTTATACGGCGCATTTAACCATATTCAAGCTATGACGTTCCAGTATAAAAATACCTAGAAGTGGATCAACAATTAAAGTCCGTGACTGTACAACGAAATGACATATGTTAAACATGAACCCTGAGAGGATGTAACAACTTATTATAATTAATTTTATGACATACTAGCTTTTACCCGCGGCTTCGCTCGCGATAGAAAGAGACAAAAAGTAGCCTATGTCACTCTCCAAGTCTCCATCTCTTCAACTATCTCCACTCCGTTTTGCCGTGAAAGACGGACAAACAAACAGACACACACACTTTCCCATTTATAATATTAGTATGGATAACATTGTTTGGCCTACATACTCATAATTGTTGACAATATCACAGAATATAATTGAAGTAAACTCATCATCCTCCTTGCGTTATCCTGGCATTCGCCGCGGCTCACGGAAACCTGGGGTCCGATATTTAATGTTTTATTTTTTTTTATTATGGAAAAAGATTAAGACATAGTCCTACATACTTCATATTCCATCGTCATCATCTTCTTAAAGTTGGGGTCACTACGACTTTAGTTCCGCATGTCAAGAATTGAAATATTTTTTTAGAAAACTTCTATTATCTGACCTTTCAACCTAACGAGGAAAACACATTGCCACAATGTCTTGCTATACTGATAAGCAGACATCGGATTCCGTGGGGCGAAACTTCTTGACAGCTAGGGACTTCCTATATCGATAAACTCATTTATCGATACTAGTTCTAAATACTAGTGATCACACAAAGGTTTGCTTATAAATTTTATTTTTTTAAAAGAGTATGCGCATGTGACACTGTTTGAGTTGCAGGCGTCCATAGGTTACAGTAACCGCTTTCCACCGCACCGGACCGTATGCTTGTTTGCCACCGACGTAGTATAAAAAAAATATATATATAATAAAATAAGAACTCAATTTTCTTCTTCTTTTTTTGAAAGCGTTTTTAAAAGTTTACTCGTCACAATTTATTTCGACGCTATTTATTTTAGACGCTATGAATGAATTTCATACTGGTCTTCAGAACAATAGTTACAAAAAACACACAATGTTGGGGGCGGTCACTAGTATATAGAACTAGTATCGATAAATGAGTTTATCGATATAGGAAGTCCCTAGCTGTCAAGAAGTTTCGCCCCACGGAATCCGATGTCTGCTGATAAGCGAAGAATTTCACCACCCTTTCTTCCCATTGCTCTGGTAAAAGCAGACTATGGGATAATGGGCTCATTTGTCATGTAGGCGAAGGAATAGCAACTTCTATTGGGTTGGTAAGAAAGTAATGAGCGATCGATTGAATTCCACATAAAAATTTCGAGAGAGTTCTAGAATCTTCTATGGTCAAAAGTATATAAAGGGCGAGTCGCACAGTTTCTCGTCAGTCATTCACTAGCTGTCGCCGAGCTAATATAAGGAAGAAAATGGACGAATTAAAAGTGCATGTAAGGCATTGCTTACTATATGAATTTCAGTCTGGCCATTCAGCCGCCGAAGCAGTGCGTAATATATGTCAGCGTGTTGCTCCTGAAGTTGTGTCTGAGGCCACGGCGAAACGATGGTTCCAGCGGTTTCGTAGTGGCGACTTTTCATTATCAGATCAACCTAAGTCTGGTCGACCGGTGAAGATTGATGTAGCCAAATTAAAAACCTTAATTGAAGGAGATCCGACGCTAACGAGTCGTACTCTTGCTACCGAGTTAGGCTGCTCTCATGTCACCATAGAAACACATTTACACGAGTTGGGAAAAAACTACAAATACAGTGTTTGGATACCGCACGAACTTGATAGAGATCAACTAAACTGCCGTGCCGATATCTGCATACAACTTCTGTCTTTTCGCCGCACATTCAACTGGTTGGACCATCTTATCACTGGAGATGAAAAATGGGTCTTATATATAAATCACATACGCAAACGTCAGTAGCTAGCTCCAAACGAAAAAGGAATAGAGGCACCAAAAACAGAGCCTCACCCGAAAAAAGTTATGCTGTCCGTTTGGTGGGATATTCATGGTATTATTCACTGGGAACTCCTACCAAGTGGAATGACTGTTACCGCATCAGTATACTGTAATCAGCTTGAAAATTTAAACCAAAAAATCTGTCAGAATCGTCCACAGCATGCTAAAGTTTTTTCTTACACGACAATGCTCGCCCACACATTGCAAAAGTGACTCGGCTAAAGCTATTGGAGCTAGGTTGGAAAGTGATACCTCATCCACCGTACTCTCCAGACTTGGCACCTACGGATTACGCATTGTTCAGATCGCTAAGCAATGCCTTGAATGAAAAAAAGTTCGATGATCAAGCCCATCTACGACAGTACATAGCTGAGTTTTTTGAATCTAAACCTAAGAACTTCTTCGCCGATGCTATTCATTCTTTACCAGAACGATGGAGACAAGTAGTAGATAACGAAGGCCGTTATATTTTTGATAAATGATTAAAATAATAAATTAAATAAAAATTACAATATTGGTTATGATTCGCTCATTACTTTCTTACCAACCAATATTAAGTACGACTATGTCACAATTCCCTTTTCTGTCAACTCCTTGCTAAAAAGGGCATTGAAACTTCAGCAGTTCCATGTGGCCCGCCTAGTGTCTACCCCTTTTGGGAATATAGGCGTGAGTATGAGTATATGATATTTCACTCAGTAGGTAGTGAGTGATGGTGGCTCGTGAATTTTGTTATTCAATTATGTCCTTGATGGGTAGTGATATTCTGTTTGATTCCTCGTAGCTATCATCATCCGAAGTTTTACTATTCGGCATCTCATTCTTTAGATAACTAATGTGATAGCGATCATTCACCATGGGCAAGTTCACGGCTGTAGAAAGTGAGCGCGATTGGTTATGCGTGAGCGCACTTTTACCGGCGCCGGCGCTGATTTTATCGGTTCCCGATACGTGGTACTATCGATTTCGCGGTTTTGTTGTGAAAAGTCTACATTAAGTTTAAATTTAGGTATACCGACTTTAGGAGGACTCAATATGCTTATATTAAGTATTTATTAGGGTCCCCCCACATCTAGCGTCTCGCGAGCGTCGCGTCGGGCCAACTGTGTGGAAAAAGACGCCGCGTCGACGCGGCGTCAGGCTTTGCCCATACAGTTGGCCCGACGCGATGCTCGCGAGACGCTAGATGTGGGGGGACCCTTATTGACTGTGCCGAAAAACTATACGTCTCTTTGCCTGGGATGCCCGACATACCCGTCTTTGCCTAGCTTTGTAAAAGTTAAAATTACCGTCCAGTTTTAAGTGCAGATCTTTTAAGTTGTTCAGTTTTAGGTGTACAATACAATACAATACAATACAATACTCTTTATTGCACACCTTGATAAAATACAATACAAAACAAGGAAGAAACACGAACAAAGGTAAACAACAGGTACTGTACACACAGGTACAGGTGTACTGTAGACACAAAGTTTTAAAGTATTACTGGGTAATATGGTACCATATTGATTGTAATGTTTACTTATCTACGAAACTGAAAATTAAATTCTTTTATTGGTCAATAATCATTGTGTTTAAACTGAGAAAGGCTTGGAACCTGCCCCCTTAGCACAACTTGCCTTGTCGTGCGCGAGTCCATACTTGAAGTCGCGCTTGATGTATGGACTCGCGCGCGACAAGGCAAGTTGTGCTAAAGGGGCTGCTAGATATAGAGTCTGTACGGCAGGAGACTCCGATTCAGAAGTAAGAACGAATAAAAACTGGGATAATCCATTAATATTATATAATAGAAAGCAACACTTCCTATGAAAATAATAATTACCTAATACCTACTAAAGCAACCGCAAACGTATAACACTGTAATATAATTTTGTCATAATTAAGTATGATGAAGTTAATGAGCGATGAAAGCCTACACAAAACTATTAAGTTGACCACACGCGCACGCTCTCGGCGCGAAAGTCACTCCGGCGCATTCGTTAACACCCAATCAAATACACACCCTATAATTATAAGCTAGTTCACAATTTATTACACTCGTCCATTCTTCCATACTTATATTATAAATGGGAAAGTGTGTGTGTAGTGTGTTTGTCCGTCTTTCACGGCAAAACGGAGCGACGAATTGACATGATTTTTTAAGTGGAGATAGTCGAAGGGATGGAGAGTGACATAGGCTACTGTTTGTCTCTTTCTAACGCGAGCGAAGCCGCGGGTAAAAGCTAGTTTCCTATAAATATAAAATAAATAAATATTATAGGACATTCTTACACAAATTGATCCAGTCTGGCGGTAAGCTCAAGAAGGCTTGTGTTGTGGGTACTCAAGACAACGATATAATTATACTTATAATATACAAATACTTATATACATAGAAAACATCCATGACTCAGGAACAAATATCTGTGCTCATCAAACAAATAAATGCCCTTACCGAGATTCGAACCCGGGACCGCGGCGTAGCAGGCAGGGTCACTGCGCGCTAGACCAGACCGGTCGTCAAATCCTAGGTAATAAATATTAAATAAATTGATGGATTTGATTTATTTTCATGTTTTACAGTCAGTATTTTGTTCGTGTTGGTGTGGTGAAAAATTTTGTGTTTCACTCGGTGGCAAAGTTTGTTTAACCTATAAGTGCCTTGAAATCCTCGCAACGCTCAAGATTCCACTTTTTGAACCGCGAGTGAAATGTTTCGCTTGCCCGGATATCAATATTGGCACGTACGGTTAAACAACAACTTTGTCCCCTTGTTAAACAAATAACTATTCAAGGTTAGCTGGAAGAGATCCCTTATGGGGATAAGCTCGTTTTTGTATCTCTATTCCTACAAATTGTATATAAACTGTTGTACACAATAAAGTGATTACTACTACTACTACTACTATTAAACGTCTAACTCAGGAGGGGGGCATTTTCGCGAGAACAATCACCAAAAATATTTTTCCCCTCACTAGCTCGGAAACACGTGTTTTGTCCTTTAATACCAGCGAGTAAAAACGCATTTTATCCACTAGTGGGTAAAGTAATTTGACCTTGAATAAAGTCAAATTAACTGCTTTAAAATTGATAAAAGTAGGTGAAGCTAGTAATAAAGATGATTTACCACCTGTGGAACTACTAGAAGCAGTGATAAACGCATTTTTTGCGTTTTAGTTTCCTCGCTATAGTGAGGGGAAAAGTTTTGTGTTACACTCGGGCGCAAATGTATTTTACTTCTCGTGTGTTAAAAAACTCGCAAGTTCAGGATTCTATTCTCGAACCACTCGCTTCGCTCGTGGTTCAACTATAGAATCCTTTCACTTGCTCGTTTTTCAATTCCACACTCGTCGTTAAAATACAACTTTGCCCCCTTGTATAACAAATAACTATTATCTAAGGTAGGTAAATTTTATGTTTTTCCTACTCAGAATCACGAGCCCTTTCGATCTAGGACAAAAAACAAGAAACAAAAAAATGGTCCCTAAAATTTTCTATTATTTTGTATACTTTCCACTTTGTAACCGCTGTACAAAGTGTTTGAAAAATGGTAACAAAATGGGCAAAATAATTTTGGGACGCTTTTTTTTACCTAGTTAGATCGAGGATCGATTTTCCTACTAAGAATCTTCTTCTGAGAAGAAAAGCTCTTTGCTCATGATTCTTTGTAGGAAAATCATTAAATTTACTTACCTGTTATATAAAAAAAGTTTTTGAATCTTTTTTCGCGAAAATGCCCAAAGGTATCACGTCAAACTTCGATCATTTCGATGAAATTACGTTTACTTAACCCGTGCCCAGCCGGGGCCATCAAAGTCATTGCCAACTCAGCTTAGTCTGATTCTAGCACTATTTCATTATCAGTATTTGCTCATCTCGCCCCACGACGAATCGGCGTAATGAACTGTGAATCTATCGGAGTTGTTTTAGCCGTTTTGCGGTTGTCGTTGTCGCAAAGCGCGTCGGAGCGGCACGAACTTGCTCGTTTCATCAAATTTTCACAATTCCAATAAAACCTTTATTTATTGGTGGCTTCATTCTTTGATTAGTAATTGATTGCTAATGCAGACATTGGTAAACAGCGGTTTTTGCGTTTTTCTCTATACAAACTACTATAAGTCTAAGCTAACTCAGTATCAATCTAAAAAGAAGAAAATTACATATTTTTATAAATAATAGTTGTATGTTGATTTTAGAATAGCTTAGGTTTACATTGTAAATGCTCTACACATTTAGCTACATGTACTTAAGCTTTGTTAGCTCTACATATGGATGAATGTCCTAAAACTGAATAATACTATTTAACCACACCAACTGACAAAGGCGCTTTTTATTCTTATAAAACGGACAAGCATATAGTATTTTAACCTCAAAATAAATAAATAAATATCATAGAACATTCTTACACATATTGACTGAAATCCACGGTAAACTCAAAAAGGCTTGTGTTGTGGGTACTCAGACTACGATATATATAATATTATAAATACTTATATACATATAAACCATCCATGACTCAGGAACAAATATCTGTGCTCATCACAGAAATAAATGCCCTTACCGGGATTCGAACCCGGGACCGCGAGGCAGGGTCACTACTGAAAAAACAAGAGTGTGTGTGTGTGGACAATCGCAAAATTGTATGGAACTCCGTGCACTCCATCTGATTTTTGTAAGATTATGATTTATTCAGATTATGAATTTTAAGACTCTGTTGCCGGCCTAAAACTGTCACCCCATACATCAGAATAACAGCGCCCTCTGCTGCTGGTCAAGCTTTCAAATATTCATTTTGGCGCAGTAAGTACTTGCCTATAAGAATTCCTGTAATTCCAGCAACGAAGCCTAAAAGACGAAGTTTCATACGTATTTATGCTGAAACAAGCTCGAAATAAGCTTTACTGCCTTGCTCCCTCTATTTCGACGCAAAATTGCATTTCGCCCTTTTCCTCTGTTTTGTTCAACATTTGGAAAGAAGCCGTATTAATTACAAACCGACACCAATAAACCGATCACAGACCCGATTGTTTTGTTTTATTTAAGTACTTACTTTTCGATTGTCTTATTGAACCCGAACTGTGTAAGAAGTTTAAAACAAAGCGACGGTTTACCAATTCACGCAACGGAGGTTATGGCGTTGCGTTTGCTCGTAACAGATGGATTATTACAAATTATTACCAAATCTATACCGAAACTGGTGCGATTTCGAATTACTAACTGTCATGCTAGGCGACTTAAATGTTTGTGGTTATTTGCGGAAGCGAAATGTTTCCAATCTTGTTTCTAGAGCACAGATTCACAATTTGGATAGTCCCTATGTAATCACATACAATTCTTTTTCCAAAAGCCGCCTCCATATAATCGAACTAAGTATTCCTACCTAGGTTTACAACAACGGTTCACAAAATGTAAAATGTAAGACCATCTTTCCAAACAATGTTTCCTCAAGGAATACGTTATCCATTCTAGATCTAGAACCTAATCCCAAGCTTTGCAATTTTGGATATCCTTTAATATATGACCCTTCTACTCAGTTAGTGGGTTTTCTTAGAATAAGACCGGTTTCCTCACAGTGCCTCTAAGTTTATTCTTCTCTATTGATTCACATGTATGTAGTTATGTACTGGCAAAAGTGATCCAACTTTATTGACTCAATTAAAACCGAAATAAATTACACATATGAAAGAAAAAGTGACCAAGGCCTCCAGTGCCACCAACACCAACACCAACCTGAGTTTGGCTCACATGGGGGGCAAGAACCATACCGTTCTACCCTAGGGATAGTCAGAGGGCGCTACGAGTCCTTGTATAGATTACTCATATGAGAGATAATTTCGACCTCAGCAGCTGTGACCTGGGTGACCGAGCGGAAATAGGCATCTGCCGCGATTGCAGGGTACGCTGGTTCGATTCCAGCCTCAGGCACTGGAGGCCTTGGTCACTTTTTCTTTCATATGTGTAATTTATTTCGGTTTTAATTTATATATATATATATACAGTCAAACCTGGATAAGCGAGAGTTCAAGGGAGCACAATCTCATTCTCGCTTATAGAGGTTTCTCACTAACCCGAGTTTCTCGCTAATGCAGGTACATGGGTAGCGTTTCTCTCTTATAGGGGTACGCAGCAATAACAAGTCACAGCAAGTACGAATGTAGTAAATATTTCTTATGATAAAATTATGTTCATGATATGCACAACATATATATTATGTACATAAGTATATATTTTTAAATGCTTACGAAAACAAAACAAAAATTTATGTACTATGTAATTTTATTTTATTTAGAACTTATTTGCACTCAAAAAAATCCGTCAATTTCGTTTGGGTTTCTGTTTTTGTATTTTGAATGTTTTTCTCTAACTCATAAATTTTGTCAAATATTGCTTGATCAACAACCGCCGCGTATTCAAAGTACTGATGCACCGTCTCCAACGCATTTAAAGCTAGCTTCATTGGAATGATCTTTATTTCTGTTTCCGGAATCTGTGCCTCGTCTTCACTGTCATTTCCAGCAATACAGGTGTTCACACAATTCTTAACGATATCGTCGTCGGTTAGTTCTCCAGCGGTAGTTACGTCGTCGTCAATTTGAACGAAATCGTCGAAGCTTCCTTCGCAATTGAAAACTATAAACTGAGTAAGTCTGACAAACAGGACGGTACACAGGCACACGTGTCCATTTGAAAAGAATGCGATAAAATAACAACAATAAAGTTATTTAGTTCCACGAAATAGAATAGGAACAATATTGACGAGAATACAAAAACAATGGTAGGAAGTTCCACGAAAGTTAAGAATGAGTCATAAAATAGCACATGTTAAATTTGTAAATAAAGCTCGACTGTCGCTTATAGAGGTATAGATAAGTAGCAGTCTCACTTACGGAGGTCTATGAGGGAAAAACGACTCTCTCTTACAGAGGTTTCTGTTTCTCGCTAATAGAGGTTTTGGGAGCTTAAAATGACGGGTCCTGGCTATTACTCTCACTTATAGAGTTTTCTCACTTATCCAGTTCTCACTTATCCAGGTTTGACTGTAGTGGTGTGACTACTTTAAGATAGCACAAGTTGAAATATTTTCAATAGAATATAATTTTCAATAGACTTGTGTTAATTAGAATTTATTGACTCAGTTGCTAATGCCTTGAATAGTCTTTGAATAGCAAACGCATTTCCTAAACCAATAAACCCACGTTAATTGCAATCGGATACTCAGAAAAACTCAATTAGCTGCACTTTGTCGCTGCAACCGGAGAGGAAGTGGCAGTATTTGAGCGCAGAACACCGGCGCGCGCGCACAGTACCACGCCGCGCCGCGCAGGCGCCGTGCGCGGCTCTAGTCACACAAACTAAAGACAACTACACCCGTTAAGACTGCCTACAATGCTTTAAGACTGAGACTGACTTAAGACTGACTGACAAATGTGTTCATTTACTTACTTGTGACTGAAACTTGACTATGTGACCTGTGTTCATTTTATCGCTCTGAAAAGATGTGACTGAAACATGACCGTGTGACGAAGTGACTTACTGACGAAGTGATGTGACGTGACTTGTGACAGACGACGATGAACAGTGACAGTGACATTACTTGACATTTTGACTGACTGGATTTTTGGGAGCTGAGAGCCTGTCAGGTTAGTATAAATTTAGATAATTTTATTAAACAATTGAATATCTACAAAGAAACGCAGATAAAAAAAAAATTGTTTACCTACAAATAACATTTTCACCATACCAAGAGGTAAAGGCTTACTTTGTTATTCGAAAACAGATAACAAAATTTCATACAAATTTTAACTTGATGTCTTAAGCTGGCTGGTAGAATTTACCTATAAATTATGATTTTGATTTGAATCATAAATATTGAATAGATTTATGGATCTGATTTAGTTTGATGTTTTATAGTCAGTATTTTGTTCGTGTTGGTGTGGTAAAAAAATTTGTGTTTCACTCAATGGCAAAGTTTGTTTAACCTCTTGCCTCGCTACGCTCGCGGTTCAATATTGGAATCTTTCGCTTGCTCGGGCTTCAATATGGGCACGTGCGGTTAAACATCAACTTTGCCCCTTGTAAAACAAAGAACTATAGAACTACTGCAATTCAATCAATATTTTCCTTTAGTAACTTTATAATGAACCGATATAAATACAATAAAAGAACAATAAAACCTAATAAATTTAATTTCTAATTACCTACTGAATTAGATCAATTAGAACTTTTAAATCATCTTTTTTATAAAACAATACTCTGGTACCCAACCCTTATTTAATTGAAACTACCTTTTATTTCAAAAAATGCATTTACGAGAAGATAATCGTTTCTATAAGTAAATTAGGTACCTATGGTAAAGACTTTCAGAATAAAACAAGTCTTGTAGAGAGATATAAGTAGGTAGTGTAGGTTAGAAGCTTACATCGCTAAACCTAAACATATTCTTGTGACAAATGTCTAATCCAATCCAATATTAGTTCACATAAAGAAATAAAATATAACACTATCTACAAATATGTATATGTATACAGGATGTTTACTCAGTTACTTGCAATAATTTAGGGAAAAAATATTTACTGCACAACTTTTACTATGGAACCAACGCTGATTTTTTTAACGACGATAAAAAAAAATTAGACGATAACGACAAATAATGACGAATAACGAAAGCCGAAATAAGAAAAAGGCAAATAACAAAACAAAATTAAATCCGACAAAAACCTCCGACGAATGGGTGACGAAAGCAGAATCGGACGAATTTAAAAACTTGACAAATAAGAGTAAAATATGGGAACCTATCCAAGACGATACCTAAATAAAAATCCTGTTTGTTATTTCGCCGTGTGCCTGCTATACGGCCACAACTCAAAATTTTTAATTTTCTGGATTATTGCAGATTCGTGTTCTAAATTGTTCAATTTACGACCTTATTTCGAGAGCCATAGCAAAAAAGGTCCTTAAGAGCCTTTTTCTCACAAGTGGCCGTATGGAATTGACCATAAATTGTCAGAAGATTCCCTGCAATACGGCCACTTGCCAGTATGTTCGCATGTAAACCGACGGCCGTTTTGAGTTGTGGCTGTATAGCACACGTTTTAAATCTAACTTTTGAGTTGCGTCCTAAAAATTTGAGTGATAATTGCGATAAATCCCTTTAAATATTGTGTCACAGCAGTCAGTATCACACTTTTTATTACAAAATTACCAGCCCGACGCCGAAACTACTACACAAAATGATTAAACAGATCTCAACTTTGTTTTCTTAGAAGCGCGGTTCAATATGGCTCATTACTGAGTTCATAATAATTTTTACCCGTCTGCATTTATTTATCGTATGGCTTACACGTCGTTCTCTACATCAATTATTGAAAAACTAACTTAAGATATTCAACGGCATTTGTCGAAAGTGTCTTAAGATCACCCCTTTTTCCGCTAAACTTGGTTATGGGGCACTCGAAGACTATATGGTGCAACGTCTGATCTGGGTGACCAGTGTGATCACACTAGCACTCCGCAGACTCGCGCCATCCCTATCTGCACCACAGAGATGAGCAGTTTCCGATGCCTGTCCTAAAACGGTTCAGGCTTCTTCTTCTTCTTATCGTGTCGAGGTTCCTTTCTTATACAGTAGATGCCCAATAGGCAGCAGCGACAAGGCGACACCAAACCATCGGTCGGGCCCCAGTATCAACTCGAACAGCTCCTTAGACAGAGCTCTGGCTAACCCAGTCCATTATCCATGCCTCTAAGGGGCTTACTTGTGACCCACTTTCGTGGAATTTAATTGCGGGGGGTAGTCGAGACTTCAGTCTGAGAGCCTTTAGCGCGTCGAGGTCTCGGTGGATGGGTAAACTTGTGTCTGCTCGAATCTTGGAGATTTCACGAAATAGGCACTTTTCTCGGCGGAAGTTTAGAGGTAAAATATGACTCAGCACCGGCAACCAGTGTGTGGGAGTTGGTTTTAGGTAGCCGCTGATGAGTCGCATAGTGTGGTTCAGCTAGGCGTCAACTGCGGTAGTATGGGTGCTGTTCAGCCACACCGCTGAGCAGTAGGTACTCGGCAGAGGAGTAGACTAGGAATAGCGCGTTTGTCCGAAATGTTGCTGCGTTGGCACCGCAGGTAGTTCCAGTAAGCTTCTGAATGATGCTGTTCCGGGTCTTGAACTTCGGAAAGAGGCTGGTGAGGTGTTCCTTGAAATTCAGGCTTCTATCCAGGGTGACTCCAATATCGTAAGCTATAAAGTTTAATTTGTTTCAATTTTAAATAATTAATATTATTTGGTAATGACGAATGGTGGTATAATTTTGATGATTATAAGCTAGTTAGTTACACATAATTATTGCTATCGTTACTGTGATACTGTCAAAGTTCATAAATAAAATTATTTTAACTATTTGGTGTTTTTCATATATATTTGCAAGGTACCTTTATCCAATAATCTCGTTTAATTTTGGACGCATCTCAAAATCTTAAAAAAATGTTTCTGCAATACAGCCATAACTCTAAATACCTGTCTTTCAGGCCTTGTATCTAGAAAAAAAAATTTTTTTCGCGAAAAGTGGCGTGATCTTATGAAAGGTTATATCATTCCGAGTAAAAAAAGTCAAATTTCAAATTTATAGACCTAAAACTCAGGAAGTAAGATCCTATTCAACAGCCTCAACTATACTCTCAAAACTTTGAGACGCGATTTCTCGAAAAAACGGTTTTTTGAATTGTGGCCGTATAGCAGGCACACGGCGATTTTTATTCCTTGAAATACCTATGTTAAATACAGCGTTAATGCAATAATAATCTTGTTGCCATATATCACTATCCATTCAGCACATATCTTTCTCAAAGGTCATCCGACATCCAACATGGGATCCAACATTTCACATTGTCCGAAAGCGTAAAGATCACATTTCAAACAATCAAATTTCATCGCATAAAAGACATCAGACAGAATAATCACTATTGCTATTCATATCGTCCAAAAGCACCCCGAGGCAAATAAAATATTACGACACGCACAACAAAGCGTCATATTATCGAACCTGCGCCGGAGTTGAAAGTGGTTTCACTTTCTCTGCGCGGCGAATTATCATGCGTGCGTTTATCATATTAATTTTCGTGCGGTTACGTAAGAACTGGTTTAGTTTAAACTGGCCAGCTTTCAAAATTTCGATGGTTTGGTTTTCTCGTTGGTTATTTCAGAAATGCTATCTATTATGCTACTATATTCTGTATATTATTCTACTCTTTTATATTAGAAACAGTTGGTGGCACGAAAGGTGCGTGTCTGAAAAAATCATCAATTATTTCTCTAATTACCCCTTCTTCCATTTCGACACTATTTTAAAACAGATTACGGACACAAATCAGCGGCACAACTGAAACTTGGCCATTTTCCTCTGACCGTAATCACTGTAGCGTTGATTTTCTCATTATAAGCTAATTTGGCATTCTCGTGAAACTGCGGTCCCAATTATTATAATTTTAAAGAATAATTCGCTTTCCTAACACACTTCCACGACTTCCGCGTCAGGTGATCTTAAGAATATTTTTGACAACTGATGGGTTTTCACTCTCATTGCTTATGATAATTTGAAAAGTTGTGTCCCACATAGTTCGTCTCGCAAAGTTGGTTGAATAGATTATCTAATGTAGTGTAGATAATAAAGTATTGGATTTATTGGAGTGAGAATGACCGGTCATGTGACATTCATGATCACAAAATCACAATTTCGGATTCCGCGAGGTATCTAACGACTCCTGAGTAGAATATTAATTAAAATTAAGACAAACATGTTGGATCGGCTGAATGAGAAGGAAAGTGCGTAGATTTGTTACAATCGGTGACCGCTGATCGCTTACTATCAGGCGACCAATCTGATCGTTAGCTCCTATCTCATAAAAAAAAAAGGGTCTTGACAGACGGACGGACGGACGGACAGACGGACAACAAAGTGATCCTATAAGGGTTCCGTTTTTTCCTTTTGAGGTACGGAACCCTAAAAATGTCGCAACCGCAATAATAACCTACAATCTAGGATAATCATCTTATCTTGTTAGCTCAACAAGCACTGGAGCGCTTTCTCTATTTGCAGGGGCTCATCTTCTAAGATAGTACTTTTGCTTTATAATAACCTTCCCAAGTTTCAAGTAAATACGAATCTGAATTAGCTTGCGATTTCTACAAACAAGTTACTGCCAAGTTATTTGTGGCTAATAGTTTTATACCTGACTGTACTTTTTCTCATTTACATAGTAATGAAGTGCCTCCCTCTCAAAGGTTTTTCCGATGAACACAAACTCGATGTGTTTGCGTTTTCTGTCATAAAATTCCTTCTGTAACTTTCCTCTGCATCATCAGATCAGCAGTATATCAGCATGCCTAATTGCATTGAAATTGCATAGAAAGTACTCCCAATTTCAGCAGAATCGGATGTTGGAAATTGGTCCATAATCATGTAAGATAAGACCTTATCAAATAAATAAACAATAACCATGATTTTCCTAATTAGAGTGTGTCTTATCCACAGCGGTGATGGCCTGGAGAGCCGCACAGAAGACCCTCAGTTCCCAGCTGCCAGTGCTCTGCGGCAATCACCGCTATTACAGCACTGTCCATTGCGGGGTGCACCTAAATGCCCTCCAGCTTCTAAGAGGTCAGTAGCTAATAATACGTTAATTAGTCTTAACTGACCAATCCATCTCAGTAAAGATGGTCTGGGATAGAGTGCTGTATAAAATGCCTTTCACTTGTGTGTGTCATCATACTTACAACCTGACCCCAAATGAAGGGTGACATTACCTACCATATAGGTAATGCGATTTATGTATGTGCCAGCCAAGGTAAGGTCAACGTTCAAGAGAACAACATCTTATTCGTTGTTCGGTCATTGCTCTAGGACATCAAACAAAAGCCTGAAATCTGTACAGTTCTGTAAAAATTCGCAATAACAACTCTAACACGTTAGGTTATAGAACATGTATTTCAACGTTACAATTTACTTTGCCAACATCTTTCGTTTTATCGATCTGCACGCCTTGTGGTCTCAACACAATAGACTTATAACAATGATGTCACTTCGCTCTAACGGCACTCGACAACAAACTTTTATAAAGCAAATCAGTTATTCAATCTTAGAAACGTTTCTGTCACAATATAACATTCCGTTCCAGGTACCGAACTCATGATGGCACCTGCAACAACGTGAATCGCCCAAGATGGGGTTCTACTATGACCCCCGTCCAACGTTTCCTTCCCCCATCTTACTCCGATGGCATCCAAGCCCCTCGCCGTTCCGTCTTCGGCTCTGCTCTACCTTCAGCCAGAGAGATCAGTTCCACGGTCCACGAAGACCAGCATGTGGAAACACCGGGTATAACGCATCTGCTGATGCAGTGGGGGCAGTTCTTGGATCATGATGTGACGTCGTCGTCACAGTCGCGAGGATTCAACGGCTCGGTGCCGCGGTGCTGTAAAGATGGCGGGCGGGATTTCGTTCCTCGAGAATTCTTGGTGAGTTTTTAGTTTACCAATTTTTGTCTCGAATGCAAAGGAGTACTTTAGATTTAAGACCAAAGTAATGCTCTATTTAGAAACTTCAGAAACTAATTAAAACTTGAAATTTTGCAGCACCCCGAATGCATGCCTATCGAAGTTCCTCCGTCCGATCCATTCTACGGGCCAAAGGGAGTCAGATGTCTGGACTTCGTCCGGTCGTCCCCCGCTCCCCGTGATGACTGTGCCCTGGGCTGGCGTGAGCAGATGAATCAGGTCTCCGCTTACATTGACGGGTCGCCGCTCTATGCCAGCTCGGCGCGACAGTCGGATAAACTGAGACTGTTTAGAAACGGTACGGGGACATTATGTTATGATCTATTAAGATCCCTTGCCAAACCCTAGCTTTCTAAAAGATATGTACGAGACCTTGATATTCAATTGAAAATATCTTCGTACTTAACTCTGCCTGTTAACTATCCATGTAGACATCGAAAAACTCTCTGCTAATAGTGCTAATCATCTTTACATCTCTCCAGGAATGCTCCAGTACGGACGCGTCCAAAACCGCCGTCCATTACTTCCCCCAGAGAGACGAGACGAGCTCTGCCGCGGCGGCGCTGTTTCCTCCGACTGCTTCAAGTCAGGAGACGCCAGGGTCAATGAGCACCCTGGACTGGTCGCCGCTCACATTGTGTGGCTTAGGCAGCATAATAGGTAACATCTAACATATCTTCTGCCAAACTTTTAAGAAATCTGATTGACGGTGCATCAGACAATAGTCTCGTTCATGCTGGCCTTTCTGTGATGTTGTCCAGATTAACTTTGGATGTCAATATACAAAACTAAACCCTACTAAATATGTTTTTCATACAGGATGGCGCAAGAACTGGCGCACCTAAACCCTCACTGGAGCGATGAGAAAGTATACCAGGAAACGCGAAAGATTGTTGGCGCGATGATCCAGCACATCACCTACAGAGAATTCCTCCCAATCGTATTAGGTCAGTCATTGTTAATATCGACATTTCACTCTTTGGACTCGACCTGAAAATGTTCCCATTTTCTCCGCCTTCGGAGGTACCTTTATTAATGCCTAATAGATATAACCAAGACAGTAGACACCCTAGCTAAAGATTTCTGGCTTATAATTCTTACAGTCAAACTATCTTGTTTTCAGGTCAAGAAGTGATGCGCCTGTTCGACTTGGAACCTTTAAAGAAAGGCTACTACAAGGGTTACAGCCCGAAAATCAACCCAAGTCCTGCGAGCTCATTCGGCTCAGCTGCCTTTCGGTTCGGTCATAGCCTGGTGCAGCCTTCCATGGTGCGGTACGACCGGTTTCACAGGCCTATGCAAAACAGTGAGTCTTGGTGTGACAACGTTTTTGTCTTCCATTTACTTCATAAGGCTTGAACCTATTGACTCATTGACATGAAGAGGAGCCGTGACGATTAAGATCAAGCGCTGAGTGTCAAACATTTCTTTACAGATGTCTCTCTCCATAACGAACTCACAAATCCCTCCAATATCTGGAGTATGGGTGCCGTGGACCGACTCCTCCTCGGCATGGTGAACCAGCCAATTCAGAAACGCGACGAGTTCATCACAGAGGAACTGACCAACCACCTTTTCCAAACGCCCTCTTTTGACTTCGGAATGGATCTGGCCGCTATCAATATTCAGAGGGGGAGAGACCATGGAATCGCGCCTTATACTGCTTGGCGGGAGCCGTGTGGGCTGTCGCCAATAAATGAGTTTGAGGACTTGTTTAGAGTGATGTCACCGCGTGCTGTGAGGAGATTGCAGAGTCTATACAGGTACTAAGGATATTATTTAAACTTTTGATCTAAAAGTTGCTGTAAGATGAAATGATCTAAAGGAAAATAGATACCAAACTTATTAAATCCAACATACCTTTTCCTTCACCTAGTTATTTGATTTATTATTTTACTATTTTTTAGGCACGTGGATGACATTGATCTGTTTACGGCAGGCATGTCTGAAAGGCCGGTCGTGGGTGGACTAGTGGGTCCTACGTTTGCCTGCATTATCGCTCAACAGTTCTCAAACCTTCGGAAAGGTGATCGATTCTGGTAAGTGTATCAGGTTAATCAGATCAGTGTAATTTGTTTGTGAGTCAATAAACATACTCGTAAAATAGGTTCCTGAATCATGAGATATTGAAAGAGTACGTAAAATGTGTATATTTAATGCGTATGTTGTTTTAGGTATGAGAATGGAGGCTTCGAATCGTCTTTAACGCCGGCACAATTACAGCAGATACGTAGAATATCGTTCGCCCAAATCTTGTGTCGTACCCTGGACACTATAGACAGCATTCAGCCCTTCGTATTTCTTTCTGCAGACAACACTGACAACGATCGGATATCCTGCCTTAACGGCTTACTGAACAACTTTGATTTATCGCCATGGACTGACGTTAACTCAAGCAATGATATTAGTAAATCTGACGACGAAAGCACTGAACGACCAAACACAAACAGAAAGACTACAACAACCACCAAACGACCTACAACATCTACCAAACGATCTACAACAAAATACTCAACCACAAAAAAGCATCAAAAGTTGACTGGTACTACTAAAACTCCTCAAAAGAAACCAGTTCCTGTTGCAAATAATACTCATAATGCTATAAAACCGAAACCTACACATAGACAAAATAAAACTGACAGCGCAGATGACAAATTGAACACAACATTGACTGACAAAAATGTCATAACGACAACTGAGCAGACTCTACAAAAGATAGATGACAAACTTGACTTTAAAAACAAAAGTCGACGATACGAAGAAGCTGACGCACGGCTCAATTACAATAAACCTACAAAACAATACGGAAATGACTATGACGATGACGAAGAAGTACAAAGTGTACAATCTGTAGTTATAAATAACTTACAACATAAGCGACCCTACAACAGACCGGTAATAGCTGTGACTGAAAACATTGATAAATATACTTACTTGATAAATTACGTGCCTAGATCCACACAGTCCTGGCGAGACACTACAAGAAGAACAACGACAAGACGACCGACTACAAGACGGACGCACGACAGAGACGTAGTGAAAGTAACGTATCAGACTTATGACGACACGTACGGTAGACCTAACAAACCATATTACTTTAACAGATATGACGACAGACATGACAATTACAATAGACAAGATGACAGAAATGACAAATACAAACAAGACGATAGGAATAATAATTACAATAGACAAGACGATAAAAACGACGATTATAATATTAGACTTGAAGACAAAACTGACGACTATAACTACAGAAATAACAAACCTAACACAAACGATGATAATTTTTCTTCTGCTAGATCGAATGACAAATTCCAGACATCTACTACAAATACTGACGCAACTATTGACAAAATCTCCGTAACTGACAAGATTAAACTGACGACTGAAAATCCGTACAAACTAGTTACATTTGGTTATGTAGGCACATACAAAGGCGACATGACAAATAACAAAGGGACAAAAACTGACACAACTCAGACAGTTAGACACGAAGTAATAAGTAAAGACTTCTCAACTTATGAAGACGACAGACTAGATGCGGACGAAAGGAAGAACATGAAACTGTCAACATTTTTCCATTACGAGACTGCGACTAAACCTTACAACAATTTGAGACCGACAAGACGTCACGATGAGGATCAAATACTTGACCTCTCCAAAACGAACAGTAAATATTACTACATTCGGAATGTATTACGAAAATATCCAGATTCAAGTATGACAGACGAGGCAGCAAACAAGACTAAAAGGAAGGAAATACTGAAAGAAAACTATAACAGTCCGGGGCATCCAGTGCCTGTGATGATAGAGGAAAGGTCGTCGGCTGACAAACTGGCGCTCATAGAAGAAACAGAGGAAAAGTCGGCGATCCCAGATCCGGAGAGACTGAGGGTGAAGATCTCCAAGCCGTCAAGTCCGGCAAAGACTCCGTCCGTGGCTTTCCAAGTGATACCCAGTGAAAACAAGTAAGTGGAACACTATCTAAAAGTACAATTCAAAAAATATTAATAAAGCTCACAATCTATCCTTACGTTCTTCTTCTACTGTTATGTGTTGACTTACTTTTACCGTCTCTACTTTTTAAATAATGACTAGAGTCAGCACAATTTACAACAACCACTCATGTCTTATTAAAAATAAATAAATAAATAAATATTATAAGACATTCTTACACAGATTGACTGAGGCCCACGGTAAGCTCAAGAAGGCTTGTGTTGTGGGTACTCAGACAACGATATATATAATATATAAATACTTATATACATAGAAAACGAAACGAAACGACAATAACGAACGACGAAACGATATTAACGAAATATTAAAGAAGCTAATTTTGTTTTGTTTCAGTCCTTCTCAATGGGCGACGTATGAGGAGAAAGACTTGCCCGAGGGTCTGCCACACCGGATGCCTCCGATGAAAATCGACCCGTACGCATTAAAGGAAATCCCCAGACCGTTTGACTTTGGGAACTTAAGGAGGAGACGTCCAGGAAAAAATCACTAGGCCAAACTTTAGCAAATATCCCCCATAAAACTTTACATACTTTTTTATATATTACTGCATAATATTACTGCATTGTAAATAGGTAGTAAATCGCACATAACTTTATTGACAATGTGATTAATATTAATTGAAAGAGAGATGATAAGGCTTAAGAAAATTATTACTCAGTTGCAAGTAACTTGCAAACGATTGAAGACAAAACCTTTATGGACAGTGACATGACTAAAATTGAGCAAACCCACTAGGACCCACTTAGGCAAGGACAACAAATACAAGGAGTGAATGAAAGTATCAATGATGCTCAAGACAACCGTGACATGAATTACAAATTATAAAGACGCACGAGACAGACAATGACTACTGTTTTAAATTTGATCACTAATGATATGTCGAACACGAACTCACTGACGCAATGGACTACGGGACAATGAAGGAAAACAAAGTGGCTTAAATACTGGCAATTAGAGTGACAAATAAATACGAGACGAACAATAACTGACCGACGTGTCTTAAATACAATTGAAACTGACCAAAACGATTTGTATTAAGCGCCCTAAAAACAACTTGTTTAGAATAACCGAAAACTAAACCAGACTAGGACAAACATGACTGATTGACAAAATAATGGAATGTATAAGAAACTAATTAGTAATTTTATAACAAACACAAGACAACTGAAAGGCTGGATAACTAAAATTAGTTTTAGAGAGACTATTAAAGTATCGTGATTGATCGGCTGACAAACAGAAACGTCATTATTGATCTTTTGTATTCACGTTATTCACGTAAATTCAGGAGAATCACGGATGACTTTTACGAGTAAGTTAGTCCAGTCTTAGACTAGACTAGGTAAATTGAGTGTTATATTGTGAGTTAATTAGTGTAATAATTGAGAGTTATAGTATGATACATAGCATTTTGACTGAATAGCACTAGTACATGACCGACATACAATTATATTAGTAGGTAAGACAAGACAGGTATGTAGCTGACTAAAATGCATTTATCAAGGCTGGCCAGTAATGATGAAATGAAGTATTTTTACAATAGATGTCAATTAGGATAGAGCTTGCCTGACTTATATGACTGACAGAATAAACTTACGTGCAGGAGTGACTTAAACGATCTGGTCGAAAATGCTACTATTGATTACCTATAACTAAGAAAAAAAATAACTAAGTAGATAAACCAAATTCGAATAACGCCACTGTCCGACGACAAGTATGACTAAAGACGTGACAGACACAAGACATTAATGACAAAACATTCACAATTAAACTGGCATGACAATTCGACGTTAACTTTGCATCTTAAAAGCAAAAAAAAAATCCTAGGTAAGTTTGTTTTTACTGCAAGACTAGACTGACCTGACTTTAGAACTTGACAATGACTGTTACCCAAGATGACTTTATACGAAACTGACTATTAGTGACAATATCCATGACATTACCAAGAGATGACTGTGATTAATAGTACTGACTTCAATGACGCTTGATTGTAGGGGACAATAATTATATTGACTTATAACTGACATTACCGACTTTGACCGCAACTGATTACCTACTTACCTAATGGCAACTTACTGACAATATATTTTAAATACTGCATGTCGGAAAAGTCTGGCACATCATTTGAAGGGGAGACCCTTAATGCCTATATTTTTCAAAGTTGATGTTTAGCATCATCGATATTTACTATGACTGATAGGTATTGACTAACTGACATTGACTGCAAGACATTGACACAGTAACTGACTAATTGCCAAAAGCTGCAAATGGCACTGAATGACACTTATATCGACTTATAAAATTGATTCAGCCAGCATCGTATCAATCGTATGCCTAGTGCTGACTAGCTGAAATTGACATTGACTGACACCGAGTGATTACAATATAATACTTGATTAGCAGTATCCATCGAACATCGTTTTACTAACATTCACTCTTTTTTGACAGACAACTAACTGACATTGACATGATATTGTTTGACAGTACTACTAGCCACTAGCGAGTCTACGTCGTGACTGGTTTTGACAAACTGCTGGCAGATCTGCTGCGAATGCCAAAATGACATATAACGTTAGGTACTTGTGACTGACACGGACTGTAATACTGGTAGTTTACTTGACTAAGTACTGACAACTGAGCGTCACTGATATTGACTAACTGACATTGAAATTGTTAACTCATACGGACTGACTGAATGCTAGTGAAAGTAGTGAATCTGACAAACGAACTAACCGACAGTGATTTTGACAAACTACTAACTAAACGTTACTGAAAGTATCAATAGGAATAGTATATTGACTAAAACAAAGTAATAACCACAAAATTAAAATTTTGAAAAGCCCCCCACTGCGACATAGTGAACCGATTTTCATGAAACATGGCTAAGAACACTCCCGACTAACTCAGCTTTCATACAAAAAAAACTAAATCGAAATCGGTTCATCCGTTCGGCAGCTACGATGCCATAGACAGACACACACACAGACAGACAGACAAACAGACAGACATACAGACAGACAGACAGACGGATAGACAGACAGACAGACACGTCAAACTTATAACATTATAGCGACGACCGGTCTGGCTCAGTCGGTAGTGACCATGCCTGCTAATCCTCGGTCCTGGGTTCGAATCCCGGCAAGGGCATTTATTTATGTGATGAGCACAGATATTTGTTCCTGAGTCATGGATGTTTCCTATGTCATATAAGTATGTATTTATCTATTTAAGTACGTATATCGTCGCTTAGCACCCATAGTACAAGCTTTGCTTAGTTTGGGGCTAAGTTGATCTGTGTAAGGTGTCCCCACCAATATATTTATTTATTTTATAATTTATAACACCCCGTCGTTTTTGCGTCGGGGGTTAAAAAAGGATTGGTACTAAATCTGACTTACTATATGACTGACTATATAACCGAATATTACAGACTTAAAACTTCTAAGATACTTAAGTGACATAAAAGAATATTGTTATTTACATACACTGCTTAGCCGATAAGTAGTTCATCTGACTAAATGATATGAACTGACACGGACTGACTGACTATTGTTTAATCTGACAAATCTGACAAACAAGGCAAACTGACATTGAAACTTATTGCCGTCAATTTTGATTAACTGGCCCTGATCGTGACACTGACAAATTGACAATAACACTGACTGAAACCGATTCTGACAAACACTGACAGTTACTGACCATCTTTGACCGCATATAATACCGGACACTTGATGTCAATATCCGTCAAGTATAATGGATTATCTGACACAGACTTAACTGATTTGACTAACATTGACAGCCAATCGATAAAACCGACTGACATGTGTGACATTGACCTAAGTAACCGACACTGACACATATAGATATCGACTAACCGACAACTGACGACTACTGACAATGACCGATAAACTGACACATAATTGCCTTACACTGACTGTAAGTTACACTAAATTAAACAGTTACTGACTGACTGAAAATGATACAGACATGACTAATAAAAAAAAAAAAGATATTTATTTACCAACACAGCACAAAATGGACATGTAAGGACTTATAAAAACTTAGTAAGTAAAATTACAGATGTGTGTGCAGTAAAATGGATGAGACAATAAATAGTAGATACAGATTCCGTGTCAGCGCTATACGCTTACAAGCGGAGTCTGAAAACAGCAAACCCGCCTAGCGGGTTGCTATCAGATCAGTTACTGATCTGATAGCAACTGTACATGTCTTAAATAAGTTAAGTAACTGATAACAACGCTGACTTTAACTGTACCGACTGCATTGAGTGATACTAAGGGCCGGTTGCATCAAACCGTCTGTCACCGTTAAAGCGTTCGTAAAATTTTATAGTATGGGAAGTTCCATAGACGTCAGCTGCGTGACGATGATGTGTCTGTCAAATGTGGTTGATGCAACTGGCCCTAAATGTATGTTATATAACCAGAACTGACAGTAAACAGAAACGACAGATAGAGACTGATCAATTTGATTAAACATGAGATTATTAATTTAGTGTAGTAAAAAAATACTCATACTGACACTATTTCTGACATATATGATATCTATGACCTAATAGTTAAACAACGCGACGCAATAGTTAAACTGCGAAACAGTGACCACAACTGACTGTGACTGACTGACCTGTTTTAAGATGAATTACAGGCCATTATTCTATACCCAAATATTTAAGGAATTATTCTTACGAATAACAGTTTAAGTTTATATGGACACTGAATAACGGCCTGTGACTGACAGAGAGTGATCTATATATGACAATATTTTAAATTAGTGTTTAAGCAAATATTGGTTAAGTAGAAAAGTGTAGTTATGAAAGTTCCATATTTATGGAAAAGCAAGGGTTCTAAACTTTTCTATTTAACTGAAAAAATATTTATAATTCGATTATAGAATGTAATTTTATGGTGCAGTCGGCATTTATAAACCCTTAACGTTTTGTTTAAAAGTTAGTAATGGTTATTAGGAAAATAAAATAATAATTGGATTTTTTAATGCTGACTGTACAAATATTTAAAAAGAGCAACGAATTTATTAACATTTACTTATAATGATAATGAATCTCAGTATAGTTACGTAATTTGATTTACTTAGTAAGATAAAACATGATGTTTTGGTTCTGATAATGAAACTAACCACCGATGTTTCTATAAGTGTGTGTACTCGTAAACAGTTTGTTATCAATTTATCATAGATACGAACCTTGTTTTATGTAAACATATAAAGTACAGAATATTACTAAACAAAATGTGAAACATTGATTTTTCTACTTATTTTTGAATATTATGTTGATGTTTGCTTATTATAGTTTTGAAGTAAATAAAAGTTAATAAAAATTTACATCTTTTATTACATCACAATACAATTATACATTTTTGTATGCTTATAATTTCTAAATCATATACTAGTATGTGTGGTACTTCAATGATATATTAAATCCATAACAATAAATAGCCAAATATAGTAAAATTAAAGTAACATATTAATATTTTTAAGATTTTTTTTTATTGTTTCGTTTTATTTTTGTTTATTTAAAGTACTTATTAATTCTTTATTTTTGACTTGTGTAATTGATAAATATAGTTTACAACCAGTTACAGGTTTATAAGTAAATCTCTTACAATATCATCTTATAAATCTGAGGTCTTAAAACATTTATACTTTTGGCATGATTTTGGTTCATTACATTTACAGTCATTTATTACCAGTCACTAACAAATAGTGATCTAAATAAATATTATTCTAAATGCTTATTTATTTAAGTACAATGAACTCTATAACAGACTAGTCACATCAACAATAAAAATATATTAAATTAATGATCATTTCTAATAAATATGGTAAACAAATATTTTTACGCATGAAAAATAAATATGGTAAACTGCATTCTTTACTAGGAGTCAAGTAACTGAATACATAAAAATTCCAGCAAGTTTTAGGTTGTTTTCCAGAGAATGTTGGATGGTCCATGATATTGAACAAAGACCTTTAAGTACTTTAAATTTACTAAGCAACTTAACATCAAAGTTGAGACTCAAATTACACCGATATATTTAATCCCTCTCAGGATAAAACTGAGACAAATTTTTGGCCATTTCTTGTGCCAGCTCTTCAGTGCTCGCACACAAAACTCTGCGTGACAGCACATCAAAGGGGCCCCCTGCGGGGTCAATACAAACACCACCTGCTTCCCGGACAATAATGTCACCAGCAGCTACATCCCATGCGTGAATACCAAATTCAAAGTTAAGATCAGCTCCTCCCATCGCCACCATGCACATATTCAAGGCAGCAGATCCCAATGTTCTAATCCCATGGGCCTTAGTAACAATCATTTTAAAATTTTCAAAAAGAACTTTCTGTCTTTCAGGGTCTCGACTTGTACCAGGCTCTGTCATGATCAAAGCTTTACTCAACTCCTTAGTTTGAGACACATGTATCTGCCGCCCATTATAAAATGCACCATTACCTTTTTTTGCTGTGAACAACTGCTCCAGAATAGGATTGTATACTATACCAGCTACTGCTTCCTTGTTGATAAGAAGTCCCAAAGAGATGCAGCTGTGTGGAAACCCGTGGACAAAATTCATAGTTCCGTCGACTGGATCGATGACCCATGTAGGCGCATCGGTTAGCTCGCATTTCGCGCCGTCAGACACCGCTTCCTCGCCGATAAACTTATGATCGGCATATAATTTTGAAAGCCCTCCCACCAAAGTTTCTTCTACCTTTTTATCTATTTCTGTTACAAAATCGATATCGCACGACTTCAATACAAATTCCTTGCATCCAGTAATATGATCTTTTATAAGGTTTCCGCAAGTTTTAACCAAAGACAGCGCCGACTCGAAGTATTCGTCGACTAAAGCAGACTGATCTGCCATCGTGCAAAAGTGGTTGTGGTACGGTTTAAAAACAAACCCTACAGCACAACTCAGTACTCGTTTAGAACAAGTTAATTGAATTATAATGTTAGATAAATAAATTCTGATCAGTTCAGTTCAGTTTTTAGTTCTCATGGCATCTGTCCATTGGGACAATTTCGCCAGCGTCTAGGTTGTGGGAGCAGAGAATTCCTTTGAAGGTCTTGATCGTTTTCTATCGAGTTCTTGATCGGTTGAGAGAGCTATAATCCTAAGGGAGGAAAAAAAAGAAAAGAGCCAGAGTTATATAGAGGGAGAGTTGGAGCCCTTGGGGCAATAACTTAAATATTTTTAGTTACTCGAAAGAGAGAGGGAACAATATATCATGAGAAAGAGAACTGAGTATTCATAGTTTGATATTAAAGTCTGCCATGAATTTAGCCAGAACACAGACAAAGGGAGAGTTCGTCAAGGACAGAAGGTAGTTCATATTGACCGGTCTTTGAATATAGTCAGGAAGAAAATCGTATAAACTGGCATGAATATTAGGGCAGTTGAAAAATATGTGATCAATAGTTCCCTCTTCAAGACCACACTCACATATAGAGTGATCCAGTATATGGATTTTAGCCAGCCAAGCAGGGCAAGAGTTGTGGCCCAAACGAAGACGAATGATAGAAGATGTAATGACTTTGGAGAATTTATGAAATCTAAAGAACCATGGTCTAACAAGAATATTGGGTTGAATACTATGATATCGACTTCCAGAGGATTGACTAGTAATCTTCCACTCCTCATTCCAGAGTCTGTTGAGGTCTGTTTTAGCAGTATTACGAAGGTCCTGCATATAGCAAGTGGGGTGAGAAGAGGGGCAACCAATGTCTATAGCTTGTTTAGCACAAGCATCAGCCTGTTCATTGCCATCTATTGCACTGTGACTAGGAATCCAAGCAATAGTGACTTCCAAACCAAGAAGAGAGCATTGATGAAGGGACTGTCTAGTCCTGAGGGTGATAGTGAGGTTATCCTTTGATCGGAGAGGGAATTTATGTAAGTCTTGAAGACAGCTGAGGGAGTCTGAAAGTATTAGAGCCTTTGGGATTTTATGGGATAGGATGAATGAGACTGCTTCATAAATTGCTACAGCTTCTCCTGTAAACACCGATGAGGGAGAAGGAATTTTGAAGCTTAAGATTAATTTATAGCGAGGGATCCAAACAGCAGATCCAACAGGACCATTCCGCGAAAGTTTCGAAGCATCTGTATAGACTGGAAGATAATCATGCCATTTTTCGTCTAAAAGTTTTAAGAAGATATTATTAGCATTAGGACAATTCTTGTTGATGCCCAAGGAAAATATAATATTTGGACGAAATACTAGGGAATCATAATCAAGTAGAAAGACCGGATTACCTGGAGAAGTCCACATAGGAGTGGAATCAAGTAATTTCTGGAAACTTTTAACCAGGCAGGGAAGATCTTTATGAGTCCAATAGTCAGAGGTTGGGATAATGTTAATCAGATTGTTAAGATGAACCAAAAGAGGGTGAGTTGATAGTTGAGCAGCTCTGAAAAAAAACCGGTCTGATAAAAACTGCCGCCGAAGGCTTAATGGGGGTTCAAGGCATTCAACTTGAAGAGCATTAGAGGGAGAGGAACGCATGGCTCCACAAATGATACGAAGACATCTCGATTGAATCTTAACAAGTAGGGAAAGGGCAGCCTTGTTACAAGGTTCTAATAGGAATGAGCCGTAATCAAAATGACTCCGGATGATAGCATTATATAAAATCTTTTGAGTCATAGGATGGGAACCCCACCAAGCCCCAGAAAGCGATCTCAAAACATTCACCCCTCTTTCACATTTTTTTTTAAGGTAATTAAGGTGAGGAATACCTGTGAGACGAGAGTCCAGGAAAAGTCCCAGAAATTTGACAGACTCCAATACAGGGATCACTTCGTCATTAAGAGTTATCTCTATATAAGGAGATTGATATTTACGAGTAAAAACAACAACCGAGCTTTTTGCAGCTGAGAGGGATAAGCCATGATCTGACAGCCAGTTGTTGAGGTAGAAAAGAGCGGAATTTAAAGCTACTGTACAGTCAGAAATATCCTTGGAAGCAAAATAAAGAGCGATATCATCCGCATATTGAAGAATGTCGCAAAAGCAGTTAACAGATTTATCTAGATCAGAAGTGTAAAGGCTGTATAGAATGGGGCTTAATACAGAACCCTGAGGAAGTCCCTTCCAGACATTTCTGGGGGAAAGAAGAGATCCCTGGTGACGAATGTAAATCAACCGGTCCATGAGGAGATTACAAATGACATTGACCATTCTTGCCGGCAAACTCAGATGTAGCATTTTCTGCCTGAGTAGCGGAAGCTGGACGTTGTCATAGGCAGAGGTTACATCAAGAAAAACCCCCACCAGAAATTCTCGTCTTGAGTATGCTAAACGGATATCCGTGGTAAGGATACTTAAACTGTCCATAGTACCCATTCCTCTACGAAAGCCAAATTGAGAGGAGGAAATAATCCCTTTGGATTCTAGAATCCATTCAAGTCTATTTTTCACAAGATGTTCCAAGATTTTAGCTAATACAGAGGAAAGGGCTATGGGTCTATACGACATAGCATCGCTAGGGTCTTTGCCCGGTTTAAGAATAGGTATAATTATTTGTTTTTTCCAAGTGTCCGGAACGGTCCCTGATGAATAAATTTTATTCATGATGGAAAGTAAAATTGCTTTAGCAGGGTCAGGGCAGTGCTGGATTAAAGAATAGGAAATGCCATCAATACCAGGTGAAGAGTCCCGGAGGTGTTCTAATACAGAGACTAGCTCTGAGAAGGAGAACGGTTCATCCATTTTATCGGAAGAATGAGAAGAAACAGGGAAGGCAGAAGGAATAGCATCTTGGGAAGGCACTGAAGGGGGGGCCAGTCTATCAACAAAATCTTCAATCCACCCAGAAGAATTATTAGACAAAGGATTAGTATGAGGCAGAGAACTGCGGAAACGCTTTATATTTTTCCATACCAAAGATGGCGGAGAGCGAGGGGATAAACTTTCACAAAAACGGGTCCACCCAAGGCGTTTTTTGGAGGACAGAAGGCGCTTAGTCTGGGCCTTGATAGATTGGAATTCTAGGTATTTCTCTAAGCAAGTAAGGTCACTAGAAAATGCATCCTCTGCCATATTGCGTTTTTTGACAGCCTCGGTACAATCAGAGTCCCACCATGGAGGGGAGGATAATTTGCCCTTGAAAGAATTTTTTAAAGGGATGCAGGCATCTGCTGCCTTAAGAATGACCTTCATAAATTCAAAGTATAAATCTATAAAGTTGTCATCTAGGACAGGAGGGAAGGACCCAATATCCATAGAGACCATGGAAGAAAATTCAGGCCAATCAGCTTTATCCAGTCTATATTTTAGAAGAGGAGGGGAGGAGTTAAGAGGGGAAGAGGAAGCAGAAGGCTGGGAAATTAAAATAGGTAGGTGATCACTTCCATAGGAGTACGGGAGAACTTCCCATGAAAATCGCGTGGCTAGAGCCGGAGAAGACAGTGTGAGGTCTACATGACTAGAATTCTGTGTAGGAGGGGTTCTCCTTGTAGGTGAGCCATCATTTAGTAAGCACAGGTTGGTTTCATCGAGCAACATCAGCAATCGAGGAGAGATGGAATCGGAATAATTTGAGCCCCACATGGTATTATGACAATTAAAGTCGCCCATCACTATCAATGAACCGGGCAAAGACACAAGAATAGACTCTAATTCCGAAATAAGATGACAATTTGGGTGAGGGATATATAAAGAGACAAAAGTTAAACCCATGACTTTACATGCTGTAATTTTTAATCCATCCGAGTGCTGAGGAAGGTTGATGGAAGAAAAGGTGAGAGAGTGTTTAATAAAAAGGGCACAACCACCCTTACCATTTGCATTGTCGTCTCTGAGACATGAAAAGCCGGGAATCCGGAAGGAAGAGCCAGGCCTTAACCAGGTCTCAGAGACAGCAATAACAGACAGATTGTATTTATTAACTAAGGAGCATAAATCAGATTTTTTATTTCGGATGCTTCTAACATTCCATTGAAGGATCGCCGTAATAGCCATTTTTGCACGAATTAACTAATGAGGTGAGTTGTTCCACCATGGTGAAGACATTGTTCGGTAGACCGTCCGACCAACGGCGAATGAGGTCCATAAGAGCGGCCATTAAAATATTGAGTATGTTATCATTAGGAGTATAATCATTATTAAGGCAGCAGCCGTTTCCCTGAGATGGAGAGGGAGTCCTCGTGATGTTGTCGTGAGCGGACCTATCATAACTTTTGCCTGGGGATGGGGGGGGACGCCGAGGGGTAAATACAGTTTTCCTGTAGGACACATGGTTAGAAGGGAAAGCGGAAGATTGAGGAGGATTGATATCAACCGGAGGGGAACGGGGCTGGGATGGGCGGACAGAATCAGCAAATGAACGCTGGACAGGCCGGAACCGGCGGGAAGCTTCGGTATATGAAATGTTATGCTCTGACATAACCATTTTAATGGATTTCTGTCGACCATGTTCTGGGCAAGAAGGATTAGTGGCCGAATGAGGGCCGCTGCAGAATAGGCATGTAGCTTGTTCCAGGGGAACTACACAAGATTCGCCCTCATGGGGTTGAGCGCATTTAAAGCATCTAGGTTTAGACCTACAGGAAATCTTAATGTGGCCAAAGCGACAACAACGGTTACATTGAATGGTGGGAAGTTGATAAATGTCCACAGACAGCGCGGTAAAGTAACAGAAAACCTTATCTGGGAGGGATTGGCCAAGGAAAGTAAGAGCTACTGACTGGGTGGGGATCCATTTCGTCACACCATCATCGATGATTTTTCTATTCAGGCGACGAGCCTTTATTACTTTGATGCCCGTAGGGCAGTCAACGCAGTTGACAAGGTCCTCAAGTGTCCAGTCAATGGGAATGTTCCTGACTAACCCTGTACGGGTAACGTTAAATAAGGGAATGGAGCCAGTATATTGATTGTTGTCCTTAAGAAAGGAACCGTTTAGGAAGTTGTTGGCCGAGACAGCATCATCAAATGTGACAGTAAGGCGACTACGTCCACTGGAAACAATGCCCCCCTTGCTTATGCCCTTGATCTTATTGACAAACATTTGCTGGGCAAAGTTCAAAATTTTGAATGGAGATCCATTTGCGTCCGCCTTGTGGATTTGCACGATAAATGGGCCCGAATCGGAGGGGCTGTAATTAATTTTAGTACCAGGGGCATATTCCGGTCTTGTGTAAGTATGTTGAACCGAGGCGGAAGCAGGGGTTTTATCGTTTCTCTTTTGAAGAGAGGAATTAGAATCGTCATCCAATTTGCGCTTTTCGGATTGGCTCATGTGAGCGTCATCGGGCAAGGGAACCAAAGATGGCGGCAAAGAAACACCGCCGCCCCCATCCGGGGGCTCCTCGTCGGGCATCTCCCAATAAATAAATAAAGGAAACTTACAGACCCGATGAAAAACAGCAATCACATACACAAAAAACCACACAACACGACCCGGAAAACACAACGAAACACAGAAAAAGGCTATTAAATAGCAGAGGAAATCACGAGCACTACCAGCAGGCGGAAAGACGCTACCGGAAGTCTAAATTCTGATTACTTTTGTAAAACACACAATTTCAACAATTCGACACTTTTGACATTGACAGCAATGACCTTCAAATTATTAATTTTAAATTACGTTCCAAAACACGCATAGTAAGTGAAAGCTCTAATAAGTATTGTTTGTCATTTTATTTATAAACTGTTTAATTGTTGAAATTTTATTGTTACCACATTGTTACCACGGAAGTATAACTAAAGCAAAGAATATAATACTCACTAGGAGAAGAACACCAACTTCATACAAAAAAATGTCCCCTGCCAATCACACACACACGCACACACACACACTTACACACATTCACACGTTTATACTAGTAGCGGTCACAATCAAATTCCAACGGACATTTGGAACTAAAATTGACAACCGGTTTAGCGCATGCGCATGCATTGTCTAAAATGTCTAAATCTGCGTCCGCGGTTGCGCGACGGCAGACGTCCGCGTAGTATGTTCCTAGCCTAGCTTTACAAGGGGTCTTATCTTACTAGGCAGAGAGTTAACAGGCCTTGTTTATGTCTAGTAGCCTATTGTTATATATTTGTGTCTAGTAGCCTATTGTTAAGCTAGGAACATACTACGCCCCCCCCCTAGGGTGCCCACCTTGCCGTGGTGGGGGGGCTTAGTAACCGTGGACTGGTCACCCACGGTGAAGCTAAGAGGTACCCAGGGCCGGCCGGTTTGGGGAGCTGGCTGGCCCGAGGTGGTCGCTCTAAGTGGGCTTGTAAAGCCCACTTAAGACGCGTCTGGGAGGACTGCGGTGGGAGGGAAGATCCGGCAGTATGGGATGCCGCTCTGTGCCCTCCCACGGTAGCCGAGTTGGGATCGCAGGGGGAGAGGCGTGATGGTATAACGGTGCGCCACTCTCCCTACCCCCTGCGACCTTGGCGGGGCTGCTCCGCTGTAGCGGAATTGGTGGGGCCGCAAGGGAAGAGGAGTGCCGGTATTACGGTGCGCCGTTCTCCCTATCCTTTGCGGTCGACTTGGTTAGCGGTGGAACCAAAGACCATTTCCACCGCTGGGCGCCGGAACATTCTGGCGCCCATGGCCTCTTTGTGGCGGACTCGAGGGGGTCCGTCACTGTACCTATAAGCGGCCGAGGAGGAAGGTGCGCCCTGTCATCCGGCTATCCACTCACTGTGGAGGGCCTTTGGGCATCCGCGGAGAAGCTGCACGTGGGCGGCTGCCACCGGGGTCGCCGTTGTGAGCGCAAGTGTTCCGGTAACCCCGCCAACAAAGCGGCGAGGTGGCATGTGGGGGGGTTTTTAGTGGGTAGGTATACCGTGGCCTCATTAGCCAATACGGGAGTCCCACATAACCACTAGGGTCCCCCCTCGCACCCTAGTGGTATGCGGAACGCATCCCCCCCCCCCCCCCAAAGAAAAAAAAAAGGAACATACTACGCGGACGTCCGCGGTCGCGCGACCGCAAGTAAAGCAATAATTGAAGCAATAATATGCAATTGAAGGATAAATAAATAAAATCTACATGTTTGTGTACTTATTACACTTGACATTTTGTATTCACTGCCAGTCAAACATAGGTAGAAGATCTGAAATGAGTCCAGCAGTTGGATGGTGCATCAAGAATTTTTTCTATAAGTATGTATGATATTGATTTAAAGAAAAATTCATTTCTACTTAACCAAACATTCACAAGCTTCTTTGACCAGTCTCCTCAAAAGAAGTTGTTTTTTTTTCTTTAAAAAAATTATAATTATGTAGTTTGAAACTGTCGACTAGACGTGACGGGGCGCGAGAGTACCTATAAATTAGATAAGAAATAACCAAGGATCACAAAGGAGTAACGACGCGATATCCTTATCTTTCCTACTGTAACTATCTTCTATATCCTGCAGCCTCCTCCCGTTCGTTTCAGGTAGTATAAACGTGAGAACAATAGCACATACTCCAGTTACACCGGCATAAGTACTGTACATTACCGGTTCTCCGGACAATAACAAGTCAGGGGTCACTTTAACGCATACAGAGAGTAAGCCGAAACATATAACACCACTTAAACCAGATCCTACACCTCTCACCTTAGTAGGATACAGTTCCGCTATAAAAGACCATCCTAAACTGGCTATAGCGCTGGCTATAGATATGTACAACAGAAAAAGTGCTAAAGGCAAAATATATAAGTTTTTATAAACCCCGCAAATCCCTAAACCTAACAGAACAACAGTTGTCCCGTAAGCAGCAGCTACAAACGTTAATTTACGACGCATTTTCTGACCAAACAAGCAAACTATAATACTTACGAATATTCTTATCAAATCTATCACCATTATAAGATAGAATGTTGCTATCTGGATTTCGCCAAACATACCTCTTAATAAATCGTAAGCGTAAAATGGAAATGCGTTCACACCGCACATTTGAATTGTCATGAAGATGAAAACGACGGCTATAGTTGGTCTTATAAATGAGCTACTGCGCAAAGTTTCGAACAGTTCTTTTGCATTGAATGTAGAAGTTTTCCCTCTGTGTTTTTCGATCACATATTGCAGCTCGCTTTCTGCTGCTGCCCCGCTTCCTCTAAACCACCTAAAACTTTTAATACCTTCCTCCTCCCTTCCTCGAGCTATCAGCCAATAAGGGCTTTCTTTTATAAAGTAGAGCATCGCACACATCATTGTACTGGGCGCAACACATACCAAAAGCGACGTCCTCCAGTAAATGAATGAACCTATGACATGGCTTAGGAGTACTCCTAATGTTAATGCTACAGATGGGAAAAGGAGTATGATGCCTCTGTATTTTGGGTCGCTTATTTCTCCTAAATAGATTATGGCGGTTGGACGGATGGCGCCGAAACTTAAACCAGTGAGGAACCTGAAAATAAATAATCTTGTAAGTTGTGCATTGCATGTCTAATCATCTACACTTAAAATTTTTCTATCGACTAATGCGCGGTTAAGCTATATTACCAAGTGTTAATGATTTTTATAAACAACGCCAAAACGCACTGACCTGCCAACCATCATTGTAGAGAAGTCGTCAGCAAACGCCATAACCAGCCATCCGACCATGAAAGGGAAGGCCAGGATGATATGAACAATTCTCCTTCCCAAGCTATCCAGCAGAGTTCCGACGCACACGCAGCCCAGGATCGAGGAAATTGGAGCTAGGGATGCTGAAAACATCATTCATTGCATGAAGTGCAGAGCGCAATGAGAAATGGCTTAACTTCTTGTAATTATGTGGATTATTATTGTGATGATCGCGACGTAGTATTTAAAGAACTAACCTATCCAAGATCCAAGTTCTGACCCCCAGGAGAGGGAGGAATCCTGCGCCAGCTCCGGGAGCAGAACGGCACTGATGCCATTAGTCAGGCCCGCAGACAAGTATAGGAGGCATGACGCGACAGTTGCCAGCACCTACAATAGTTTTCACAGCATATGCACAGCCTAGCAATAAAAGAGAAAAAAATAATAGGGGCGCTAGTCTGTCAACGGTTTTGCAAGTGGAAACTACTGACACTTTTGTATTAGAACAGTTCAATCTCTACTCCTTTTGCCGAGCTAAATTTTTTAATTTACCTTTATAAACATAAACGTAACCTCCTCACGATCACTTTATGACTTCTGTAACGAGTAAAACACGACAGCAATGAAACTGCTTCATATCTTGGATTTAATATGAAGAATTTTTTTTGGCAAATTCGATTGCGTTATATTAGAGGTACAAAAGTCTACTACCTCATATATCCATCATCAGACCATCAGTTTCATCGTCATTATAATATTGCAATGATCTGTGCGTAACCGAATGCACAAACGCTTCACGAAACGCTACGCACACAGTCTTCCATAATATACATACATATGGCACAATTTCAAGTATTTCAACATAATGGATAATAATAGAGCCAAGGGAGATAAAACTAAAGCCTCCGCCACACAAAGTGTTTTGATAGCGTAGCGTTAGCGGAGCGCAATGATAGCGGTGCGCCGGACGAACGCTGGCGTTCCGCTCGCAGTCCGCGTGCAATCCGCGCTCGTTAGTTCCCGCCGGCGACCGCTGGGCGCAACGCCAGCGTTCGTCCGGCGCACCGCTATCATTGCGCTCCGCTGACGCTCCGCTAACGCTCCGCCTACGCTCCGCTAACACTCCGCCTACGCTCCGCTAACGCTCCGCCTACGCTCTCAAAACGCGCATATGTGGCCGAGCTTTAAATGTACCTATGCCCCTCCCCTTGGCATATGTACCATGATTCAATATTTGTATCCTGCTTGCACAAGCAAATTCTATTTACATTTAGGTATATAAAGCTGTACTCACCTGTTTGTATAAATGCCGAGAATCTTGAATGTCATTATTTTTTATTCCCAACACAAATATTTTATTTGTTTTCAAAATTTTCATTACAACTCAAATGCTTTTTTACACTCATATGTAAAAATAGGAATAAAATTAAAAAATGAACAGCCGTTTTATTCTTGTACTTATACCGTAGTTTTTTGTTAAACAGCCACGCGTGACTAAGCCTTGTTGAAAACTAAATTATTTTTTTATTGCTCGCTCAGATATTTTAGTTAGTCTGAAATGTAATACTGAATTCGTGATTTAACTAAGACCAGTGCATTTGCTGGTATGACATACCTACAGATTTGACGAATTGCCAATGCGAAGATAGTTTCTTCAAGCAACAACTTATGCTCTTTTGAATAAGTATTTGTTTTACAACAGGGTAAAATTGTTTGTACCACACCAACTGGTAAAGGCTGTTTTTACACTATTTGAAAACAGATAGCAAAATTGCATTTTATCCACAAGAGTGCAAGGTAATCACGGTCTATATCCCGGTCAATATAAGTCTAATGAAAATAACCGTGAATCATACAAAACTCTTAATTTCATACAAATTTTAACTTGATGTCTTGAACTGGCTGGTAGAATTTACCTGAAAATGATGATTTTGAATCATAAATAAATTGAGGGATTTGCTTTTGTTGGATGTTTTATTGTCAGAATTTTGTTCGTGTTGGTGTGGTGAAAAACGTTGTTTCACTCTGTGGCAAAGTTTAACCTACGCGCCTTGAAACCCTCGCAACGCTCAAGATTTCACATTCTGAACCGCTCGCTCGCGGTTCAATATTGGCACGTACGGTTAAACAAC
Organism: Leguminivora glycinivorella; assembly: GCF_023078275.1. NCBI lineage: Eukaryota > Metazoa > Arthropoda > Insecta > Lepidoptera > Tortricidae > Leguminivora > Leguminivora glycinivorella. The sequence continues at coordinate 18,601,232 of NC_062984.1, forward strand.
TTTGCCCCCTTGTATAACAATAACTATTTATATTGACACCAGGGGCCGTGGTGGGCCGGCCAGTGGGCCGCGGAGCAACGGCCAACTGCGGGAGGGACGTGCCGCTTCCAAATTCTGGTGGGGCGGCTCCGGGCGCCATTGACGACGCTACTGCACCCCAGGGTGTGGATGCGCAGTCGGGTGGAGGAGTAGCCCCAACCAGGAGGCAGAAGAGGCGTGCGAAGGCGCGGGCGAACCGAGACGCGCAAGAGGGGGCCGGACCCTCCACTAGTGGGGCGGGGAGGCAGGCAACTAAGAGGTCACTGGGGGCCAGTGGCGACTCTTCTCTGCTCGCTGGCGACCACAAGCGAACAAGGGTGGGGGGGACGTTCGCTGAGGTAGCGGCGAGCGAGAAGATGGCCATCGTCCCAGTGACCTTTCCAGAGGAGAAGGTGTTGTTGGAGCATAGGTCGGCCATAGTGAGCGTCCTGCTCGTGGCGTTAGACGAGGCGGCCGATCCTATGCCCGACATCACGTTAGGTGCTGTCACGGGGGGTGCGCTTCACATCACCTGCGGAGGAAGCGACGCAGTGGGATGGCTCCGCTCGGTGATCGGAAGAGGAGAGATCGGCGGGCGGCGCCTGAAAGTCGTGGCTGCCAAAGATCTGCCGAAACCGGTCAAGATGGCCTGGCGTACGGCGATTGATGGCAGTCAGGACGTGGCGCTGGCTCTGCGGGTGATGCAGAGGCGCAACCCCAAACTCCGCACCGACGAGTGGAAGGTGGTCGACACCGTGATGTCGGAGCTGAACACCAGGCGCATCGTCCTGATGGACCAGGTGTCAGCTGACGTCATCAGGGAGGCCGGCTACGTTCTGCACTCGGGGCTCGACACCAGCCACTTCAAGCTCCTGGAGACGGGGAAGGAGCGTGAGCATGAAGAGGCTGGGGTGGAGCCCGGTACGGACGGGGGGAGGGGGACTCGGCGGCCGACAAGGCTGCGGGCGCCGCGGGGGCGGCGACGGGGAGGCCCCGGAGCGGGACGCGCCGCCTGGCGCTCCTGCGGAGGTGGCTGGGGACCGGTCGGAGGCGGGGGAAGTGGTGCTAGTCGGGGAGAGTCTCGCTGGGCTGCGCTGGGCCCGAGAGTCGTCACCGATCTCGTCGATGGCGGGCTCGGAGGACCTGCGCGGTCTGGAAGAACTCTACCTGGAGGGCACCACTTCGCCCATGTCCTGCGACAACACGGTCCAGGAGGTGGCCGCTGATCTCAGCACCACCAAACACTAACCGCCGTAATGGAGGGGCTAAGGTGTGTACAAATAAATTTACAACACAATAAGGCCGCCACTGCCCTTCTGGCCAGGCAGCTAAAAAGCGACAAGTTCGACATTGCCCTTATTCAGGAACCATATATTTACAAGGGAGAGATAAGAGGCTTGAATGGTACTGGCGGGACGATACTGTATATCTGCTCCGAAAGTAATATGAGGACATGTATTTATGTTAAAACCGGCATTGATGCTATGCTTCTAAATGCTTTCTGTTCCAGGGATCTGACCACGGTCAAGATCCAGAATAAAGGGGGGTAAGGCACTAGTCATCTCATCAGCCTACCTTCCTTACGAGGCGGCGGATCCCATCACCACACAACTGCGGGATCTCGTCGACTACGGCAGCCGGGCGAACACTGACCTGATCATCGGCTGCGATGCGAATGCACACCACGTCATCTGGGGAAGCTCGGATGTCAACAGAAGAGGAGAGAAGGTACTGGAATTCCTGGTAAGCTCTTCACTACAACTCTTGAATAAAGGCAATGAGCCGACATTCGTCAATGCTAGGCGAGGTGAGGTCATTGATATAACGCTAGCGTCCAACAACGCAAGTAATAAAGTTAGTTCATGGCATGTCTCTGGGGAGATTTCTTTATCGGACCATAGATATATATGCTTTAGGTATACCACTAAGATCAAAGTAGAAGTTATACTAAAACGGAATCCCAGGAATACCAACTGGTTATCGTTCAAGGATGACCTTAAGGCGGACCTGGGAAACCCCAATGGTAAGCTAAACTCTATTATTGACATAGAACTTGAAGCTGACAAAATAGGGCAAGCCGTCCATACGGCTTGGACAAATAACTGCCCGGAAAAGAAAATCCTGGCGAAGAAGGTACCCTGGTGGAATCCGGAGATAGCAAAACTCAGGAAAGAAACTAGGGCTGTCTTTAACGATGCCAAAAGAAGTAATGATTTTGAGCTCTACGCGCGAAAACTCACAGAGTATAGCAAGGCAGTGAGAAAAGCGAAAAGGAAAGCGTGGAAAAACCACTGCGATCAAATCGGTTCCATTCCGGAAGGCATGAGACTCACGAAGGCACTAGCCACAACGAAGTCAGTCCCACTCACCTCTATTAGAAGGAGTGATGGTGGAATGACTGAAACGGGGCTAGAGACCCTCAAGGTGATGTGTGCCACACACTTTCCAGGCTCGATAATAAATCAGAGTGTACCAGACGATGAACCAATTAGTGTTACGGAACAGTGCACTCGCACGACCAGGCATAATTGGGACACGTCGAAAAAGGTAGTAGACCACAACAAAATACAATGGGCATTATCGACATTTCAGCCATATAAAGCCCCGGGGCCAGATGGAATCTACCCCATACTACTACGAGAAGGCGCTAACGTACTTATACCCCACTTGAGTAGACTGTACAAAGCGTGTATTGCCTTCGGACATGTACCACGTGCATGGAGGTTAGTAAAGGTAACATACTTGCCCAAACCAGGCAAAGAGGATTACACAGAAGCCAAATCATATAGGCCCATAAGTCTATCATCATTTCTCCTTAAAACTTTGGAGAAACTGGTGGACAGACACATCAGGGATGGTCCGCTCAAGAGACATCCACTACACCGCTTGCAATGTGCATACCAGCCGGGCAAGTCCACGGAGACAGCACTACACCTGGTGACAACTAGAGCGGAGCAGGCCATAGAAAACAAAGAACTATGTCTTGCTGCATTTCTGGATGTCGAAGGTGCCTTTGATCGCACCACATATGGTGCAATCAATAATGCTGCACTCAAACATGGCATAGAACCTACCATCTGCCGCTGGATAGGTAATATGTTGAACAGCCGGCTAATTAAGTCCTCCCTCATGGGGGAAGAATTACTAGCCACAGCAACAAAAGGTTGTCCACAAGGTGGGGTTCTCTCTCCGACTCTATGGAGCCTGGTAGTGAACTCACTTTTGGAAGAACTAAATAAGGGCCCAGTATATACAGTGGGTTATGCAGATGATTTAGTGATACTCATAAACGGGAAATTCCCGGGAACGGTGTCAGAAATCATGAATACAGCACTGAGGCAAGTGGAGAGGTGGTGTAACCACCAACAACTCTCCATCAATCCAGGCAAAACAGTGGTAGTACCGTTTACCAGGAAAAGGGCCCTTACTGGCATGGAGCAACTAAGGCTCTATGGAAGGGTACTTGAACTTTCCAATGAAGTGAAATATCTAGGGGTAACACTAGACAAAGAACTGAACTGGAAAAGACACGTCGAACTGACCACAGCCAAGGCACTTAGAGTGTTTGGAATGTGTAGGTCAGCTTACGGCAAAACATGGGGTTTAAACCCAAAGGTACTAAGGTGGATCTACACCATGATGGTGAGACCTATAATCCTGTACGGAAGCCTGGCCTGGTGGCCAAGGACATTACTGAGCACATGCAAGGATGTCCTCATGAAGGTACAAAGGACAGCATGCATGGCTATAACGGGTGCGTTCAGAACGACGCCAACAGCAGCATTGGAGGTACTATTGGATCTCCCGCCGCTACATCTAGTGATACAGTCTGAGGCACTGAAATCGCTACACCGGCTGGCTTTAACAGGCCTCTGGAGCGATAGCATGCCGAAGACTAAACACACAAGCATGGAATACAACAATTCTATGGGAAGGCTGATGAGTATGGGCTGCGACAAAATGCAACCGAAATTCATCTTCCACAAAAACTTCAAAACCAAAGTCCATACTAGAGCCGAATGGAAGGAGGGGCTGGAGACACCCACCCCTGATGACAACACCATCATCTGGTATACAGACGGGTCCAAGATGGCATCTGGTACGGGCGCAGGCATTTATGCAAATGACTACAGTGGTAGTATCAGCATGGGCAATTATGCCACGGTCTTCCAAGCCGAGACATATGCAATAATTGCCTGTGTACATGAGAATATAGTTAGACAAATCCAAGGTAAGACTATCTATATACTCAGCGACAGTCAAGCGGCACTCAAAGCCTTCACATCGCCCAGAGTTACCTCTAGACTGGTATTAAACGGCATCCAAGCTCTTAACAAGCTTGGAAGGCAAAACAAGGTGCAACTGGTATGGATACCGGGGCACGAAGGCTTCATTGGCAATGAAAACGCTGATGAACTTGCCAAGGCCGGATCTGAAGACAACTTCATAGGTCCGGAACCTTATGTGGGCCTTTCACAAGGAACCATCAGAATGGCTATGAAAGACCAAACAAAGGCTAGTCACCAAAAAGAGTGGGATGCCCTGGTTGGTCTGAAGCATTCAAAGCTCTTTATGCAGAGGGTAGACTCTGGATGGAGCAAAAAGCTAGGGAAGCTAGGCAAAAGACAACTCCAAATTATAACGGGGGTGTTCACAGGCCATTACGGGGTCAAAGGAATTTTGGCCAAGATGGGACACGCCGACAACACTGATTGTCGCATGTGTGGCGAAGAGGAAGAGACCGTCAGACATTTAATGTGTGAATGTCACGCCCTCGCCAGACAAAGAATGAAGAACTTTGGAGCAGGCTACCTGGCACCGAAGGACTTCAGAGAGCTACCCATGAGCCTCATCATCCGATACGTGGAGATGGTCGAGAAGCTCCTGAATAGCTGAAGGATCTTAGGATCGTAGGGGGTAATTGCACAAAAGATCCCGATGGGTCGAAGTGTATCCGTAAGGGCCCCCGCAGATTTAAGATAAGATAAGATAAGATAAGACACCAGGTCAAGAGTAAGATTCCAATATAGCGAGTGGTTCTAAAAGTACAATATTATATAACGTATTCTTGCGCCCAGGCCGGCGCCTCTAATGCTTTGGTAACTGACTATAGGGGAAATGCATTGGATAATAAAACGAGTGATTAAAAATCATGAAAAATTGTTTAATTGGCATACCAACTGATAACTTGTTACAACCTATGGCCAATTTTACAATTATCTATAATTGTTAATAATTAAATATAATATTTATGTAAAATATGTTTATGCTTCAATGGTTTACTTACATTTAAATTTTATATTATTATTCAGAAAAAGAAACTATATAATTAGACTTCGGTAAATAGTCATATAAAATGTTCGCAAAGTTACATCGGGTGTATCAAAATGTCTCGTTGGAGAATGTTAACCATATAAAACCTAAGGCCACAATTTATTACTATGTGTCTTATCTAAGTCTAGAGTAACGCAAGCCGTGTCGACGCTGGCACATGCCCGTATTTACAATCCAAGGAGTACAGGGGATAGCTAAAATCTGTTAAAACACCCATGAGGCGTGGCGGCAGCGGTAGAATTTGTACTGTATAAAAAACTGTAAATTTGTATAAAAACTGTAGCGATTATCGTTGTATTGGGGCAGTTTAGTCGTTAGACATTTCAGCAATAGCGTTTTTGGCTATTTTTGGACTGACTGCTTTCCCCGCCACCACGCCACACACCGAAAGCTTACATGTTCTTACTTACTACTAGGTATCATTAAATTTGTATGGCAACTAAGCGCTCAGTGACGACCACTGATATTATTTACATGTACAAGCAACCGACTGAGCGAGGTTATGTCGAACATTGGTAACGTCGAGTGAACACGCGCTCAGTTTGGAAGCAAAAAGTGAACCAGATTTGGGGGACTCGATATTGTCGCAACAGTCTTCATTACTCAGTCGCTTTTCAATTAAACCAATTACTATGAAGTACTTTTGCCACTATTAATAATACTCTTTTTTTTTCTTTTTTTAATTTCATCACAATATCACCCAATGAGTAATTTCAACATTTTACCCGCTAGACTAGGTCAAAGGTAAAATAGCAAACTCTCCATTGTTAGGAATGTTCCGTTATTAATACTGGTGAATGCTCCAATTTATAAAAATGCTTGATATGATAAAAAAATTAAATGCGTTGAGATTCGCAGACCGTTAAATGCATAAAAACATTTAAAAGTGCATCCATATCAGAAATGTTTAATTAACGAAAACGTCATTCAACTCTCTTCCAGTGTAAAAAAAAAGATATGTAACAAGTTTCGTATAAAACATACCGATAAGAATGCACCTAAGTCGCAAATATTTTTACAACAGACATGCAAAATGTTTCTATTTCATCAGGACAATTCATTTTCAGGCGATATAGTTTGGGGTGTACAGTAATATACATATACGCTGACGACGCTGACCTAACTCGGCACTAACTTAGCAACACGGCCTCAAAACAATATAACATTATAATTATTGAAACAAACATAATCAATGGGAATTTAACATAATTTTAAACATAAAAATATCAAAATACTAATTTGTAGTTAGATTAAACCAGTATACGAACTTCACTATCGCTGTAAAAATCACTTTTGCTTTTCGAAATAAACAAGAAAGAAATAATTTCATTTGCCTGTGATACAAACATGATAATCTTGATAATAATATAACATGGAAAATAAAAACTATGTTTTAGATACAGTAATACAAAATAAAGTCTAAACATTTGTATCACCCATGAATAAGTACATAACCTCTGCCTTCTTTGCATAACTTCTTGCTTAAATATATCATGTAGCCAGATGCAATGATAAATAGCAAGCAATCCTAAGCGAGTATATGAGGCTATATTGTCAGACTTACGGGCTAAAATTTTATATTTTAATAAACTTTATTGATTGGCAAAGAATAGTGAAGTTCAGTATTGTTACATGATCAAAATTTAAATACAAATATTTTAAACAAAGTTTCTAATGTAAATCAACTATAGGACAACAAGATACTCGTCAAAGCGAGAGTCCCAACATGATGGTCAAATACTATTATTTATAGCCTTTGAAAATAACTATCTACTATGCATGATCTCAACTATTTGACCCATTTGTATAACGCGAAAATCCTAAACTGAGCAAAAATGCTGTAAAGAAGCGTATATTCCGACATTCATAAGCTTTTTGTCAGAAGCTAACCTACGGTACATTTCCTCTCAACTGGTATACATCAGACAAATGCTTCAAATTGAAATTTCAATATTTTTACCGAATATTGAAATTTCAATTAGAAAGGAACTGTACTTGAAGCGGACTCGTCTGTTATAAAAAGCTTCAATTGTTTTGATGCCAGTTGAGAGGTAAAAGTTGAGGTTCCCAACTTAGAGAGGCTATTCGAAATGGGTAACTGAGGAAGACCTCACGGCCCCTTCCTACGGCGCCCAGGGAACCCCTACGTTAGAATGCCCTACATGTATTGAGCCGTGTTGCGTGTGGCGACCTACTCGACGCTGTTGGTGGTGTCGTTGACGTCGTCGAAGGACTCGTCCCCGGAGCCGCCGCCGGGCGCGAGCGACGACCGCTTCATGCGCGACGAGGACGAACCGCTCGAGAGACCGATGGGGCCGCCGCCTTGCCGCCTGTAACATACAGATAACATTAGTCTTCTCAATTTAGTCACATTATGAATAGCGACCAGATATGACGAATATGTCATTCGCTATAGCATTTCATGCGGCTGGTAAGCTTAGAACAGAAGGAGCAAAACGTCTCGCCCACGTAATAACCAGACTTTCTGTGTATGTGAGGGACGGCTAGTCTGTCGCGGGCGAGATATTGTTGCGAAACTCCTATGTTGGGTCTACTGCCGGCCTAGTCAAGGTGACAATCGCCATTGCTCCGAAACGAAACGCATCCATCACTGTTGCGCTCTAAGAGTGATAGAGTGACAAAACGTTTTGATATCGCAACACAAGAGATTGTCCCCTTGTCTAGCCAATCCTATTACGAATGACGAATTCGCTTTATCTGGACGCATGTAGAATTGTAGACACAATTGCATTGGAAAATGGCGTTGTTTTTGATGTAGGAAAGGGAAGCAACAGGTACTTGCGATAATTGGCGCTATAGTTAGTTACAAAGATATACATGTTTTGGCCTCCTGTACTTGCAAAGATTAAGATCTATCCGCAATATTATAACTTATTCTTTACTTGCAATTTTATTAAATGTTTTCTATAAAAGCTACTACAAGTAAGTTTAATATCTACAATATTTGTTAGTCTAAACAACTCTAATAAGAAAATTAAAAGTCAAATCGCCATGTACCTAGATTTGACTTGTATGATAAAGAGATCAAACCCAAACAACACAATGATATGGGTTTTGCCCATGAAGTGTTCATGGAAAGACGGCACAACAAACATTCTTTTTAATGCTAAAATGATGACAAGATTGATGTATTGTTACTATCGGAGGAACAAGAAACCTCGCAAATATAATGACCAATAAGAGGCACTTAATATAATCTACTGCATTACATTAAGACCTTGAAATATATGAGCACGGCCACAGAACTTAATTTAGATAGAAGAAACAAATTCATATATTTGTATAGGGGCCGAGCGTGTCAGTTTTTGTACTGAAGTTGATTCTTGCCTGTAATTTTAAATATGTCTCAGGCTCTTGATTGTTAATAATTTTTGTGTTGTTGCAATTGAATATCACGTAACGAGGCATTTTTTATGTTTTGGTTGACTTCAACTTACAAAAATTGACGCCCGAAAGCTGCAAGCTGCGAGTAAAGACGGACAACTCAGTGGATTTCACTGAGTTCAGTTGACACGCTAAGTAGATACGTTTGCTTGATCTATGGTATATATGACATCTGTGAGCACGGCTCTTAGTTATAATGCGTCGCGATCTGAAAAAAGCAACCTGTTTGCGAATGGATCGCTTCGCATTTGAAAGATGTGGACAGTTACAAATCGTCATTATATTTGACAGAATTTCGTTACCAACGATTGTATCTATAGCTTGCTGTGTATTGCTAGAAAAGTCACCCCATTTTTTTTAACAGCGACGTTTGAGTAGAACGTACACTGTGGTCCACAATTAATGCCAATGAATGTGAAAATGATCTTTGTATTCAATCAACGAAGGCTATTAATGCTATTATTAAAACATAGGCGTAAGCTTAGACATAGAACATTATGCTGGGCCGGCAATATTGTATGGCAAAACTAAAAACTTTGACAGCAATTAAATTACAACTTCGTAAGCAGTTTTACTCAACATAAAAAGGATGAGCGAATAAAATGTTTTTTTAAAGGCTCAAATATGAAACTTATTATCAATTCTTCGTTATCATCGTTTTCTGTTTTGCCAAGTACTGCGCCCAGCACAAGCCGTGTTATCCGCGCGGCAAGCTGTAATCACCATAGTATTGCCAAGTCTTACTGTACAGTACCGCATCCTAATCGGAGAGAGTCTCGTCGCGCGATGGGCTACACACAACACATCATATTATACACTTGTAGAGACTAAAGATGGTCAGTGAAGATAAAAATACTGGTGCGTCCAGATTTGTCGTGTGATATTTCATTGAAAGGCTCGCATGCGGTGGACGAGTGGTTTGTGAACGACTTTTGAGCGCCAACCACGTTCGTCAGATCTGAACACACTTTATGAAAGTCCTTCACAAAGTACTTTAAATTTGGGGCTTTTCCGGGTTAGACGATAAAAAACAAAAGTAGTACAAGTCTAATCTTATTTTCTAAACATCAATACTAAACACTACAACATTTAGGTAATTAAAAAAAAGTTAGTTTGAAGTAAAAAAAAAAAAATGTTATATGCAAGAAGAAAATTGTACATAGTAAAAAATATACAGTCAATTCAGGTAATATTATAACATATGCTTTATTCAAAATACATGTTCTGATGGTGAGTGATTTTTTGCGCCCAGGGGCCCGTTTCTCGAAGGGTACAAGCCTTGTATTACAAGTGCGTGAACTGTCAAATCGTATGGGTTGTCATGGAAACACACTTGTAATACAAGGCTTGTACCCTTCGAGAAACGGGCCCCTGATAAGAGTTTATAAATGAAGTATAGTTTTTTTTTTATCTTTGTTCTTTCGGGTAACAAAGCCGACCTGTATTGACTGTAAAAAAATATTGCTATTTACTTACAAACCCGATTAGTACGTACAGGTCAATTCATAATAGCTGGCACGAATGGAACGAATAAGTGAATGAAAATATCTATGTGTGTGACTGATTTACCAATAAAATACTGGATCTTGACAGTTACGACTGTATACCGATGCAGGAGTCACTCACACAATAAAAGTTTCGTTCATCCCATTCGTTCCAGCATTTGTGAATCAACCTATAGAAATAATAATAAAATAACAGAAGCTGTCATTATAGGTTTTGCACAATACTATCAAGATAGGAAACGGGCAACATTCAGGGTTACGTATCCATGTTACACATAGAGTGCGTTAATATCCTTGTTAATGTTGCAGCAATCATTGTAGAGCACAGGAGAAGAGGCGCTCTCTGTGATCATCCATATAGGTGATCTAAGTGAATGACACGAGTTAACGCTCCAGCAGGAAGATGCGCTCAGCTCTAGCACAGTATAATAAAGAGTACTATCGTACAGTATGGCCGCTTCCGCTCCCCGCTGAAAGTGCCGCCCACCCCCTCTCGGCTACCTCACATTTACGCCTGTCAAAAACGCGAACAGTCAACCTGTCATATCTCACTCACACAAGCATGGTATACGTTCACCTACACGAGCTTAGAATGTGTGCTAGGAACGCGCCTCTTTCATATATTTGATCGCCAGTGTCCGAGATGTGGCTCTAGGTAAACATAGCACAGAATCTGCCGGCTGGACGCTCAGCGCACAATCGGTGTGACCCAATGGGCGTCAAAAAGGTTCGCGAGAGAGACAACACTACCAGACCCCCCGGCCAGGGCCCAGGAGTGACAGAGACGCATGTACTCACCGCAGCTTGTTGCGCAGGTTGTTGCACTCGCGCGTGAGTGTCTCGTGCGTCTCAAGGATGTCCTCGAGCTCGCGCTGCGCCTTGCGCTTGCCGACCTTCTCGCGCTGAACCTCTTCCTCCGCCTCGTCCAGCTGGCGTTTGAGCGCTTTCACGCGGTTGTTCATCTGTAAGAACATAAATATTGTTTAGGGATTCCCGTTTCTTAGGCTGGTTTTAATGTCACGCGGACTAATTTGTATGAAGCTGATGTTGTCATCCGCGCGGACTCGTCCGCGCCACTCTAGTAAAACGGTCCCTGAACTTCATACATGTTAGTCCGGCGCGGATCGCTCCGCGCGAACGGTCCGCGTGACACTAAAACCAGCTTTAGATTATTCAATATAATTCTTAGAACAAATTAATTTATCCTCGTAGAAAATAATTTAATTTGATTTTTTAGCAGATACACTACTATTTTATTTCAGTTACTACTATTTTATTTGGTTTTAGTTTTTATTTCAGTTTCTTCAATACATACATACATACATACAATCACTGTATCCCATAAAGGGAAGACAATAGGTAGGTAGGCGCTTCCTAGGTTTCAATATAAACCACCACACACCACCACAATTTGTCCACCTACGGAGGGAGACCTCATATGACAGGACTGACACCTCTATATGATTTGAATACGTCAATCGTACTCGGTAGGTAACGTGTAAATTCATTTCATTTGTCATTTTGTGTACCTTTGCGGTCACACATCAATAACCAAAAAGTTACTAGCTCTTCCAGGTCACCAGTCTGTTGTGTAAAACCTTTTTTCTTGGCCACAGACTAGCGAAAGGAAAAGACGTGGCCTACGATGGCGTGAGCTCGCCCAGAAGAGGTCTGTTCACTCTTGATCTGAAGGTTGCCGAACCAAAACTATACATATCGTCACTACTTTGAAAAAATCTCGTATCTCACGCTGCTTCTCAAAGCTAAAACGCAGTAAGTCTATATCCATTCCATACATACTTACTGCAATTTTCTTTTCATTGACAGACGAAGATACAATTTTTTTTAAAGTAGTGACGATATGACTACTGTCAAGAGGGTGCTGTTAATCTGATGTGTGCGGCGACAGTTCAATATAGTATGAAGAAAATAGTTGTAATGAAAGTTGGCGCGTGGTCCTATATTTCTGTCAGGAAAGCATGGTCGCGTGATAAATGATAAAACATCAGGACGTCCCTATCGTACTATTTGTGTACGATAGGGACGGCCAATGTTTTATCATTTATCGCGCAACCATACTTGCCTGCCTGCAGGGTTAGTACATGACTGCCGCGAGGTAGACTAGCCGTCCTTTTGTCATTAATACAGTTAGAAGAAGACGTGTGACCTATTTCGCGGCGACATACTCTCGCGGAAATCATGCGCTAAGCCCACTGGTCAGGCTTTAGTTTATAACTTAAAAGCTTTTGCCCGCGGCGTTGCTCGCGTTAGAAAGAGACAAAAACTAGCCTATGTCACTCTCCGTGTCTTCAACTATCTTCACTTAAAAAATCACGTCAATGCGTCGCTCCGTTTTACCGTGAAAGACGGACAAACAAACAGACACACACACTTTCCCATTTATAATATTAGGATGGATGTTACCTTCTCGATCTGTTCCTTGTACTGATCCGCGTGGCGGCGTTCCTCGTCCAGCTGGAGCGCTAGTTCCTTCATCTTCTTGTCGAGTTTGCGCGACGCCTTCTGTTGTGCTAGGCGCTCGCGCGACTCTGCTTCTAACTGTTCCTCTAGGTTAGCCACCTTCAGCTCTAGAGAGGTGATCACGCCCTGGAAACACATATGATATTAATTTTCGTATTCCTCAAATATATTAACTCTAAACCAAGTAGTGCGTTAAATGAAAAAAATGCGTCGTACGTCAAATAATTTATAAAAACATAATTATGATTACTGATCTACGTCTAGATACGTAGATCAGGGGGGTTACCATGACGTGCTAAAGCCATTCAGTTTAGGTTGAGAGAGAGGGACGGAGCTATGTAACTGCTATAGCTGTGTCCCTTTCTCTCAACCTAAACTGAACGTCTTTAGTACGTCATGGTAACCCCCCAGTAATCATATGTTTACCATTAAGGCTATTAATTTATAAAAAGCTGTTAACATATTATAACTTTTCGAAGAAGAGCATTGGTTACGTAAGTAATCTATATCACGGTCATTTACACGAATTAATGAACATGTGATCTGAGGCTCTTTTATTTACTGACCAAGGTTTTTTTTTTTTAATTATAAACTGGCCAGTGCACCTGATGGAAAGTGACGACAACGCCGAAGTTGTACCTTGTGTGTGTATACTATTTCTCTGTTTGACGGAGCCGCGTAGTGGTAATTTCGTTTAGCGCAGCGTTGAAATTTGACGCTTTTCAGCCGGCAGAAAACACACTTGCTACCGGCGAATTCGTCAGACGTAAAACGATTTGTAATATTTTTTTTTTTAGTACTACGTCGGTGGCAAGTTGGCATACGGTCCACCTGATGGAAAGGAGTCACCGTAACTTATGGACGTCGGCAACGCGCATGTGACACTCCTAGAGTTGCAACCTATGGACGCCTGCAACTCAAGGAGTGTCACATGCGTTTTGCCAACCCATTAGAAACTTGTACACTCCCTTTTCATACAAGTTCTAAGAAGGGTTCTGGTTGCCCACGACTCAAAGGACACACGAACGACAGAACAAATTAGTACCGTACGTAGGTCCTTCCGTCACTAGCACACCGCACCCTCGTTGAGCTCTGGTAGCCTTACTCACCGGCACGAGCACAACACTATGAGTAGGGTCAAGTGTTATTTGGCTGCGGTCTTCTGTAAGGCGGAGGTACTTCCCCAGTTGGGCTCTGCTCCAGATTTGAGCGAGATCATATCCGCTGTGCTGTGCCCTACCACACAAAGCGGAATATCAGTCGCTATGCCCTACCTCCTATTAAAATTCAGAATTACTCTGTTCTAACGAAGTCATACCTTGGTCTTGGTCCGCTGCGCGGTCTCCAGCTCGGCCAGCTTGGCCTTGAGCTCCTTGTTCTGCCGCTCCAGCACCAGATTGTGTGGCGAGCTGCTGCTAGCTGCACGGGTGTACAGCGCCCTGTGGTCTAGAGTCACAGCTCACCTTGGTCTTGGTCCGCTGCGCGGTCTCCAGCTCAGCCAGCTTGGCCTTGAGCTCCTTGTTCTGCCGCTCCAGCACCAGCTTGTGTGGCGAGCTGCTGCTAGCTGCACGGGTGTACAGCGCCCTGTGGTCTAGAGTCACAGCTCACCTTGGTCTTGGTCCGCTGCGCGGTCTCCAGCTCAGCCAGCTTGGCCTTGAGCTCCTTGTTCTGCCGCTCCAGCACCAGCTTGTGTGGCGAGCTGCTGCTAGCTGCACGGGTGTACAGCGCCCTGTGGTCTAGAGTCACAGCTCACCTTGGTCTTGGTCCGCTGCGCGGTCTCCAGCTCAGCCAGCTTGGCCTTGAGCTCCTTGTTCTGCCGCTCCAGCACCAGCTTGTGTGGCGAGCTGCTGCTAGCTGCACGGGTGTACAGCGCCCTGTGGTCTAGAGTCACAGCTCACCTTGGTCTTGGTCCGCTGCGCGGTCTCCAGCTCAGCCAGCTTGGCCTTGAGCTCCTTGTTCTGCCGCTCCAGCACCAGCTTGCCGCTCTCCAGCTTCTGTGTGGCGGACTTCTCTGTGCCGAGCTCCATGGTGATCTGATCGATTTGGTTCTGCAACATTGGAAATTATTATTATTATGTATGATCAGCATGTTTACCTACTTATTACGAAATTGTCTATACTGTATGATCGAAAAACGTGACAACAGAAAAACTTTAGAGATAAATTGGCGGACTTGTTTTGATATCTCTGAATTAGTTAAAACATCTCTTAACTCCAGATCTTTTTAACATCGCATGGGGCTGTTAACAATAAAGTTAGTACTACACTACTTTTGCTCCCATACCAAAATCTGTTAGCTCGTAAACCTTATAAAGAAAAATATATAAGAATAATTATTGCTTAAAATCGATTTAGAATAGAAGATACATATTGAGTCGTACCTGTGCCTTCCTAAGACGATCATT
Source organism: Leguminivora glycinivorella (assembly GCF_023078275.1). Classification (NCBI taxonomy): domain Eukaryota; kingdom Metazoa; phylum Arthropoda; class Insecta; order Lepidoptera; family Tortricidae; genus Leguminivora; species Leguminivora glycinivorella. Next base: position 18,616,380 of record NC_062984.1, read on the forward strand.
GAGTATTTCGTTGTTGGACTGTTCCTCGTCCAGGTCTTCTTCGAGCGCCGCTATCCGCGCTTCCAGGCGTTTCTTCTCATCTATTAGAAGTGTGCCCTGAGAAAAAAATATTCGTTTTAGATTGATCAATATGTTTTTTAAATATCACTGTAGTTTAGAAATTTTAAGTGTGGTGTAAGTGTCAAATTATTCGGCTCAAGCTCGAGCGCCTTGATGCGTCGTTCAGCTTCCAATAACATCAACATACCGTGCTAGCCGTATTGTCGAGTTCATCCTGCAGACCATCCCTCTCGGACTCAGCTTCAGCTTGCTTTCTCTTAGCTGTGTCGTTTTCTAGCCCGCACAGCTGCGGTCAACTTCTGAGTGTGCTATAGAGCCTCGGCCTCGACCGACTTGACGCGTCGCTCAGTTTCTAACAACGTGAACATACCTTGCTGGTGGTGTTGTTGAGCTCGTCCTGCAGGTCGTCTCGCTCAGCCTCAGCCTGTCCCCTAGTCCTCTCAGCGCCAGCTAACTCCTCGGCATGCTGTAACACCTCGGTCTCGAACGCGTTGACGCGACGCTCAGTTCCTAACAACATACTTTGCTAGCGGTGGGTGTCGTCGAGCTTATTCTGCAAGTCATCCCTCTCAGCCTTCGCCCGTCTCCTAGCCCTCTCAGCGTCGGCTAACTCCTCAGCGTGTTGTAAGGCTTTGGCTTCCAGCGCCTCGACGCGACGCTGGACGTTTTCTTTTGAGCCTATCATGCATTATGCATCTTTAGTTAATATATCACCTTGCCGGTGGTGTCGTCGAGCTCATCCCGCAGATCATCCCCCTCGGCCTCCGCCCGTCTCCTAGCCTTCTCGGCCCCGGCGTATCGCAACGCTTCGACCTCGAGCGTCTCGATTTGACACTGTTGTTTCTTCCGACAACGTGAACATACCTTGCTGCTGGTGTTGTTGAGCTCGTCCTGCAGGTCGTCGCGCTCGGCCTCGGCCTGTCTCCGGGCGCGCTCGGCGCCGGCGAGCTCCTCGGCGTGCTGCAGCGCCTCGGCCTCGAGCGCCTTGACGCGGCGCTCGGCTCCTAACAACATACCTTGCTGCTGGTGTTGTTGAGCTCGTCCTGCAAGTCATCCCTCTCAGCCTCGGCCTGTCTCCGGGCGCGCTCGGCGCCGGCGAGCTCCTCGGCGTGCTGCAGCGCCTCGGCCTCGAGCGCCTTGACGCGGCGCTCGGCTCCTAACAACATACCTTGCTGCTGGTGTTGTTGAGCTCGTCCTGCAAGTCATCCCTCTCAGCCTCGGCCTGTCTCCGGGCGCGCTCGGCGCCGGCGAGCTCCTCGGCGTGCTGCAGCGCCTCGGCCTCGAGCGCCTTGACGCGGCGCTCGGCTCCTAACAACATACCTTGCTGCTGGTGTTGTTGAGCTCGTCCTGCAAGTCATCCCTCTCAGCCTCGGCCTGTCTCCGGGCGCGCTCGGCGCCGGCGAGCTCCTCGGCGTGCTGCAGCGCCTCGGCCTCGAGCGCCTTGACGCGGCGCTCGGCTCCTAACAACATACCTTGCTGCTGGTGTTGTTGAGCTCGTCCTGCAAGTCATCCCTCTCAGCCTCGGCCTGTCTCCGGGCGCGCTCGGCGCCGGCGAGCTCCTCGGCGTGCTGCAGCGCCTCGGCCTCGAGCGCCTTGACGCGGCGCTCGGCTCCTAACAACATACCTTGCTGCTGGTGTTGTTGAGCTCGTCCTGCAAGTCATCCCTCTCAGCCTCGGCCTGTCTCCGGACGCGCTCGGCGCCGGCGAGCTCCTCGGCGTGCTGCAGCGCCTCGGCCTCGAGCGCCTTGACGCGGCGCTCGGCTCCTAACAACATACCTTGCTGCTGGTGTTGTTGAGCTCGTCCTGCAAGTCATCCCTCTCAGCCTCGGCCTGTCTCCGGGCGCGCTCGGCGCCGGCGAGCTCCTCGGCGTGCTGCAGCGCCTCGGCCTCGAGCGCCTTGACGCGGCGCTCGGCTCCTAACAACATACCTTGCTGCTGGTGTTGTTGAGCTCGTCCTGCAAGTCATCCCTCTCAGCCTCGGCCTGTCTCCGGGCGCGCTCGGCGCCGGCGAGCTCCTCGGCGTGCTGCAGCGCCTCGGCCTCGAGCGCCTTGACGCGGCGCTCGGCTCCTAACAACATACCTTGCTGCTGGTGTTGTTGAGCTCGTCCTGCAAGTCATCCCTCTCAGCCTCGGCCTGTCTCCGGGCGCGCTCGGCGCCGGCGAGCTCCTCGGCGTGCTGCAGCGCCTCGGCCCGAGCGCCTTGACGCGGCGCTCGGCTCCTAACAACATACCTTGCTGCTGGTGTTGTTGAGCTCGTCCTGCAAGTCATCCCTCTCAGCCTCGGCCTGTCTCCGGGCGCGCTCGGCGCCGGCGAGCTCCTCGGCGTGCTGCAGCGCCTCGGCCTCGAGCGCCTTGACGCGGCGCTCGGCTCCTAACAACATACCTTGCTGCTGGTGTTGTTGAGCTCGTCCTGCAAGTCATCCCTCTCAGCCTCGGCCTGTCTCCGGGCGCGCTCGGCGCCGGCGAGCTCCTCGGCGTGCTGCAGCGCCTCGGCCTCGAGCGCCTTGACGCGGCGCTCGGCTCCTAACAACATACCTTGCTGCTGGTGTTGTTGAGCTCGTCCTGCAAGTCATCCCTCTCAGCCTCGGCCTGTCTCCGGGCGCGCTCGGCGCCGGCGAGCTCCTCGGCGTGCTGCAGCGCCTCGGCCTCGAGCGCCTTGACGCGGCGCTCGGCTCCTAACAACATACCTTGCTGCTGGTGTTGTTGAGCTCGTCCTGCAAGTCATCCCTCTCAGCCTCGGCCTGTCTCCGGGCGCGCTCGGCGCCGGCGAGCTCCTCGGCGTGCTGCAGCGCCTCGGCCTCGAGCGCCTTGACGCGGCGCTCGGCTCCTAACAACATACCTTGCTGCTGGTGTTGTTGAGCTCGTCCTGCAAGTCATCCCTCTCAGCCTCGGCCTGTCTCCGGGCGCGCTCGGCGCCGGCGAGCTCCTCGGCGTGCTGCAGCGCCTCGGCCTCGAGCGCCTTGACGCGGCGCTCGGCTCCTAACAACATACCTTGCTGCTGGTGTTGTTGAGCTCGTCCTGCAAGTCATCCCTCTCAGCCTCGGCCTGTCTCCGGGCGCGCTCGGCGCCGGCGAGCTCCTCGGCGTGCTGCAGCGCCTCGGCCTCGAGCGCCTTGACGCGGCGCTCGGCTCCTAACAACATACCTTGCTGCTGGTGTTGTTGAGCTCGTCCTGCAAGTCATCCCTCTCAGCCTCGGCCTGTCTCCGGGCGCGCTCGGCGCCGGCGAGCTCCTCGGCGTGCTGCAGCGCCTCGGCCTCGAGCGCCTTGACGCGGCGCTCGGCTCCTAACAACATACCTTGCTGCTGGTGTTGTTGAGCTCGTCCTGCAAGTCATCCCTCTCAGCCTCGGCCTGTCTCCGGGCGCGCTCGGCGCCGGCGAGCTCCTCGGCGTGCTGCAGCGCCTCGGCCTCGAGCGCCTTGACGCGGCGCTCGGCTCCTAACAACATACCTTGCTGCTGGTGTTGTTGAGCTCGTCCTGCAAGTCATCCCTCTCAGCCTCGGCCTGTCTCCGGGCGCGCTCGGCGCCGGCGAGCTCCTCGGCGTGCTGCAGCGCCTCGGCCTCGAGCGCCTTGACGCGGCGCTCGGCTCCTAACAACATACCTTGCTGCTGGTGTTGTTGAGCTCGTCCTGCAAGTCATCCCTCTCAGCCTCGGCCTGTCTCCGGGCGCGCTCGGCGCCGGCGAGCTCCTCGGCGTGCTGCAGCGCCTCGGCCTCGAGCGCCTTGACGCGGCGCTCGGCTCCTAACAACATACCTTGCTGCTGGTGTTGTTGAGCTCGTCCTGCAAGTCATCCCTCTCAGCCTCGGCCTGTCTCCGGGCGCGCTCGGCGCCGGCGAGCTCCTCGGCGTGCTGCAGCGCCTCGGCCTCGAGCGCCTTGACGCGGCGCTCGGCTCCTAACAACATACCTTGCTGCTGGTGTTGTTGAGCTCGTCCTGCAAGTCATCCCTCTCAGCCTCGGCCTGTCTCCGGGCGCGCTCGGCGCCGGCGAGCTCCTCGGCGTGCTGCAGCGCCTCGGCCTCGAGCGCCTTGACGCGGCGCTCGGCTCCTAACAACATACCTTGCTGCTGGTGTTGTTGAGCTCGTCCTGCAAGTCATCCCTCTCAGCCTCGGCCTGTCTCCGGGCGCGCTCGGCGCCGGCGAGCTCCTCGGCGTGCTGCAGCGCCTCGGCCTCGAGCGCCTTGACGCGGCGCTCGGCTCCTAACAACATACCTTGCTGCTGGTGTTGTTGAGCTCGTCCTGCAAGTCATCCCTCTCAGCCTCGGCCTGTCTCCGGGCGCGCTCGGCGCCGGCGAGCTCCTCGGCGTGCTGCAGCGCCTCGGCCTCGAGCGCCTTGACGCGGCGCTCGGCTCCTAACAACATACCTTGCTGCTGGTGTTGTTGAGCTCGTCCTGCAAGTCATCCCTCTCAGCCTCGGCCTGTCTCCGGGCGCGCTCGGCGCCGGCGAGCTCCTCGGCGTGCTGCAGCGCCTCGGCCTCGAGCGCCTTGACGCGGCGCTCGGCTCCTAACAACATACCTTGCTGCTGGTGTTGTTGAGCTCGTCCTGCAAGTCATCCCTCTCAGCCTCGGCCTGTCTCCGGGCGCGCTCGGCGCCGGCGAGCTCCTCGGCGTGCTGCAGCGCCTCGGCCTCGAGCGCCTTGACGCGGCGCTCGGCTCCTAACAACATACCTTGCTGCTGGTGTTGTTGAGCTCGTCCTGCAAGTCATCCCTCTCAGCCTCGGCCTGTCTCCGGGCGCGCTCGGCGCCGGCGAGCTCCTCGGCGTGCTGCAGCGCCTCGGCCTCGAGCGCCTTGACGCGGCGCTCGGCTCCTAACAACATACCTTGCTGCTGGTGTTGTTGAGCTCGTCCTGCAAGTCATCCCTCTCAGCCTCGGCCTGTCTCCGGGCGCGCTCGGCGCCGGCGAGCTCCTCGGCGTGCTGCAGCGCCTCGGCCTCGAGCGCCTTGACGCGGCGCTCGGCTCCTAACAACATACCTTGCTGCTGGTGTTGTTGAGCTCGTCCTGCAAGTCATCCCTCTCAGCCTCGGCCTGTCTCCGGGCGCGCTCGGCGCCGGCGAGCTCCTCGGCGTGCTGCAGCGCCTCGGCCTCGAGCGCCTTGACGCGGCGCTCGGCTCCTAACAACATACCTTGCTGCTGGTGTTGTTGAGCTCGTCCTGCAAGTCATCCCTCTCAGCCTCGGCCTGTCTCCGGGCGCGCTCGGCGCCGGCGAGCTCCTCGGCGTGCTGCAGCGCCTCGGCCTCGAGCGCCTTGACGCGGCGCTCGGCTCCTAACAACATACCTTGCTGCTGGTGTTGTTGAGCTCGTCCTGCAAGTCATCCCTCTCAGCCTCGGCCTGTCTCCGGGCGCGCTCGGCGCCGGCGAGCTCCTCGGCGTGCTGCAGCGCCTCGGCCTCGAGCGCCTTGACGCGGCGCTCGGCTCCTAACAACATACCTTGCTGCTGGTGTTGTTGAGCTCGTCCTGCAAGTCATCCCTCTCAGCCTCGGCCTGTCTCCGGGCGCGCTCGGCGCCGGCGAGCTCCTCGGCGTGCTGCAGCGCCTCGGCCTCGAGCGCCTTGACGCGGCGCTCGGCTCCTAACAACATACCTTGCTGCTGGTGTTGTTGAGCTCGTCCTGCAAGTCATCCCTCTCAGCCTCGGCCTGTCTCCGGGCGCGCTCGGCGCCGGCGAGCTCCTCGGCGTGCTGCAGCGCCTCGGCCTCGAGCGCCTTGACGCGGCGCTCGGCTCCTAACAACATACCTTGCTGCTGGTGTTGTTGAGCTCGTCCTGCAAGTCATCCCTCTCAGCCTCGGCCTGTCTCCGGGCGCGCTCGGCGCCGGCGAGCTCCTCGGCGTGCTGCAGCGCCTCGGCCTCGAGCGCCTTGACGCGGCGCTCGGCTCCTAACAACATACCTTGCTGCTGGTGTTGTTGAGCTCGTCCTGCAAGTCATCCCTCTCAGCCTCGGCCTGTCTCCGGGCGCGCTCGGCGCCGGCGAGCTCCTCGGCGTGCTGCAGCGCCTCGGCCTCGAGCGCCTTGACGCGGCGCTCGGCGTCGCGCGCCGCCGCCGCCGCCTCCTCGCGCCCCGCGCGCGCCTCCTCGCCCTCGCGCACCGCCTCCTTCAGCTGCTGCTGCAGCTTCTTCAGTTGCTTCGTGGCGTCCTCCTTCACCTGTACAGATACTTATATAAATTCATTCTCAGAATACGGCACCTCCTCGCTCATATAACGAGCCGTTATCGATGTCACGAAGTCCTAAAGGCTTGGCCGAACACAGAGCGTGACCGTAGCATGTGCTAACAGATTAGCGACGTCAAACAGACTGCGTCCCGCCGGCATCGCGCCCCGCTTCTGTCGAGCCCCGCGCCGCGTGGACGCGCGGGGCCGCAGCACGCTGCGCCGTGCTGCAAGCTGCAGGCTGCGCACTCACACAGTCAAGGAACAAGCGACCCTCCGCGGGCGCATGGTGTAGAGGCGCGAGTCGCGCGCGCGATGAGGGCGTGTTGACAGCGCGAGGCCGGCGCCACGCGGAGCGGACGCTATGCTGCGTCGCGCTGTGTGTTTGGCCAAGCCTTAAATGGTCTGACATTAAACATTCAAAAACCATGCATTATTAGATAAATGCTTCTTCGCTATTACTTTTTTTTTTTAATTATAAATGGGCTTACTCTTGGCCACAGACTAGCCAAAGGCAAAGACGTGGCCTGCGATGTTCTATGAAACTCCATTACATATCATCCCCACTCGACGAACCAGATACGTACCAGTACTTCCCGACCTAATTTGAAGTACGTAATGACAACATTTCATTGCAAGTTTGAGAAAAAGTATTTTATACAGAATAGGAAAAAACCGTCGTATAATACTTGCGAGGAAAACCTTACCTTGTTGGCCAAGTGTAAAGCCTGTTCTGCATCCTTAAGTTCTCCCTCCAGCTTTTTCCTCATGGCGAGAGCGGCGGCGCGCTGCTTGCGCTCCTCTTCCAGCTCGGCTTCGAGATCTCGCAGCTGCTTCACGATGCCGCGTCGCTTCTCCTCGCCTTGCTCTTCTTTGGCCTAGAATGAGAGAAATAAGATTAGAATAGAAACAAAGACGAAAAGCATTTTTGATGCCGTTCAAAGAATTTTCGACGTTACCCTATCTTGGTCATAAATTAAATTGTTAGTTGAAGAAAATGGTGTAATCATTTTTTTTTATCGTGAATAAAACGAGTTGTTTTTTAAATACAGATACTACCGACCGCGCCAGTGAAGAAACAAAAAAGCTTGCTTGGAGGTTTCGAATGGCCTGCAAATTGACTTTCAACCACATTTTATCAAAAAATCATCTTCGATCTCCTGATTCTAGATATGGGCTTCTTGTGCACCTTCTTCAACTATTTGACTTTACATTATCCCATCGACCGCGACAGAAAAAAAAACACATTCTTACCTGAAGATCGCTCTCAAATTGTGCCCTACCCTACCTGCATATTGATGTACAAACGCAGTTTAGAGCGTCCTCAGTCAACTGCATCTTCAATCTCCTCATTCTGCACTCGAAGTTCAGCCTACTACATTCAAGCGGTCTTTCCAATCTAGAGTTGGTGACGTCATCCTACCGACAGCGCCAGTGTACAAACTTTTTGCCCACCTGAAGATCCCTCTTAAACTGTGCCCGCATAGCCTGCATATTGACTTCCAAACGCAGCTTAGCGTCCTCAGTCAACTGCAGGTCATCTTCAATCTCCTCATTCTTTACTCGAAGTTCAGCCTACTACATTCAAGCGGTCTTTCCAATCTAGAGTTGGTGACGTCATCCTACCAACCGCGCCAGTGTACAAATTACATGCCTACCTGAAGATCCCTCTCAAACTGTGCCCGCATGGCCTGCATATTGACTTCTAAACGCAGTTTAGCGTCCTCAGTCAACTGCAGGTCATCTTCGATCTCCTCGTTTTGGGCTCTGAGTTCAGCCAACTGTGATTCGAGCGCTCGCTTGGCTTTCTCCAACTCGTGAACGTTCTTGTCGGCGGTGCCTTGTGTGTTGGCGAGCTCGTCGAGCTCCGATTGTAGGAGGCGTTTCGTGCGTTCTAGTTCTTCAATCTGTAAGACAAATATTATGATCAAATATCTGGGTAAATAAGGTTTATTCATCTGATACCATATTATTAAATATGTGTTTGAGTGCTAGGAAAGTTGACACCGCATATGCGGGGCACCATAGGGGCACTCAAGCCGTTCTGCGCTCCAATATGCCGAACCCTACAAATGATAGGATTGGCTCGTGCGGAGCGCATACAATACCAGGCAATAATGATTTTGATTGCACATCGGTTTTTCGTATTCGTAGAGCGTTGTCTCTGTCTTGCTTATGTGACGTTAATTGTCTCTTTCCAAAGACCGATGTGCATTCTTTATCGCCGTTTATGCACAGAAGCCACAGAAATACAATACCTAAAACTAATAATAAATAATATGTATTTATTTAAACTAGGTACATGGAGCTGTAATTTTAATTTCTTTTTTAAATAAGTATGAAGTAAGTATCAGCAGTTATCTGACAAGAAAGTATTGTTTATTTCTGCGTTCTGTTGAGGTGAACTTGATTCAAATGTCATGCAACTCAAGTAGAAAATGTGCAAGTATTTTTAACTTTTTAACTTCTGATTAGCAGAAACGTCTGCAATCGATGCCACTAGGCTTAGAATAAATTTAAAAGTGGAAAATGTCTGCCTTTGGGTGAGACTTGAACTCACGGCCTCTGGAGGCCACCTCGGAAAAACCTTATTTAAATTTATTTTTAACTTATTCTTTTAACTTACCCTTTTACACCTCCGCTGCACGAGACAGTTGCAGTCCCATTTAGATTTCATTAGTCATTTTTAATGGATACTAATCATATACGGCGTTTAGTAGTATAATGAACGCTTACCTTTTCAGCGGCATCGTCGAGCTCTCTCGTGAGCGAGAGCACTCTGGTCTCCTTGTCGCGGGCTTCACGCTCGGCCTGGTCGCGCTCGGCCGCGTAACGCTCCGCCACCGCTCGCTCCTCGGCCACCACCTGAAACGGATACATAATACAGATACACGGATACATACAAGAAACTTAAGTAGTACAAAGTATTAAAGGTATCATTTGATGCGGTCTTCGTATCTAATATACTAAGGCCCACTTGCACCAACCACTTAACTCAGGGTTAGTGGGATGTCATCTGTCAAAACCCATATAAAATGGAGGGTCAACCCGGGAGTTAGCCCATTTTATATGGGTGCAAGTGACCCTAAGCAGGTTAGGCATTTCTAATAAAAATGCTGTAGATAATTACTTGTTTATTCTTTAAACTTCATTTTTGAGAGAACTGTAAGGCTAGCACATGATTGTCGCGAGAGTATGTCTCCGCGAGATAGACTACCCTTCCTTATGACATTGATAAAAATATCTGGGCAACCGAGCTTCGCTCGGTTCTGTTTCGTATCCTTGACATGTGTCGCCATCTAGTTCAAAAATGAATAGTACCTACATCGAGCGAAAGAATTCTCAGCCTTAACAACACAACTACTCCACACGAGATGGCGCGCATTTCGCCACAAAAACTCAAATAGTGTATTTTCTATTCGTTTTAGCCTTGACCTGTGTCGCCATCTAGTGTTTGCAATAAATTGTACTTACATCGACCGAAAGAATTCTGTCTTAACAGTGCAACTACTGCACACGAGATGGCGCGCGAAGAAAAACGCATGAAAACTCGAAAATTCGCGTTTTCCGGGACCTAAGGATAAGTTAGACCGATTTTTCACCCCCAAAAACCCCCACATAACAAATTTCTGCGAAATCGTTAGAGCGGTTTCCGAGATCGTCAGTGTAAATAAATAAATATATAAATAAATAAATAAATAAATAAATAAATATACAAGAATTGCTCGTTTAAAAGTATAAGATTAGACAAAGACATGTCATCTATCTCGCGGCGACATACTCTCGGGACAATCATGTGCTAGCCCTAATGATACGGGATTTGCTCAAGGCACACCTGATGCAAAGCGCCGACAGGACCTATGATTGAGCTCACCAGTTCAGTGATAGCCTATTCACTCTTGCTTAAGAAACAGAGGTCATATTTAGAGAGACGACATTCCACATTTTATTATTTATGTTCATTGGATTTATTTGAAGTGCACGAGGTGTTTTTTAGTGTGAACTGCAGTAGGTAAACTGCAAATGTCATACCTTGTCGAAACTCTTCTGTTTCTTCTCGAGTTCCATGACTTTGGCGCGCTGCGCTTCCAGTTCGATGTTCGTGTCTTCCAACTCGGCTTGGATTTTCTTTTTACCTAAACAACACATAATTCCATTAGATATTTTTGCATTCTATATTAATTAAAATCATTTTAACTACGTGGAATGGGTAAGAATTTCACCACCCCCACTCCTCCCTTGGGTGTCGTAGAAGACGATTGCTGGATATGGGTTTCATTGTGGTGTGGGTGATGTGCTGAAATCCTGCCACTGTGTTACCAGAATTTCGTTTCCTTAAACCCCTTGATTGCAAAGAGTTGCCTTGAAGCTTGATCAGTATCCCGTTTGGTAATACAGGCGTGTTTAGTGTCACGTCACGCGGACCGACCTCACGGAGCGATCCGCACCGGACTAAATATATGTTACGGCCCAGCCACTACATTGGTCTTAGCGCGATAGCGGTGAGCGGCAGCCATTCGTGCGAATGAAAAGTCACATCGCTGTGTCTCGCTCCAATGTATGGACGCCGCTCACCGCTATCGCGCTTAGACCAATGTCGTGGCTGAGCCGTTAGGTTCAGGGAGCGTTTTAGAGTAAAGCGGTCGGGTCCGCGCGGACGACGACATCAACTTCCTACAAATTGTATATAAACTGTTGTACACAATAAAGTGATTACTACTACTACTACTACTACAACTTCATACAAATTAGTCGCTCTGCGCGACACTAAAATCAACCCAAATATGTCTGTATGAATCATCTAAATCTATAATAGAAGAAACTGACTGACTGACTGACTGACATATCAACGCACAGCCGAAACCGCTGGTCTCAGAGATTCCAAATTTGGCTCGTAGGTTCCTTATAAGGTGTAGAGGAGCAATAAGAAAGGATTTTTCAAAATTCGCCTCCTAAGGGGGTAAAATGGGGGTCCAAAGTTTGTATGGGAAAACAAGATTAGATTAGTACGCGGGCGAAGCCGCGCGAAAATGCTAGTTTAAAATACGTACTCTTGTCAAGTTTGTCATTAGCCTGCTGTAATTCGTCGATCTGCCGGTGCAGCGCCTCGATGTCCTTGCTGAGCTTCTTGCGGGCCTCCTCCAAGATGGCCGCCGCTTCCGCTTCCTCTTCCGCCTTCTTCTTAGCTTCAGCCACTTGGATGGTTAGAGCGGCCACCTGAATTGAGATGAGATAAAATTAGCCATAAGATTTTCCTTTAAATATTTTCGAATAGCAACCACGAACACAACAATGGTTGATTTGTGGTATTCAATAATTAGAGATTTAACTAAGCTATGTAACGTCTCAATTGAGTTTGTAAATGTCAAAAATATTTGGGAGGTGAATTCATTTACCTGGCGGATCAATGATAAAACATCAGGCCGTCCTTATCGCACTTACAAATAGCGCGAAAAGGACGGCCTGACGTTTTATCATTAATCGCGCGACCATGCTTGCCTGCCTGATGCTAGTCTTGTAGCAAAAGGCTCGCCAATAAATTGAATACTTACTCAAGCGCATTTAGAGATGTCGACACATCTTGAGGTACGCTGGTTATAAATGTGGACCCACAGATTTTTTTTTTTTAGCATACCTGTTTCTCGAAGTTCTTCTTGGCCTCTTCCTCTTCGTCCAGCTGGTCGCGTGCCTGCTCCAGCTGTTGCTCCACATTGCGCAGGCGCGTCTGCAGGGCTAGCTTCTGTTTCGTTTCTTCCTCCAATAATGCCTGCAAATTTAACGCAATCAGATTATGGATTTGGTTTCACAAGATTCTTTCCGCTGATGCATTTTCTAAATTAACATGGGCTGTATGCGGTTTTCATTTCGTAGAAAATGGAATACGTCTGCCGCACTATATACCTTCATAAGATTTTGGTCGCTATACTCCTAGCAATAGTGCCGTTTGTTCACATTTCACGCACTGCTCGTGCATTTAATCTCGACCATCTCCTAATTACCTCGTAGAGTGGAGGGAGCTTTGGTCATAAACTTCCCATGAACTCGCCCACTGTATGGTAGGGGTAAAATAATAGATAGTTATAGTTTCTAGAGTGGGAAGGTCACCTTATCACCAGAAATATTTAAATTGCGCGCATTAGCACTCAATGTCGGCTGCTCGCGTGCGGTCCGTTTGTTAATGTAGGCAATAATTTTAGAGTGGTGGTATTATGTGAACATCAAAGGAGTCTTCTGTACTTGTACTATTATAATATTCTGTACAGTCAAGTGTAAAAATATGGGTGCGTACAACTTATCAAAAATATGTCCCATAGCACTTTATGTCGGCGGAATAAGGTCTCGGTACATATTTTTGAGCGGATAAAATCGATACGTATTTTTGCACTTGACTGTACAAAGTGAACGTTCTGAATAGGATATATGAAGAAAGAACGTTCACTGCATTAAATATGAATGTACCTGGGCCTCGGCGTGTTGCGCGCCGATGGTGGCGGCCTGCTTGACGGCGGCAGAGGCCTTGAGCTCGGCCTGCTCCAGCTGCGCCAGGGCTTGCTCCGCCTCGCTCTGCAGACGGACGCATTTCTCTTGGACCTCCGCTCTGGAATAAAAAATAATGTGTCAAACTGTTCCCGGAATAGCTAAGAAGGAACATCAAAAGTTTAATGAAGAATGAGAATCTCTTTCACTTTTGCACTATTTCAGTTACATATCAGTTTATTTCGAATAACATCCAATGACATTTGAAATAATAAATGTTAGCTACAGATTCTGTCCGCCTTTCTCTTTTGCCTCACTTGCTGACTTCAACCGGCATTCTCCGCTTCTAACGTTTTAAAGATTCGACTCTTACCGTGATATCTCATTCTCCTGCAGCTTAGCAGCCAATTCTGCCAACTGAGCTTCGGCCTGCTTGCGATGGCGTTAGCCTTCCGCCTTCGCCACACTTGCCGACTTCAACTCTGTGGCTAGGTTGACGTTCTACGCTTCTAATACTTGTTAAAATTTAAATTTTGAATAGAATTATCTTACCGTGATCTCTCGTTCTCCTGCAACTTAGCGGCTAGTTCAGCCAACTGAGCTTCAGCCTGCTTGCGACGGCGTTCGCCTTCCGCCTTCGCCGCACTTGCCGACTTCAACTCTGTGGCTAGGTCGGCGTTCTCGGCTTCTAAAGCTTGCTTGGCTTTCTCCAGGCCTGAAATATACCATGGACGTTACAAATCTTATCATGCGTGTATATTATAGAATAAAAAAGTTTTCGATGTTCGTTTGACCCGTTATTACGAGGATTAGAAATAATTTCAAGAAGAAAGGAAACATGTAAACTTAGTTCCTTTCAACGCTAACAAAGCTTCCACAAGACAGCCATGAGAGTGTGGTGAAGATAATAAAACGTTGGTATTTAAATTATGTATGTACAAGTATTTAAATGCAATATGGCATACCATCGATTGCCATAATTATTTTTATCTGATACACAATATGCATCTTCACAAGCTAGCTACAGTGATTTTAATGTTAGTTTCATCTTCAGATACTTGACACATAAACCCTCAAGTTTTAACATGTTTATATTCAATATCCTCATTTTTAGACTAGAACACATGGCAAAGAAAGTTATTCACACTGGACACGGTTCGCATCCGCTTGAGAGGGCCTGCCCGGCTCCGCCGGCGAACACATACTCTGCCAATAATCCCTAGCGAAATGGAACGAGCGGCCCTCCTCCAAGGGGAACTCCGTCACACTCAGCATCGTGTCGTCCTTGTACATAAACTTGCCGTTTTTTACACGTTTGTCGCCGGACATTGTTATAAATATAAATTATTTATCAGAAATTAATGTAGAGCTTCGAAAATATTGACGTCGGTTGTTATAAATGGAACGCGTTTGATTTTAGTGACAGTGTCAGTGGTGACATAGAGTAAAAGTTAAAAAGGTTGCTGTTTTGGAGGCTAAAAAGTTTTAATTTCTGAAAAAAGGTTTTATTATACAAAAACTAATCATCGATTTTTTTAAATATTTTATGTGATTTTTATTCTTGATGATTTTAGTGAAGTTTGTGGTAAATCTGGGTATAATTTTAGGATTGAATGAATAGGCAATATTCGCTCAGAACCGGAGCAAGTGGCCTCTGCTTAGCAGAACACGATAAGACTCATATGATGATGATAATAATGAATTTTGAAGAGTACTGACCAGCTCTAGCCTTCTAGATCTGCTCGTACTGCTCCATGAGCTGCTGTAGTTCTTAAGAGTGCTTGTGTCGTTGTTCAGCCAGTGAGCTCTCGTGGGTGGTCGCTACCTCTTCTAAGCTTCTATTCAGGACCGCCACTTCTTGCTCGAGCAGCCTTGCTGCGCTCGATATACTGACAGGACTCTTAAAGTACATAGATGGTAGTGTTACTCACCAGCTTTAGCCTTCTTGATCTGTTCGTGCTGTTCCATGAGCTGTTGTAGTTCCTGAGAGTGCTTGTGTCGTTGTTCAGCCAGTGAGCTCTCGTGGGTGGCCGCTTCTTCTTCTAAGCTGCGCTTGAGAACTGCCACTTCTTGCTCGCGCTTGGAGCGGAGTTCTTGCTGAGCTGTTGGTGGAAATCGTTGTTAGAATTTTGAAGATAAATATATTTAGATTTTGGAACTACCTCGAGATTTGGTTTGTGTTTCAGTACATTTTTTCCATAATTCGCCTTTGAGTTTCCTGTTTTTTCTAGATTTTTTTTATATTGCTGTTTCAGTAAAAGTTTTAGTATTCAATAGTTGAGTATCTAAAATCGCATAAGAATGTTTGTAATGTTTCGATAATCGTGCACTAGACACTTACATAGCATTTTTTTCGGGTTGCATAGAATTCAGCACATTCATCAAATACAATGTAATGAACCTCGCATGTGAGTTGGCGCGCCACAAAAACGGGTCATAAGACTGGTGGGCCTCGAGCCGCATAAAATACTCACCAGCAGTAGTATCGAGCGAGTCGAGCAGCTCGCTCTTGAGCGCCTCCAGCTCCTCGTTCAAGTCTCGGCGCAGTTTCTCGGCCTTGGTGCGCGCGGCGCGCTCCGCCTCGAGATCTTCATGAGCGTCGGCGAGCGCGGACTCGGCTTCGCGAGCTGCCTTCTGTGCGGCGGCGCGGAGCGCGCCCTCTTCGTCGGCGCGAGCGATGGCCACGGCCAGCTCTTCTTCGCGTTTGGCTGTAAAAAACGATAAAGAAGTGAGTTATAAAATACAAAACATATATCCTTATTTTATATTATGAACTTCTCAAAAGCCTCGGCACAAGCTGAAAATCGTTTGAGTCGATGTTATGCGGGTTCCTAATATATTAAACATGTAAAATGACAAATGAAGACAAACTCCTTCATGAGAATACCAGTTGGCACCTTACAGAACATGCACAATGCTAACCACATAAGTCATTTCGTTCAGAAAGCAACGCTGTAGCCACATGCTCAGCCCTAATCACAGACAATAAACGTTCTAGGCGATTAGAACAACTCTCGAGGTCTGCCTCCTATTTGGACAATGATATCAGACGCTTGCTAAGGAAAAAATATGGGCTAACAATTTACCGAGCACAATCTACATACAGCTCGTCTAACTGAGCTTTCCTCTCAACAAGCTGTTCCTTAACATCCTGCAGCTGTTTCCAGCTTGCCTTTAGCACGATGCGCCTCTTGCCTAAGCTGGTGATCTTAAAGTTCCTCTACGAAAACCTAAACACTACCTGCCTAGCCATTAAAGGTCATTAAACTTACCCAACACAATCTGCAGCTCATCCAACTGAGCTTTCCTCTCAACAAGCTGTTCCTTAACATCCTGCAGCTCAGTTTCCAGCTTGCGTTTAGCACGATCCGCCTCCTGCCTAAGCTGGTGGTCTTTGAGGAGTTTCTCTTCTAGCTCAGCGATGGCTGATTCCTGTTTGGCCTTGAGCTTGCTGAGGTGTTTAGCCTTTTCTTCCTCTTCGGCTAACGCTTGGGAAAGGTCGTTGGCGCGTTCTTCTAGGATCTGCACATTACAATTGTTACAATTAGTACGATGCACGTGCAATAGAGGAATTCGTAACATGTGTCTTTTTTTGGGCATTTTCACGAGAACAATCAGAAAAAAAAAATCATTTTTTCTTAGATAGGTAAATTTTATTTTATGTTTTTCCTACTCAGAATCACGAGCCCTTTCGATCTAGGACAAAAAATGGTCCCATAATTTTCTATCATTTTGAATACTTTCCACTTTGTAACCGCTGTATAAAATGGTTGAAAAATGGTAACGAAGTGGAAAAATTACAATTGGGACGCTTTTAGAAAAAAATGTTTTTGAATATTTTTTTCGCGAATATGCCCTTTTAACACTACTCTTTTCGAATATTTATAATTCCTATTTCCTATTAATATTTATGTTAATATTAATGTTAATGTAGTATTTATCATGAATACCTTCTTCTCTTTGCCGAGTTTCTGGTTGGTGTCGTCGCTGAGGGCCAGGTCTTCTTCCAACTTCTTGAGCTTGGCGTCGCACTGCACTCGCTCGAGCTGCAGCTTCTGTCGCGCTGCTTCCTCCTCTTCCAGTTGTTCCTCGAGGTCCTGAAAACATGTGTCAATAAGTACTTTAAACACTTTTAAGTTCTCGCGCTTTGTACACATATTTAACGTTACGTTTTGACCAGTGCAACCTGGCCGAAACGTTGGGAAAAAAGGTAACAATAATGTTAATTAATCGCGTTCGACCTGTATGTGACTTTAAATATATGACAACTTTTTTTATATAATGTACACACATACATGGTCCACCAATTCAAAGTCGCTCAACGAGCTATGGAGAGGGCTATGCTCGGGGTATCTCTGAGGGATCACATCAGAAATGATGTGATCCGTCACAGAACCAAAGTTACCGACATAGCTCACCGGATTAGCAAATTGAAGTGGCAGTGGGCTGGTCACGTTAGTCGCAGGACAGACGGTCGGTGGAGCCGAAAGGTTCTTGAGTGGAGACCGCGACTCGGTAAACGTGGTGCAGGACGCCCTGTGACAAGATGGAGTGACGACATCCGCAAGTTGGCTGGTGTTGGCTGGATGAGATTAGCTGAAGATCGGGAGCAGTGGCGTGCATTAGAAGAGGCCTATGTCCAGCAGTGGACGAGGATAGGCTGATAATGATGATGATGACACACATACATATAATCACGCCTGTATCCCATGAAGGGTTAGGCAGAGCACATGAACTACTAAGTTTCAGTGCCACTCTTGGCAAAAAGGGGTTGAAAGAAATCCAAATTGTGACATTGCAGTGACAGGTTGCCAGCCTCTCGCCTATGCCACAATTTAACCCATATCCCACAGAAAGGGGGTGGTGAAATTCTTAACCCGTCACCACACGGGGTATTATATTATGTGATTATGAGTTTTCAGACTTATCTGGTACTTATATACTCGTATATGTATCTATGTACAACTGTGAGATGATGATAAAATATTCCATATATCCTCGAGTGACAGACTGATTTTTGAGTCGTTGGAATTTTGATTTTATTCCAATTAATCAAATTTCAAATTTGATTGACGTAATCGGCCAGGATATGACATATGAGCCCTTGCCCATTTTTAAAAAGCCAATACTTTTTGACGAGTTTCTTTTTATTTAGTAGTAGGTACACAAGATTTGGTGATGTGAGTCAGAATGGCCGATTGGCCGTATCGGACCGACGGCTTTTCTTTTACGGACCTGCCAGTGTGAGTTACGTTCTCTGGTGCGAGTCTATACATTTTTCATGTATAGACAACGGAACTGCTAGTAGTGAAGACTGATATCTGACCCAGACTATCAAAATGAAAAGCTTAAAGTTGTAGAAGTCAGAGATTTCGCACTAACCTGTATGTTGAGCTGCAGCCGTTTCTTCTCCTGCTGCAGCGCGCTGCACCGCTCCTCCTCCTCCTCGATCCTGCCCTCCAGGTCGTGCAGGAGTTCCTCCAACTCCTGCTTCCTGGCCGCTGTACGAGCTTCTCACTGACCTGTATGTTGAGCTGCAGTCGTTTCTTCTCCTGCTGCAGCGCGCTGCACCGCTCCTCTTCCTCCTCGATCCTGCCCTCCAGGTCGTGCAGCAGTTCCTCCAACTCCTGCTTCCTGGCCGCTGCGCGGGCGCGAGACTCTTCCGCTTCCGCACATAGCTCCAACTCAGCCTGCATAGTGAGAAATAGCGATTATTTTTTGAAAGTCTTACAATAAATATTATATGTAATAAGCATGTTATCGATTAAGATTAGTGGATTTTAAAGATTTAGATAGGGGACTAATGATCTACATTTGAATTGAAAAACGGTGCCAAAGACGTTTCCGGTAAGACACCTGTATCTTTCAGCAGCGGTCAAACTGACCCGCTCGGACAATTCCGGCTCCGTTGGCTCGGATTGCTACGTAGAAATTATATGGGTGGCACAACTTGACGTGCCTTTGCATGCTGCATAACAACCCTAAATACTCGAAAGGGATAGTGCCATACAGGAGAAAGGGGCAACACGATTCGACTCTGAACCACTGCCAAACTTTGGTTTTGGTTATTTGTAGAAAGTGTGTTCTTTACGGCAGTACAAGTCAATTCCCAAGAGCTGGCACGAATGGAACGAATGACTGAATAAAAATATCTATGAACGTGACTCGTGCTCTTGACAGTTACGACTGTATACCGTAAATAGGTGTCACTCACTTATTCCATTCGGTTCAGTTTTCGTAAAATTGCCCTATAATCTGTGGTCTAAGCTAAAGGTGCAGTTAAATTACCTGCAACTGTTCAGCCAACTGCGTCTTCTCGGCGCTGGCCTGCTGGAACTTCTGCTCGTACTCCTGGCAGCGCTTCATCTGTGTGTCCAGCTTGTCGCGGATCTGGCGGAGCTCGTCCTCCTTCTGCGTTAGCTTCTCCTCCTGCTTCGTCACTTCTAGGAGAGGTTTCACCTGGAAGGTATGGTCGTAGATTAGGAAACTGTCTATAGATTTTTCTTCTTGGTAAATATCATGTTAGATCAAAAGCGTTTTATCAGAAATCTGATGACTCACATGTCAGCAGCGCGTAGTAATAAATACTCCTAAATATTAATTATTATTTCTATCTAAAAGTCATACACCAATTATAAAAATACTTCTAAATAGGTTGTGTAAAATATCCATTTTATAAAATTAGATAGAATCATAGAATTTATAGACATGTCCATATTGATATAAAAACAGTTATGGACTTTAAAATAGTTATTAATCATTCAATTGAACAATTTCAAATCATTACATTTGATGAAAAGTATGAAACACAAAGCTAACGAAAATGAACAGAGATAATATTGTTTAGAATTAGATAAATAACGTATGTAGATTGAACTCCGAACCCCAGGAAATAATCAATCTACACGCTAATCAAAACTAAACATTATAAGTAAACTTACGGGCAGTGGAAAGATAAACTAGGTAGCTTCGCACCATTTTACACACTACACTCTGATGAGCAAGCGGGTCTATTTACATAACTTTCGCATTATACAGAGGCTGTTGCCAAAACTCTAGGACAGTTATAATAACTAATTGTTTTAGTTGAACGTTGGACTTGGTAAT
This sequence comes from Leguminivora glycinivorella, assembly GCF_023078275.1. Lineage (NCBI taxonomy): Eukaryota > Metazoa > Arthropoda > Insecta > Lepidoptera > Tortricidae > Leguminivora > Leguminivora glycinivorella. The sequence continues at coordinate 18,636,164 of NC_062984.1, forward strand.
AACACATGTTGTACTTAGAACTGGGTTAGTGAGTCCCACGTTATTGTAATTGAAAATTGCTTTTATGTTTATAAGCACGACAGGTATCATACCCTTATTTCATTCACGTTATAATGGGCATATGCAAATTTTCTATAAAGAATCTATATTAACTCTTTGAAGACCTATCGCGAACGGCGCAACGTCGTAAGTCTACTCAATATACGTAGTTGGATATTGAACTATTGTTGCCACGCGCATTAGCTGACGTATTTAGCGGTCAAAGAGTTAACTGATATAAAACTAACAATTGCTGAATTTGAATCTTACCTTTATGTATAATCTCCACCATTGCCAATTCCTAAGCTTGAGGTACGCTGCGCAGTTCCTCTGGATGATTCTGATGGCGTTCAGCTGCTGCAATCTCTTCTGGTAGTTTCTCCTGGCGAGGAACCCTCGGCAGAACGCCTGGAAGTTCACAATCAAGTCCGTGATCTTGTAATCTCTTTCCTCTTCCAAATGGGCCAGTACTCCCGCCCTGAAGAAGATCTTTGATTGACCAACGCGGTATAGGTTATGGTCCAGCTCTAAGGCTTCGATCATTTGCTCGCATGCCTTCTTTCCGTCCATGAAACCTTTAGGGATGATGTTGGGCGTGAGCAGTTCGTATCTCTGTCTGAACTCCTGGAAGGGAATTCGGTTAGGGAAACCTTGTCTGCATATCCTGATGCCCTCCAGCACACCGTTGCATCTGAGCTGATCTAAGACCAGAGGGGCTTCGATCTTACCGGCCCTCTTCTCGTGGTTAGGAATGATACACCTGACGAAATTGGGGTTTGTGTTTCTGAGTGTTGCCATGAGCTTTGTCAGCTGTTCCTTGTACAGTTGGGAGACGGTTCTGAACATGCCCTTTCTCGTTCTGGCTCCGAATTGAGTGTCAGTCATGGCCTGCTGCGCCATGCCGACGATCTCAGCGTCCTTCCAGATGTGGCATACGAAAGGATCTTGGGAAGACTGGAGAAGGGACACCACGTTCTCGTTCAACGGGTCCATGTTCTTCATCAGCCACTTCTCAGCGGAGTAGTCTACTTTGCCCGCGTAGTGGATGATCGCGAAGTCGGCGATGCCACGGAAGTCGGTCTTCATGAATTTGGGGTGGACGGAGTGAGCCGAGACCAACTTCTCGACGAAAGTTTTGTCGGTGGCTTTGGGGAACCAACATTCCTCGTCTAACAAGGCCATGATGCCCATGGGTTTGTCGATAAGGTCGATGGTCGGCTGGAGATCGAGGCCGAAGTCGATGAACTTCCATTCGATGCCCTCCCGTTGGTACTCTTCTTGTTCGAGGATGAACATGGTGTGATTGAAGAGCTGTTGGAGCTTTTCATTTGTGTAGTTGATGCAGAGCTGTTCGAAGGAGTTGAGGTCGAAGATTTCGAAACCGGCCATATCGAGGATGCCGATGAAGGAAGCTCCTTGCCTCTTGGTCCTGTCTAGGGACCTGTTGATCCTGTTGACGAGCCACCTGAAGAGCCGCTCGTAGCACGCCTTGCCGATGGCCTCGACTGAGAATTCCACCTGTTCTTTCGTCTGCGCTTTCGTTACGAAGTCGCGACCGACCTTGATTCTCGGCTTGAGGAAGGCTTTTGTCATCTCCGTTACGGAGAGTCCTGGAAAAAGCAAGAAAAGGTGATTACTGGGCTGGTAAGATCCTATTTTTTACAATATGTCAAGACCTTTGTGCATGGAATTTATAGATTTATTGTAGAATAGGGAAAAATACCAACTTACCGAGTAAATGAGCAATCTTTTGAGCAACAGTGTTGTCAGGCAGCGTCGCCTGGTCCGAGTTCCTCTCCTGCTTGAACTGCATGGAGCCAAACAGCAGCGTCGCTGAAACTATCCTGAATATCGAGTTGAAGTCCTCGTTGTTCATGCCCATGATGTTCATCGACTTGATGGTGGCTTGGAACTCCAGGGCGTCGTCGATCCCGGGCACTGTAAAGGATTCTACGCTAAGTGTAAAGTGGATGTCGTTCAATTTGGAAAAATGTTATTATGATGTTTCAAAAAATGTTATGCCAAACGGATTTTTTCACACACATGCAGAATGATGTGAATTTGTTGTAATACATGCGTTTCTTTCAACAATGTAGGTACAATTTTTAACATCCAGGTAAAAGTATATCAAATAATGTATTTTATTGCATTGAAATTTATGAAATGGTGCAAACAAAGCCTAAAAAACTTTTCATAAAAATTAAGAAATTTTAGTAATTTCAATGCAACAAAAACATTTTCAACCAATCAAACTCTCAAATTCAACTGTACCTGGTAACGCAGCATTGGACAGGAACGGGTAACTCTTCGGGTCCTCAAGTATGTACTCCGCGCGTTGCTCAGGTGTGGCACCAGTCAGGAGCTGGTAGAATATGTGGAAGGTCCGCTCGTCTTTCGCTTGGCGAATGGCGCGCGACTTCTCCAGCAAGTATGTCTCGATGTTCGCGCCGGCTATGTAGCCGGATGCGTCGAAGTTTATTCTTATGAATTTGCCCTAAAATTGGGAAGAAATGTGAAATATTTCAGGTTTAGACATATTGGATGGCTGCCACAAAAAACTAGATGAGAAAATCTATAGCAGACTCTATTGCTCATGCTTTAAATATTTGAGTGATAGTGACAGGTATTCAGATACATTTTAAATTTAGAAAATTAGGGTTCATCATAAGTTCCAAAAAGGCGTGATTTTTTTCGTCGTAGTATATTCAAAAGGGTGGTGTAAGCCTGCGTAGACTTTACTATGTCAAATATAATTACCTATATTAGTAGTAACACTAGTAACACACGAATTGCGGTACTTACGAATCTTGACGAGTTGTCGTTTTTGACTGTTTTGGCGTTACCAAACGCCTCAAGTATGGGGTTGGCTTGCAATAACTGTTGTTCTAATTCGCCCTGAAAGGAAAACATGGAATTCATTTAGTCTTCAACTGTCAGTATTTTATACAATACTGATATGATTCGGCTGGTATTGATGAATGTTAGTACAAACACATGACAGAAGCGTAGGAGGGTCAGGGTGTAGGTTGAACACGGAGTTACTACCGATTATGTTTTAGCAAAATTTACCTCAAATGTGGGTCCATTGGTCTAGGGGTTAGCATGAAATGTAATGGTGGTGATGTTAGAGATTAAATTTAGAAAAAAATTGGAGACGGTTGTCCACACATTTGTTTGTCAAAGTATATTATTACGACTTAGCTATAATCTTTTATGAATGGTAAGATGTAGTTTGAATGGATTTTGGATATATTATTAAAATGAAATAAAAATAAAATATTGTTATTAATAAGACATATTGGGAAATGGGTTCTCGTTATATTTAAAGATAAATATATGACATATTATCAAGCAAGTCTAAAAGATACTTCATTAACATCCACAGTAAACGTTTTAGTAAAATAAGCAGCAACTAAGCGGATGCGCTAAACACTAATAGTAGTAACAATTAACCCCTGCGATAAACAAATAGATACATAGATTAACTTATCTCGGAATGACATAACTAGACAGTAAAGTCCCCAAATACCAAAAAGTACATACATAGCTTACACATAATGATTTTGTACGTAAATATTTCACTAATAATAAGCAACGCAAAATAAGATCTATAGATGAAAAAAAGTCAAGCTAGTATCCTGCCTATGCTAAGTTTGCATCGCTTTAACAGCAATAAGGTCGTTCCATACTTGTTCTAGTTTTTGGCATGCAGACTGAGCGTAGCTTTACACATATAAAAAAAACAATAATTTTGCGTTACATATACATATTATTACACATTATATATATCCATTTAATCCCAAGTGTATGTGTCAATGGTATTTATAAGGTGTAATTTCCTTATCGGACTTACTATTATCAACTGTGGTGAGGGTCCCTGCAGTAGATCCAGGCATCGGGGAGGGAAGAGAAAAATATACATCAGTGCATGTTCAGAAAAAGTAGACTTACAACTAAAACGGTTGAAACTAGGTACAAAAGCAAGCTGAAAGACACATCTTAATACTTTTCAATCAAATGAAATAATCACGTCACGTCACATCGAAAACAATGTGAATAATTTTAACTTTTTTTACTCGATTTGTTTGTACATTTTGTATTTAGTAACAACCGTAATTAAGTAGGTAAATGGAAAGTAAGAAAATTCTTGCGGTTTATTACCCGACCAGTTGCAACATAAAATTTAACAATTACTGTGATATCCTCTAGCCCCTTTAAAAAGGCATTTGAGATCTTTATTTTTTTAAGGTAATTGCATTGTCATGGCAAGTTTCAAACTTTTTGCCGTCTAAAGGTTAAATCAGAAGAAGTACTTGGTTTTATGATAATATGCAAGAATTTTCTGTAATTATTTATTCAAAAAGGTGCTATACAGTGAATTTTCAAGCCACCTCAGACATGCGGGTGTGCTAAATTACACTCTTTTATAGCAGGATGTGACAAGACTTTTACACCAAGGAAATAGCGAATTTTTTCTTATAATACATCTATATACTCACCCCCTTATTCATAAACGTTCACTAAATGTATCAAGCCGATAAAGTTCGTTTGTTCGTTCGGATAGGGACAAACGAACTTTATCGGCTTGATAACTTTAGTTAACGTTTATGAATAAGGGCCTCAGTGTTTATCTTTATAGCTTAAAACATGTTCGACCTTATGGGAATTATCAAGGGTACTAAATAGCTTTACGTTTGGTTCTAGCTGTTATTTACACATCTTACCCTCACACGGTAGTCGAACCAGTATATTTGTGAGCGCTTGAGCAAAATAAAATGTTTATCAAAATAACCTAAAGTTTCATGTGAACATGACAAAAACCTTCCTAAGGTTTGAATCTAAACTAATTTCATTTTTAATTTGAAGAATCTTAATACACTACGGTTGAAAACAGAGTGCAGCCCGCCTAATGGTATTTACTGTGCCATAGGGTAAGCTATAGAGCGCACGCAACTCTATCACAATAAAATCAGGTATCTTTATTCAAAATTAATCATTAATCCATCCTTAAATTACATTCTAACCTAACCTATCCTGGTCCATGCCTAAATGTAGTAGGTAAACAATTCGTTTGAAATTAACGGTGTCGTAAGTCATGTCATTATTTACATTTATTAAATATATTATGAATATTTTCCGCGATACAACGGCCGTCATATTAATTATAATGACAGACGTTCCTCATATTCATGAACCAATTAGCGAGCAGACTTGACAAATATAAGTACTCTGTAGGTGACCCAGAGGCGACATTGCTAAATAATCGTCCGTAATTGGTGCATTTTTTACAAATTATACGACATTTCGTTGGTACACTTAAACGGAAAATATACTTAAGAATATATTTATGCTGCCAAAAGTTAATATCGTGCGACAGAATGTTGTAGAAATTTAAAGTCCGGTTTAAACTGCTAATAAGTATTCTTTGGTCGTAAAAAGATCCTTGTATAGGCACTTTTACGGTCATAATAAACTCATAAACGAGACAAAACATATTTGGATATATTATTCAACATTATTATGTATTGAAATGATACCTCAAAAATGTAAATAACTTTAAACATAAAGCAATCTGACTAGTAGTATAAATTGTACCTGAGTGTACCAAAAAGGCATTTAACAAAAATGGTAAGACCGGCCTTATGTAAGCTTGCGAACGATATGGGGCTATCGTACATCTTAAAGTAACATATAAGAATGAACTCTTTATTACATGTACTTCAAATTCTAGCTTCTGTACTAAGTGTTAAAGTCGAATGTTGTAAAAAGCGTGTCATATGCCTTTCTGAAAGTGACGTATATTTAAGATATATTTACGATTCTGTACACTCGATCGATCCTTGTCTTATTAAACCTTATAAGGCATTTATCTCGAGGTGTGAAATCGAGTACGAATAGTCCAATTAGTACAATTTAATGTAAACCAATCGAGCTATAAAATTTCGAAGTACATATAAAACTTTCGAGATACGGTTGCACTAGTTGATCGACTACAATGTGCCCTACATAAAGAGTAGTAAGTTCAAAATTGACGTTTATAGAAGCAAGATAAAGACTGTATCGTTAAGTATGAAGACAACTTTGAGTAGCCGTATTTATTTGCTATTATATTTTTTTCTTATAACAAGCCATGGGCTTAATAAGGCACATAATAAGGTACACATTTTGTCCTAGAAACTCGACGTAAAGCATATGGTTTAGACAGTATTGACTTAATCCTCCCGAGTACCAATTACGATTCCGGACAAATGCTACTAGAAAATTCACAAAGTGCGTAAAAGACGATACGATTGCGAAAAAAAATTGTATGGTGCGAACCTCAACGACACATGATCCACAAAGCAGAATATCTGGACATAGTCTAGCCCCTGTTATTTAAAAAAAATATAGTTCAGGATCTGTGTATGGCGGCCATTTAGGGAATGTGGCATGGTGCTTACTCTAACTCCGACTTTGATGTCGAATTTGACTATCATACATTGTTTATATCGATCTGGTTTAAGCACTGTTCAAACACCATGAATGTCAATTAGACTTTGGCCTATGGCTAATTTTTTTATCTGTTTCTCTCATCCTGCTAGCATCAAAAATTTACGGCAATCCGGAACGTTGCTCAAAATTGCGTTTTTTTTAAATTATATAAATTCGCCGCATTTATTCTACAAGTACCCAATTGGAAAAACCATGAAGAGGACTCTTATAGAATATATTTTGGCAGCATATTAACCTTTGTTTGTTGAAATCGTACAAAGAGTCATTGAAATATTCTCAAATTAAGCCGGATAGGGGTTGTCCGAAATTTATTTGCTAGACCTTAATGAAAGTACCATAAAGTCCCTAAAATAAAAAAAATATCAGACCTTCTTATATCAAATAGTACTTACCAATACCTTAAGATCATACTCTCGGAACATAATAATACAAAATTATGCACATGTCAACATTTAGACGAGGTTTGTTTTGTCCTTATACTTAACGATACAGTCCTTAATATGGAAACTCTCCAAAAGCTGTAATTTATGGTTAATAAATACTTTAGCGTTAATTTTCACTAAAGGTTCTTTCGAGACAAGCAAAACTAATATTTTAGTCTTATTTGCTCGAAAAATATTTTTTCTCTCATATATTCTTGTCTGATTGCAGTGAAGTCACTTTACACTGCAAAGTTGACAAATATAAACATTTGGCGATTGATGACGCATATTTCCATTAAACATGTAACATACTAGGGGGCGTAGCAGAATGGCAATGGCACTGAAACGCTGCAGAAATGTAGTCTGTCTCTGTCGCGCCAATACGCAAGAACGATAGAGATAGATAGCTACGAAAGATATACGTATTATCGTAGCGTTTCGTGAGCGTTTGTGCATTCGGCTCCGCACACTGTGCTTAGGAATATTGACTCAGGATGGACAAAGTCAATAGACAAATGCAAATTTTATGCAGAAACCTCAAGTGTCTTTTTATAGTCTACAAAACTGAGACTATACTTATATGTAAAAAATCTCTTACCGCTCCGGATCCTTTAGGTTTTGAAGCAGCGACGTACGCGAGGTACTGTATGACTTTTTTCGTATTTTCTGTCTTTCCGGCGCCCGATTCTCCTGTGCAGAGGATAGACTGGTCTTCGCGATCTGAAATACAGGAAAAATACATAGAAATATTTAATTCCTTAATATAGTAAAGACCTGGTTGTCGTTTCTAACTAGCGACCTGACTAAAAACTTCACGAACACAAAGGGAAAATTGATGGAAAATCGAAACGAAAGATCACAAATCTGGGTGTATACTCGTATTGCATTACCTTTTACCTTAATTGGTTTTATTAAGGTTTAGTTACACTAAATTGACTGTCTGTCATTGTCTGTCATGTTCGTGAAATTGTGCCTGAGAAGTTCAATAGTTCTTCGGCGATTGATGTTAATCAGTCCGTCAATGGTGGCTGGTGCAACAGGCCCTTAGCGGGTCTATTCTATCAATAATACATTATGGGTTGAAAGGCTTAGTCACGAAGTTTTCGTTTCCATTATTTAAAACACCGACTACAATGAACTTAAATAAAATAGGAAGCTTAGACAAACTGGCTTCCTATTCTTTTTGTCAGCAAGCTTGTCATTTAATGCCATGTTTTATAGTATCGATCATATCAAATGAAGTGAGATGATTGACGTGAGAAAGATCTTAAACATAGTTTACTTTAACTCCGTAAAAGACGCGTATCTAGATGTCACCGGGTCATCTTTTAACGACACCTAATTAACGTCACATTGTTGTTTAATTAGAAGATTATAGTATACTAATGGTTTATAATAGAGCAATTATTTAACGCCACATCAAAGTACCTGCAAAAGAAGACATGCAGGGTTGCAGACTTTAAAAAAACATTAGACGCTAAAAGACGGTAACCGAGAGGGGGTGAACGGCACTTTCAGCAAGGAGCAGGAGTGGCCATACTATACGATAGTACTCTTTATTATACTGTGCTCTAGGCGACTGCTACCTCAAAGTTGCTATCCAAATAAAAATTCGGCTATAAACCTATTATGTTAAGTCATATGTAGGCCCTCTTTAAGATTTCCACCGTCGTCAAAGTCTTCAAGAGTATATGTCAAGATCCTGATATGATATCTATTGTCTTTGTCCAACAGGCAAGTCGTGAGTCAACGCATCACACTCATAACAACCTAAACAATACATTTGCATACGGAACCGCAGCGTATCTTCGCCTTTGTTTACTATCATTATGATATATCGCGGGCGTTGCTCGTGTCACTTCAAATGAGTGACTGATGACGGGGATTAGAGTCAGGTCACCTGGCGCCCAAAAACACAGGATGAAAAGGATTATATCACGAACTATCTTAACTCCTTGCACTTATCATTTCACTTTGTTGTAATAACCTTTAAGTAACAGTACGCTGGTCACCTGAGTGTTCTCAGTTCATATGACATAGTAGAATATACATATAGACTGTTGAACTATAAACGAGGCTTTTACTACAGCATGGATCCTCAGTGGTTTGATCCGTCAAAGCTTATGCCCGCCAAAAACTTGGCTGTTATAGTTAAAACGTTGCTTAGATTGTAATAACCATTCAGTTTATTGTCTTCAACTTCACCTCGCCGTCTTTGTCAACTGGACGGCAACCTTATGAATCGATCTAAACAATGGGTTGGCACGGAACCGGCGCATCCTCACCTTTGTAGTAAACATCATTACGAAACGCAAACACCGTGGGCGTTTCCTGTCGGACCTAGACCATTCTTTCTTACACACGAGAGCGTTTCATTCAGACGAACCAGTGTAGCAGCTGCCTCAATGTCTACATAGCTGTACTAAATCTAGAGGTCTTATATGCTGGATAGCTACCGGCAAAAACTCTGTATATTTAGCGATGGGAATGGAAATAGTACTTAGCGAGTGACGCGATCGAATGTCGTAGGTTCAAAGGGTTAAATTCGCTGGAAGAATGTGAAAGGGATATCGGTGAAGTGAGTGATAGTTACGGTTATCAATAAATTTTGAATAGCCTATAAGTAAACAAAAATATTTCTCGAAACATATTTTAGTTCCTTTTCTACTAGGTGCCTTAGCCAGCGTAATAATATTAGTGTTTGACCCACACAAAAGGATAGGTAATTTTAGATTTTGAGCTCGAACTGTTTCCACATTTCTTAGTGACAAGTTTCTAAACATTTGTAAAAGCTATAATGATGCCCAGTCAATTTCGGTCGAGGTCTAAAAACTCATGTCACAACACCTGTTATAAATCTCTAAAAAGAAGCCAAAACAGGCTCAGCACTACGAAGCCGGAGATAAGGGCGACGGAACCATTTGTCTAATTGTTCACTAATGGGCGCGATACGGCGCGTACGGTGTGACATCTCGCTGTGGCTAGTTCGTGATTCGGGAGGAATGCGCTAAATGTCTGAGCGGTATTTGAACGTACATAGTCAGTGCTGAACAATGTTGAACATGTCTCGTAAAACTGAAGCGGCTTCTTGTCGGCGAAACCCATTTGGTGTGATTTACAAGGAGCCATGAATATGTACAAACATATAATATGTAGGTAAGCTATATTTGCGGTGGCGCGGTGGAGGTCAATAGTAACTGAAGACATTGATTAGAACATCCCAAATACATATAATCTAGTGAACACAAAGGTACAACTTTAAGCACGGCGATGTATTACAACTGCAAACGATAACTGCAGATGGTAAACTTGCGTCATAACGCTGTGATATAATTTCAAAACTGACTGCTGAACGATAGCGCCATATACAGTCGGTTCCAAGTGAGGAAGGCAACACTGATCAGCGCTCGAACGCTGCGCCACATAACTGACTTCGAACTCCGAATACTATTTCTACCTGCAGTCTGCAATGAGGTTGAGAATAAGCTACAGGTCGGCTTCGATGCGATGAAAGTCGACATGGAAGAGAATGATCTCACACCAGAGGCTGCCGAAGACCGAGCAAAGTGGACAAGATGGTGTCGGAAAGCGGACCCTCGCACAAGTTGAAGATGAACAAGTCACAACATGCCGCTGAATTCAAACTGAGTTTAAGTGGAGGAAAACTGACCTTGTAACATAGAGCGGTATGCTGTGTCGGTGATGGCGAACACGTGTGGCGGTACCTCGTGCCTCTTTATGCCTTTGTACCTCTCCATGATCTTCTCCGTGTAGATGGGCAGCTTCTTGTACGGGTTGACCACCACGCAGAAGAGGCCGGAGTATGTCTGCGGAAGAAATTTTTAGGTTAGATTTTTTTAAATCTTTATCGATTATGAATACATTGTCAATCAATACTTGAGTTCACTTAAACTTTGCAAGTTTTGCAACGTTTAACATCACGGAACAAAATTGTGATCATAACATTTTTTTCAACCTTAAGGACCAACTTGCACTAATTTCGTGCGAAGACCATACAGCTTTTGGTAAATCTAAGATTTAGGGGTGATAAAGAGGTATGGAAGAGAAGGACATGCTGCGCCGACCCCAAATGACTGGGATAACGGCAGGCGAATGATGATGTCTTGTATATGTGGAGCAAACGCGAACTCTAAATAATTTAATAAGAATCCTTCTACCATGAAATGTTAGCGACACGACCTCTGTCGTCAATTTGTACCTCGGTTAGGTAGGATGATGTTGTTAATTAATAACTAGCGAAGTATTGCAGCACGTTTCACTACCCTTAAGCACTACGAGATATATCGGATGGGCGACAAAATAAATTGTACACCACAATGACTTATTTTGCACATTCATTTGTATAAGGCGAGATGAGCTTTCATTGCTAGTTTAACTGCCGAAAATTTAACAATCTCCTTAAAATAAAAAATTCATAAGTAACTATCGCGGTAACCGAAGACAATATAATCTTCTTGAAATACAGGTTGCTTGTGCTAATTTTAGGTGAACAACCGCATTACGGCATTTTCGTAGTACTCAAACGTATTGTATAAGAATTATAAGTACAAATAGTTTATCTTAATCAGTGAGGTGTCAGTAATATACATACAGCCTTGGTCCAGGCCAATGAGCAACAATAAATCAAATCAGCGAGCCAAATGATCGAATGATCTCAGCTATGTTACATGGTTCTAGATCCGGATCTGACAAGAGGTGAAACAGATACACAGTACCTATGTATGTATATTTGATGCTAACTGTACCTAGTATATTTGCATGTTTACTATGCAGTACCTACTAATACTCTCATTTGTCAATCTACAGCGCAATAAAAAATAAACCTTGTACAGATCAGCTGAGCACGTGATATAAAAAAGATTCTAAGTAGTTGAACTAAATAGGCTTTAGACAGACCTGCTCGTTTCTGATTTAAATTCTTATTTGAGCTTTCTACCACTGCAGGTTTATTTTAATTAGGTTTTTGCCGATTGACGAAGAAGGTTTTAGATTTAACATTGCTAACACACATGCATCAGTCAAAAACGACTTCTAACCGTAATCAAATCAATTTGTCTCCAGCATTCCAATCAATTAGAAAATAATTAAAAAAACATTGTTTTATTCATCCAGACGCCTTCAAAGGTTCTTCTTAAAAATACACCTTATCCCACATAGCAATTGAGTAAATTTTGAAATGTTCACAATTTAAAGTCCCAATGTTTGTAAGACCGCGCTCGCTGGTTCAAAATCAGTTTAATAAAATGTAGTGCAAGGGGTTTCAGTTGTATTTAGAACGTATTGAGTTTATTGGTGTTTCATCACCACAATCATGTGACAAAATAAATGAAGCGCGAATGGCCATCACACGTTGACAGTTGAACTTGAATTAAGATCATCTTGAGTTTTCTGGAAATGTAGAAGATGCGTTGAAAATATTTAAAGGATTCTCACCAAATTAATTCAATTTAGTTTAAGCTTTTTAGATTAAGCAACAGTTACAGGTATAAAAAACTAAACCCAGTAAAGTTGTAAAATGTCTGAGGAACATGAAACCCTGCTTGAATAAAAAAGATTACAATTGAAATTTAGTTAACGATACTAAATATCGGAACAAACTTCTCTCTATATATTTATGTAAGTATAGTAACACGGCGAAGAGTAGTAACTTGTATTCCCAACACTTGGGGAAAAAACGGCATTGCATCGATACCACGTACCAACGAAGACGAAAGTGACTTCCCCATCCGCCTGCAAGAAGTGATTCACACAGAGCCGCGAGATTCCGTAGTGTTAGGTAATAGTGTTTTCTAGAGGTAATTGGGTTGATGTCATTACAGAATATGTCATGGGAATGTGAGCTTCCGATGTGATCGGAAGTTATTAGGGAGGTTGCAAATGCAGACTAACAACTGGCTACCTACAGCTTTTTCATTGGGACGGCATAAACTCACGGCTGTATTCCCGAAAGAGATATGCATATTAAACCGAGGGCCAGGAGAAAATATGGGTGATCATCGCTTCCCATGCGATACATCGTAGAATGTTAACGGCCATGAATAATGAACCTTCGTGATGGTCAGCTGCCATTTCGTCGGTGTGTTGAGGAATGGCAGCCACGAAAACACGTGGAGGCTATTAGTTATGAAAACCTGTTCGTGGCTCGGAGTCTATATGATGACTCAAGGATCAGTGCCACTGTTAGCATAAAAGGGGTTAATAGAAAACGAAATCGTCATATTGCAGTGACAGGTTGTTAGCCCAGCACCACAGTTGAATCCATATCCCATAGTCGACTTCTACGGCACCCACGAGAGGAAAGTGACCACACGGGCACAAGTCATATTGGTATGTTGTAAAAGATGACTATTTTCACCTTACCACGAATTCGGGTCCCTATTTGGAGCACTTATTCTAAGAATTCATACGTCTTCAGCGGTTTCGTCGTTGGGTATTTCCTTAGCTATTGTCTCATTGTTAACGGTTTTAAAATTATTGACTCGATTGTATTATGGCACGGAATAATAATGGTCTCCTCGGGGGTCAAGTTATCGTCAAAGACCTCATATTTTAAGACTAGCGAGTCTAGCGACCCACCCCGGCTTAGCGCGGGGAGTACTGGCTTTTTTGTAGACCAATGGAACAGCAACAATTTCACCATAGATTGCGCTGTTATATCTCACCCGGTTTGGGCAGCGTTTTCGAGCTCTTATATACAACTATCTTCAAGAATCACTCTATTCATAACTTTTATAAGTGAAAATCGCATGAATCCTTTCAGTTTTCACACAGACAGGTACAGCGGGGGAGTTTTGTAAGGTTTAGTGATATGTAAAGACAGTATTGGGCCAAGAACGCAGTTGGAATAAAGTAATGCGCATACAGGTCAAGCAAGGAGCGTCGCCGACTATAAAGTATGAGCAAACAACCAATTAGATAGAGAATTATTGCTTTGAACTAATTGCTGTGATCGTAAAACTATTATCGGGACAAATCAATTTGTTGTAGTAGTTTATGAAGGACGGGTAATTTAGGCCATATGGCTAAAGTTTTAAGGTTACATTGTATTTAGTGAAATAACAAGAAGAGCAGACAAATAAAATTTACCTTTTTTGGAATCAAAGCATGCATGAAGAAGACAAAAAGAAGATCAAATTGCATTTTATTGAGCTGTGCTTGTGTGCTTTTCTAAGCTTTTTTTAACGGTTCAGATGGGCAAAACAAATGGGAACATATCTGTTTTGCCCATCTGAACCGTTAGTCAGAGCCATTTTAATTTAGTCAAAAAAGCTTAGAAAATAATACTAGCACAGCTCAATAAAAAGCATATCTTTATAAGTCATAAGACCATAAATCAATGCCTTTATTATTATCACTTGTAAGTTAAATCTCTCGTGAAACACCCTTACATCATTTATACCTTTCTGAAACTACCAAAGAACCGGATCTTTTATCCTGCTCCCATCCCGTGATAACCGTGACCATAATACGCGTTCTGTATAATTATTAGTGTATCGTAAGATACCCGTTATCTCGGTCGGCGACTACAAAGCGCGTCTGTTTGATAACATTATCGGGGGCAATTGCTCCGAATCAATTTGCGATCTGACCCGGCGTTTAGAGGACGACGGGTAAACACGCTTATTGTTTAGCTATTCGCACAAGGATTTTAATCCCTTTATAAAGTCGCATTGATCGAAAATATTATTTTTTTAAGTAGCCCATGCATATTGTACACCACTGGTGGGCAAAGACCTCTTCTGTTCTCCGCTACTCCTCGTCACGGCTTTGTGCATGCTCCTGACAGTCGTCACAAAATGAGTCCAGGTCTTTCCGCCTACCTTGGCCTCGGGTAATCTGTGGTAATCGACCGAATGGGTAGGCCCACCCATTGGTCGCTATTTTGGTTTGGCCTAGCTCTCCAGATGCAACCAACATTTCTAAAAGATAATGATTTAGAAGAAAAGCGATTCCTTAAAAGGAAAGAATTCTCACATCGAATAGTTGACCCAAATAGCATAGATATCTTCAAAACCGGAAAGCTCGATTATGTAAATATGGACAATAAAACTGAGGATAACAAAGAAACAAGCCACATTTCTATGTAAAACGTTTAATTTGTCGAAGGCTACGCCTACAGATAAAGTGTAGGCAATAGAGCGTAACAAATTTACACAAAAGGCTGCGCTAGATGAATATTCGAATAAATTAGGACACAATTAAGTTAATGGTGAACCTAATTAAAGAGGTAGGAACATTTAAATAGTGGCTTGATAATGATGCCGTTTCTTAACTTGACTTGAGTATAGATCTATAGAAATAAATTACTTGCAATATAAAATTTCGCAGATCTTAAGCGGCAACATTGTTTTCTTGACTAATGTTGCCGGCTTAAGACTACAAAATAGATCTCAGATTGCCTTTCAATACGATTGAGCAAGTGTCAAAGCCTATGAACACTAAACTTCCCAAACCATATGTCGCAGCAATCAGTGTCGCAATAGCCAAGCACAAAAACTGCAGCGGCACGGTTTCCACGAGGCGGACTCCTTATTCGGCATGTCCTTAGTAGGGCTCTCCTAATAAACGGATTGAATGCTATACAACTATGCTGTAAATAGTGGCATTTAGCCGTGATTTGGCTTGCTGCTTAAATACCGTGTGGTAAGCTCACGATCACCTTTATCCAATTTTTTTTTTACGACGCGACTACTTATCGTACATCGATACGTTTTTAATTTCAACGTCTTCGTACATAGGGCATTTCGTGCATATCATGCGTTCTAACCAGCACACTCTCCAAAGGAACATTACGCTCGGCAAAGTCGAAGGCCGACGCTCCAGGGGTGGAATACCGATAAGGTGGGCTGACACCGTGAAGAAAACTTTTGTTTCCATCACAGAATATATAATAGTACAAGTACAGAAGGCTCACTCCTTTGATGTTTACAAAACGCCGCCATTCTAAATTCTTACCAACATTAACAAACGGACCGCACGCGTGCAGACGACATTGAATTCTATTGCGCCGCTCGAAGGTCGTCGCCAGTGAATGGGCCGCGAACTCGCGGCCGCCGGCATGTACTTGTAGCGCGGTGAAAGGATCGCGGAGTGAGCCGCCCCTGGTTTCCATGCAGATGAGTGGATATGGCCATAGACCGCGTCAAGTGGAAAGAAATCACTGTCGGTCACGATCCTCAGCCATGATCCCTCATGACTGAGAAGAAATAGATATAGGAAAATTAGAATATAAAATTGCATTCACTGCTATTGGCTATGTGGGAAGTACTAAATTGTGTGTTATCATTTTCATACCTTCTAGTTTTGATTAATGATTGTCAACTGCGATACAACAGAAACGACTCAAAATGAACTTAAATACTTAAATTACTTTTGCTCAAAATTCGTTTGTCCCTTGAGGTACTGTTGCAAGAAAATGAAACCGCTCAAGGAAATTGTTGTTCGTCAGGAACAGTATGATCTCGACCGTTTGACCTTCCAACATCAGTTTTAGGTACCCATTGGCTTCGGTCAAACTCGAGAGTTAAAAAACGAATGGCCCAGCCATCATCAGTACACGGACTGTTATGTGGTGACGCGCGCGCACAAAGAAAAGGTAATGTAGGATGACTCACGAGTCCACCATCCAAACGTTTGGCAAAATGGCCGCTAAACTTTACGAGCGTTTTTTATGGACTTGAATCGCGAAATTATGGACATAGTTGCAAAGATTTTATGGTGCTCATTATGAGACCAAATCTGGTGTTGGCAAATGTTGGTTAATAAAATAGCAGTGATTGTTGCGAATATTAGGCACTCGAAAGAACATTTTCTAGAAACGTGCGTTCATGAATAATCATGTCACCAAAATTTGAGCTTGAAATAGATAATTACCTACCCGTTTGCAATGCAATGAAATTGATAAATAAACGTAGGTATAAGCTATAATACTCTAATAAGGTATAAGCTATAATATTCTTAGGAAAACAGAAGGAGAACAATTAAAGGTTTTGAAAAGAGGATGAAGATGAGCACAAGCAATTTGTTCAAGTAGTTAGAGATAAAATAACCAAACGCGATAAAATAACAACCATACAACAACCAGAGGAATTCAAGCAAAACTATGAA
Organism: Leguminivora glycinivorella; assembly: GCF_023078275.1. Classification (NCBI taxonomy): domain Eukaryota; kingdom Metazoa; phylum Arthropoda; class Insecta; order Lepidoptera; family Tortricidae; genus Leguminivora; species Leguminivora glycinivorella. Next base: position 18,653,245 of record NC_062984.1, read on the forward strand.
ATCATTACTTTGCCTAATGTGAGTAAGCATTAAGAGGGGGTCGTACGAAATCCTCGAAAAGAGCATTCGGCGTTTAACAAATGCTGCTCACATTTCTCAATAAAATGAAATAAAATAAATGTAGTTATTATCTTAAAGAGTGTATCTACAACGTTTGACTATTCAGAATCTCTAATTATTAAGGGTATAATAAATAAACCCACGCAAAGTTGACCCAAAATGAGAAAAACGTATGTCGCCGTTTAGTAAACTTTGTTAAAAAAATTCAATACTTTAGTTATAACATTAAGTGATTCTAAAAGCCAGATAAATGGACTAGAAGTTTTGAGGTTTTTTATATTTTTCCTCTCAAAGGCAACACAGAAATTTTACCTTAAATTTAAACTATCGTAAAATTTCCATACATTCGCCATTGCTGTCAGAATTCTCCTTTCGATTAGACGCCGTGAGCGGCTCATCGGAGGCAGACGTGTCGCCGGTCGCTCCGTGTTGACAATTAAATTTGACAAATATTTTGACAGAAAATAGTGTACGTACACGAAAAACCATACCAGTGTAAAACTGTGCTCAAAATAGATAGGGTAAATCAAATATGTCAGGTGGAGATCCAATCTCATTTAAAGTTTAAAGGTGCATGGCTTGTGCATAAAAAATAAATAAAAATATATCACATTATTAAAGAAAATAACGAACACAACCGAATGAGTATAAATTATTTCATTCTAGTTCGGTTAAATTGAAAAAAGTTTCATGTTTTCTTTTACTCATTGGAATACATTTTCATTACGCTGGTATTAACAGTACGTCATTTTAAAAATATATATGACAACACCTACGTCAAATTTTGTCAACCAAACTTCACAGGTTGTATGTAAACAATTACAATTTAATTTATCCATGCATATTTAGATACTTATTAATCGATTCTTACTTAGAATAGAAAAAAAGGGAATGCGAGCGGGTATAGGTATAGTGCTTCTGGTTCAAATTTAATTGTATATATAAAACAATGTCTCAATTTCATTAAAGATTTACTCTGTGCATACCGCGAACACGTAACCGTAAGTTGAAAACAATAATAATTATAAAGTACCTAAATACATCGTTGTTTAGAAAGCGCTTGTTTTGAATGGCACTTCTCCACTCAACTAGATACTCATGGAATACCAGCTGGTGACCAGCATAAAATGACTATGAACGGCCGTGCAAAAATATCTGATTTTCTATAGGGGGCCATAAGTATATGACGACATGTTCCCGGCAAAAATTGGTGATGCTCCGTGACCGTCAAAAACATCGTCTCTCTTTCTAGCGTCTCGCGAGCGTAGCGTCGGGCCAACTGTATGGAAAAAGCCGCCGCGTCAGCCCGGCTTAGTCATACAGTTGGCCCGACGCTACGATCGCAAGACGGTAGATATGAGAGGGTCCTTATCCGGATAAATATCTGATCGGGTCGCTTAAAAATTTTTGATTTGATTCCTTATAAAAACCAAAATTACACTCTCATCCGCATAAATATCTAACCATTGTTAAAGCAAATATATATCTTACGGGCTAGAAATCATTAATATGTAATTAATTTGCAATAACAAACCCTACTTAGTAAAGTTGCCTTACAGCCGTAAGTTGTATGAGGTGATTTGACAGTTCATGAAAACGGTGTAGACTTATTGTCATTGGATATGTCTGTCTCATCTGTTTTTAAATTATGACAAGTAAACTTATTAGTCATACTTGTTATGGAGAATTTTTGGCCAAAAGCTGCACTTTTGGATGGAAGCAAGCCGCTTTGCATGGTGATAGTAGACATCATAGTATACGATTTTTTCCGAGGATATCGAAATTTCATCCCTTAGGAAACCGAGCGTAGTGAGGTGTTTTATGAAAATAAAAAAAATCTATCTTTTTATTGTATCGTCCGATTTTGACAAAACGTATCTCAAATGAAAGATATTGCTTTATATAATTAAAAAAAAAATGAAACAAAAATTATTTTAAAAAAAGTAAGAAAAAAATTAAAAAAAGTAAATTTACGTCTCGCACTGAATAACTTCAAATGCAAGAAGATGGCAAGACGTGCAGTTGCTATAGCCAGATCAACAGCACAGGACAAATTGTATGACTCTCTAGATGGTCCTAAAGGCGAAAAGCAGTTGTATCGTCTTGCCAAAGCGAGAGAAAGAATTTCCCGGGATATATCACATATAAAGTGCGTGAAAGATGATGCAGGAAAGGTGCTGACGAATGACGAAGTCATAAAAGAACGTTGGAAAGGCTACTTTGAAAGGTTAATGAATGAGGAAAATGAGTGGAGTAGACATGTACTGGATCACAAACCGATAAATATGGGTACAGTGAGAGAGATATGTATGGATGAGGTAAGAATGGCTGTGAGAAGTATGAAAAATGGAAAATCGGTAGGTCCAGATGATATACCTGGAGAAGTATGGAAGTTGTTGAGTGAGGATGGATGTAAGTGGCTGACTTTGTTCTTCAATAAGTTGTTGCATGAAGAAACTATCCCCGATGAATGGTGCGACAGTTTACTGGTGCCCATTTTCAAAAACAAAGGGGATGTACAAGACTGCAACAACTATAGAGGAATAAAGCTAATGTCACATACAATGAAAATATGGGAAAAGGTGATAGAGAGACGCCTGAGAGAAGAGAGTGAAATAACACAAAACCAATTCGGGTTTATGCCGGGAAGAGGTACAGCAGACGCCATTTTTGCACTTCGCCAATTGTGCGAAAAATACAGGCGCGCAAAAAGGAACCTGCATATGGTGTTTGTTGATCTCGAAAAGGCATACGACCGCGTACCCCGAGAGGTTTTGTGGTGGGCTCTGAAAGAGAAATGCATGCCTGGGAAGTATGTAGAGCTAATACGGTCAATGTACAGTCGATGTTGTACACGCGTCCGGTCAGCTGCCGGCACCACCGACAGGTTCAGTGTCGCGGTGGGCTTGCACCAGGGATCGGCTCTAAGTCCTTACCTCTTTCTCCTTATTATGGACGCTTTGTCGTCGGACATACAGGAGGAGGTACCCTGGTGTATGCTTTTCGCTGATGACATTGTGCTTGTTGGTGAAGACGGGCTCGAGGTACAGAGCAGACTCGAGAAGTGGCGACAAAAACTAGAGAATGTTGGCCTGAAGATCAGTAGATCAAAAACAGAACATATGTTTTGTGATTTCGGCGGTCTCTCTGGTTTTGCTGCCATAGAACTCGATGGTATTTTATTGCCAGTCTGCTCCGACTTTAAGTACCTTGGTTCGCTCGTACAGTGTGATGGCGATATCGACCGCGATGTGAAAAACCGTATTAGCACGGGGTGGATGAAATGGCGACAGGTCACGGGAACCATTTGTGACGCCCGGATGCCTCTTCGACTGAAGGGCAAAATTTATAAATCAGTCATCAGACCTGTCGTCATGTATGGATCAGAGTGTTGGGCCCTAAAGGTGACGGATGAAAAGAGATTGCACGTGGCAGAGATGAGAATGTTAAGATGGATGTGTGGCGTGACAAGAATGGATAAGATAAAGAATGAGTATATCAGAGGAAGCCTGAAAGTAGCACCGATTGTTGAAAAAGTAAGAGCGAATCGACTAGCATGGTATGGACATGTAATGCGGAGAGATGAAAGGCATGTGACGAGAAAGGTATTACGAATGAATGTGGAAGGTGGTGGAAGTAACGGGAGGGGAAAACCGAAGAAGAGGTGGATGGACTGTGTGAGACATGATATGGAACTAAAACAAGTTAATGATGAGATGACGAGTGACAGAGATGTATGGAAGAGAAAGACATGCTGCGCCGACCCCAAGTGACTGGGATAAGGGCAAGAGAATGATGACTGAATAACTTCAAATAATGACAGACAAATTTTGTACAATGTCGATATATGAGTTTTTTTAAATGAAAGACAGATAAATTCATAGTTTAAAACTAAAGACCACATCGAAATCGGATTAGCATTTCTTAAGATACAAGTTGCCAAAGTTGGGAAAATTTGCTTTATATGGTCACTTTGAAATTCCTTTGCCAGAAAGTCAGAAATAATATATATTTCTTACACAGAAAAGTACATAGTGATAGTAGAACTCAAAATAATGTAAAAAATTCCGAGGATATCATAATTTCATCCCTTAGGACGACGAGCGTAGCGAGGTCTGTTACGAAAACCGAAAAAAAAAATCTAATTTTTTTGTGCGTCGTCCGCTTTTGACAAAACATATTTCAGTTGAAAGGTATTGACTCATGTAACTTAAAAAAAAATATTGAAAAAAATTGGGAAAAAATGTAAAAGTTTAAAAAAAAAACTTAGATTTTCGTATCACACTGAATAACTGCAAAAAACGGTAGACACGATGTATAATATCGATATATGAATTTTTTAAATTAAAGACAAATAGATTCATGATTATAAACTAAAAACCGAATCGAAATGTCTATTACCAATGCATACTTATAACTGTAAGAAAAATATAATGTTTCTGACTTTCTAGCTAAGGAATTTATAAGCGACCATATAAACAAACTAAGCCAACTTTGACAACTCGTATCTTAAAAACTACTGATCCGATTTCAATTCGGTTTTTAGTTTATAATCATGAATCTATTTGTCTTTAATTTAAAAAATTCATATATCGAGATTATACATCGTGTCTACCGTTTTTTGCAGTTATTCAGTGTGATACGAAAATTGAAGTTTTTTTTAAAAAAATCTTACATTTTTTTTCCAATTTTTTTTTCAATATTTTTTTTAAGTTACATAAAGCAATACCTTTCAATTGAAATATGTTTTCTCAAAATTGGACGACGTACAAAAAAACTAGATTTTTTTTTTCGGTTTTCGTAACAGACCTCGCTACGCTCGTCGTCCTAAGGGATGAAATTATGATATCCTCGGAATTTTTTATTTTATTTTGAGTTCTGCTGTCACTATGTACTTTTCTGTGTAAGAAAAATATATTATTTCTGACTTTCTGGCAAAGGAATTTCAAAGTGGCCATATAAAGCAAATTTTCCCAACTTTGGCAACTTGTATCTTAAAAAATGCTAATCCGATTTCGATGCGGTTTTTAGTTTTCAACTACGAATTTATCTGTCTTTGATTAAAAAAAACTCATATTTCGACATTGTACATTTCGTCTGTCATTCTTTGAAGTTATTCAGTGCGAGACGTAAATTTACTTTTTTTATTTTTTTTCTTACTTTTTTATAATTTTTTTTAATTACATAAAGCTATACCTTTCATTTGAGATACGTTTTGTCAAAATCGGACGATACAATAAAAAGATAGAATTTTTTTCATTTTCATAAAACACCTCGCTACGCTCGGCTTCCTAAGGAATGAAATTTCGATATCCTCGGAAAATATCGTTTACTAAGACGTCTACTATCACCATGCAAAGCGGCTTGCTTCCATCTAAAAGTGCAGCTTTTTTTTTCATAACTAGTATGACTATATTGCAAATCTAGTATCAGAAGCCTTTATACAAGTTTTTATTCAACGTGCCTTGTTAGTAGGTATGTTATTTTGAGTCAAAACGTAGAAGCTAAATTTGACCCACTTTCCGGTTTCCGATTGAGCTGAAATTTTGCACACATATGTAAATCAAGTGACAATGCAATATTATGGTATCATGGAGCTAATCTGATGATGGAGCAGAAAGGTGATCATAGGAACTCTGTTATGAAACGTCGTATCCCCATTGAGTCAGGGTTTTTTAGACATGTCTCGGAGAGCAATAGATGATTGTTGAATGAAAGGTAAAGTCGGCGATAATAGCTTGTGCCAAAAATGAAATTTTTGCAAAAAAAAACTTATTATAAATTGGGAGGTGTAATTTTTTATTATCTCTTAAATAGCATTAAGAAGAAAAACCGATCAAGAGCGCGTCAGTGTAGGGTTCCGTAGTTTCCGACATTTTACATAATGACAATTTAATAAATACCGTATTTTGGGGTGAAAAGGGTTCCGGGGGTATATAATGTTATTATATTTCTAATATATAATGTTATTATATTTCTAATGTATATAATGTTACATATTCCTTCTATTTTCCGCAATCAAAGTAGGAAAATAATATATTTACAGTTTCATGTCTGTCAAAGTTGACGTTCAAATTTATTGGATTTTTACTTATTTTAATCGTTCATTATCCTTTTGAATGTGTATACACTTCTAAAGTTTATGTATAACAGAAAATCATAAGACATATTTTCATTTTTGTAATGGTTTTCATGAAGAAAGCGATGCAACTGTGTTGGGAGAATTTTTACGGGATGAATAAATATCCGCGGCCTGAGGGGTGAATGGGATCAGGAATGGGGGGAATCGGGTCGCAAAGGGGGTGAATAGGTTTACGAAGGGGGGGATTAGGGTCGGATAAAGATGGGTAGGGGTGAGTAAATACTGAGTATTTACCCGTAATTTACTCAAAGCACCGAGTAAATACTCGTATTTACTCATTTGGGTGAGTAGAAACTGTTACCTAAAAATAATGTATAAAATGAGATTTAAGTACTTAGTCGTGTTTATTTTAACTGTGTGGACATGTTTAAATGAGATTTATATTATTAGAAGCTTATAGGAGTCTTAATTTGTCGAAAAAGAGGTAATCATTGTGAGAAAAAAATAGTTATAATGTTCAGTTAGCAGTTTTGTTTTAAAAAAGCAGGTATTTACAGTAAAAGTATGAGACTTAAATTAAATTGATGTTCTAGATAACGGCATGACGTTTGGAAGTGATTGTTAATGTGGCACTTACGACCTTTTATTAAGGGTTTTATAAAGAAAACTCAAAAATGGCTCAGCTGATGACGTTTAAAGTACTAGTTTTGTGTTTTGTATTATATGGGCAATAATTTGACGGTTTCTGGATATTTTTCCAATGACGAATTCGAAAGTTATAAAGGTATAAACATTATTTCGGCCTTAATTATCGTTTTATTCTAAAACTGTTCATATTATTAAAAAACTTTTTTAGAAACATTCAATTAATTTTTAAAGACCTATTAGATAATGTATAATACACTGGTAATTTCTGAATTTTATTTTTGTGAAAAATAGTTACATGTATGGAGAGCACGTCTTTAAAATAAAATTCATATAAATTTGATTACTTAACTTAGTAGCCGATAACAAAATACACCAATATTTCTAATTTGTATTTCCATTTCTGCACGCTAAATAGTTTATACCCACCAATTTGAGTAAAAACGAGTAAATACGGGTATTTTGAGTAAATACTGAGTATTTACTCGATATTTACTCTTGAGTATTTACTCACTACCCATCTCCGGTCGGATGAGGGGTGAATTGGGATGTATGGTCAATGCTTGTCACATTGTATAAAAGATATATAACTTGTTACCTAAAGTGATATTTTTATGAATGACCTCTCTGTATATGGACGCAATTTATACGTCAATGTATTGCTTCGTAGTTAGACTAAATACAAGAAATTAACACTTAGAAATATTAATCACACTTCTGTCAACCTCTACGTTTCTACTTAAGTCCGCGAAAATCACCCATGGTTGCTATAATATAAACGGATTAAGTACTTTAAAATAAAAATCATAAGTATGAAACTATACAACTAGGGAAGAAATAAAATTATTTTTAACCGACTTCAAAAAAGGAGGAGGTTCTCAATTCGACTGAATGTTTTTTTTTTTGTATGTATGTTACTCGATATCTCCGAGAATTGTGGACCGATTTTCAAAATTTTTTTTTTTTGATCGTACGGGTATAACCCCTAGATGGTCCCATTGGCACCAAGTCGGGGTCTGATGATGGGATCCTGGAGAAATCGAGGGAAATCTTCAAATGTTATAGGCACATGTAATGTTTTTAGTGTATTTTTCAAAGGTACACCAGTATTTACGCCCGATGGTAATAATTTTATGTGGCTGAGCTGATAATGGAAGGTCAACTCCTCAATGGTTAGGAGTTAAAGGATAATTCTTTCACTAGTGTGCATATATTCGGACTGATACATATAATATCAATAGGAACCACTAAAAATCAACAAATAAATAAACTTTTTACCAAAAAAAAAAAAAATCGCCTTCAAAAATAAGCGCGTTACAAAACACGTAGAAACTAAAAAGCAAAAAAAAATAAACCTTTGAATTCAGATTTCTTATCGTATTGCAATAATCTAAACATCCAAATTATAAACAAATCAATTATTTTTGGAGTCGGTACCAGCCTGTGTATGGTTGGGTGGGGCAAACAGGCAATAGCAAGGCGACGAACAGGTCTGGTACCGACTACAAAAATAATTGATTTGTTTATAATTTGGATGTTTAGATTATTGCAATACGATAAGAAATCTGAATTCAAAGGTTTATTATTTTTTGCTTTTTAGTTTCTCCGTGTTTTGTAACGCGCTTATTTTTGAAGGCGGTTTTTTTTTGTTAAAAAGTTTATTTTATTGAATAATTTTTGATTTGTTCTTTTTCAAGTTCATATAAATAACTAGCTTTTACCCGCGGCTTCGCCCGCGTAATAAAAGTATTCTTATTGAAACGTTTACAAAAAATAAGATTTTCATTTGGATCCGTAGGTTTCTTTGTAGGTACATCTGTCCGCGATTATTTCGATTAAGGTAAAGCGGGGCAATTCTCGACTGGCTGACTGTACCTTACACATATTAGGTACTATTGTTTTAAAAGAAATTCTTGCAATGATTGTAGAATTGTTACACAGCGACCACAGCGTAGGTAGTAGGTACGAATATGTATGTATTTTACCTATATAAATATTTATACTGGGGAAACTTCATACAACCCACATAGCCAGTATCTCGACGCTATGGTCGGTAGGGTAAAAAGTACTTCCTTGCATTATCGCTTACAATTTTTTCCATTTTGCTTGTACTTATTGCAAACGTAAACATATAAAAAGCAAGCAAACAACGACCTTCTTACAGCACATTGAATGTAATAGTTATCACGGATGCAGGATACTCGCCGATGCCTACTTACTAATCCCTTCCCACTGAGCCACCTGCATTTTACACTGCCTAGATATCGATTGCCGACCGATTATTCCGACCCCAATCCCTATTCTTGTCCCCGTCCCCGTCCCGTCCCGTCCCGTCCCGTCCCGTCCCGTCCCGTCCCGTCCCGTCCCGTCCCGTCCCGTCCCGTCCCGTCCCGTCCCGTCCCGTCCCGTCCCGTCCCGTCCCGTCCCGTCCCGTCCCTGTCCCCGTCCCTCCCCTATCCCTATCCCTATCCCTACCCCTACCCCCTTCCCCTCCCCCCCTTGTTTTGGCATAATTTTGCAATCGAGAATTCTTTTTGGCATAATCTATATTGGCATAATTCACCTTTCGCATAATCTGTTATGGCATAGTATAGTTACGCATAATTTGTCTAGGCATATTTTTGTTTGTCCGAATATATTTCATGCATAAAGGTTATTCGCCGAATGGTTTTTATGCATAAATTATTTCTGCATAACAGGGTTTAGTGGAAATTTACTACGCAGAATTTTTATCATAGGTAATACTACTATATTAATGTTGCAGTTCTAACCTAACCTAACCGAAATTCTTGACAAAATGTTTTATTTGTTGAGGTCGCAGTTCTAACCTAACCAAACCGACTCTCTTAACAGCATTTAGTATGGGTGGATACTCTGATTTTAAGAAACATGCCAAATACAATTATGCGAATTAATTTTATTCATAAAAACAATCGGCGTAAACAGAATTATGCGAACTTATTTTCGGACAATGTGTTATTCGTATTTTTTTCGATTATGACAAATAAGTTTTCTGTCAAATTAACATTCGGCGAAAATCGATTATGCGAAGTCTGTTATGCGAAAATCGTTTCGGACAATTAAAGTTATGCCAAATAGAGGGAACCCCCTACCCCTACCCCTAGAGATGGGTCGTGGGTAAATACCCAATCTACCCACCCAGGTATTTACCCGGTAAATACCTATCTACCCGGTATTTACCCGTATCTACCCAAATTGACGGGTAGATTCATTTCATGTTGGACATGCTGATTTGTGTTAAAATGGAGATAAATACTAAGTTAGTGTTTGTAATTTTTATACACAATTTAAAACAAAACTGTTCAGTCAAATAGACAATTAAGTTTACAGAAGTTTTAATGTATATTTTTAAAAATAATTAAAAAAATATGTTTTATGTGTGCTTTTTAGATTGTATTAATTAGTCGTATTTATACGATAAAGATAAACTTCCTAGTACTGGTTGGAGGGGGTTATGGTGGGGTTAGGGGGGGTAAAATGTATTTTTTTCATATTTCATGGAAACTATCATTAATATCGAAAAGTATTGTATGTACGAATTAAAGTAGACACAATTTCCTACAAAAAAGTTTATATGCATTTTCAACCTCCGTGAAGTTGACCGCCCCATATCGAGTGCCCGCAAATTACATATCTATATCGTTAGTTCATCGTTAGTTCACGTTAGTTCAGTATGTGAAATCGTTAGGATCCGATAACAACATCACTTTTTTTAAAAACAAAATGGAGGGGGCCAACTTCACGCTACCGCCCCAAAACTGATTTTACGGTTTTTGTCAATTGGAATCGAAAGATAATCGTTAATAGACGTTAGTTCAGTATATAAAATCGTTAGGATCCGATTAGAAGTATTTTTTTTTTAAATGAAGTGGGGCGGCCAACTTCACGCTACCGCCCCAAATTCGATTTTACGATTTCTATCAATTGAATTCGAAAGATAATCGTTAGTAGACGTTAGTTCAGTATATAAAATCGTTAGGATCCGATTAGAAGTATTTTTTTTTTTAAATGAAGTGGGGCGGCCAACTTCACGCTACCGCCCCAAACTCGATTTTACGATTTCTGTCAATTGAATTCGAAAGATAATCGTTAGTAGACGTTAGTTCAGTATATAAAATCGTTAGGATCCGATTAGAAGTATTTTTTTTTTTTAAATGAAGTGGGGCGGCCAACTTCAGGCTACACCGCCCCAAACTCGATTTTACTATTTCTGTCAATTAGAATCGAAAGATGATCGTTAGTTGACGTTAGTTCAGTATATAAAATCGTTAGGATCCGATTAGAAGTTTTTTTTTTTTAAATGAAGTGGGGCGGCCAACTTCAGGCTACACCGCCCCAAACTCGATTTTACTATTTCTGTCAATTAGAATCGAAAGATGATCGTTAGTTGACGTTAGTTCAGTATATAAAATCGTTAGGATCCTAAGTGCAACACCACTACGCATTATTCATTTAAATGGGGGAACCCAAAACATAGGTTGCAGCAGTAAACTGTTTTTATGGCTTCTATCGTGCAAAATCGATATGGATTTGTTAGTTCATCGTTAGTTCACGACGTTTAGTATGTGAAATCATTACGATCCAATAAAAACATAAATTTTTCACTCATAGAAGATTCGCCATAAAAAAATAAAACTTAAAAATTTTAAAAACTCAACTTATGGTCCTATATCGAAGGTCGAAAAAAATACTTGGGATCGGATTCTTACGATGCCACTGTGTGAATACGTTCAAAAGACGTTGCTCAATCAAGATACACAGGTCACTTGCGGGCACTCGTAGAAGATTCGCCATAAAAGCATAAAACTTGAAAATTTTGAAAACTCAAGTTATGGTCCTATGTCGAAGGCCGAAAAAAATACTTGGGATCGGATCCTTACGATGCCACTTTGTGAATACGTTCAAAAGACATTGCTTAATCATAATACATAGGTCATTGGCGGGCACTCGTAGAAGATTCACCATAAAAAAATAAAACTTAAAAAATTTAAGAACTCAACTTATGGTCCTATGTCGAAGGCCGAAAAAAATACTTGGGATCGGATCCTTACGATGCCACTTTGTGAATACCTTCAGAAGACGTTGCTCAATCATAATACACATGTCGTTTGCGGGCACTCGCTGAAGATTCGCCATAAAAAAATAAAACTTAAAAAATTGAAAAACTCAACTTATGGTCCTATGTCGAAGGCCGAAAAAAATACTTGGGATCGGATCCTTACGATGCCACTTTGTGAATACCTTCAGAAGACGTTGCTCAATCAAGATATTCAGGTCATTTGCGGGCACTCGCTGAAGATTCGCCATAAAAAAATAAAACTTAAAAAATTGAAAAACTCAACTTATGGTCCTATGTCGAAGGCCGAAAAAAATACTTGGGATCGGATCCTTACGATGCCACTTTGTGAATACCTTCAGAAGACGTTGCTCAATCAAGATACTCAGGTCATTTGCGGGCACTCGTAGTAGATTCGCCATAAAAAAATACAACTTGAAAATTTTAAAAACTCAACTTATGGTCCTATGTCGAAGGCCGAAAAAAATACTTGGGATCGGATCCTTACGATCCCACTTCGTGAATACCTTCAAAAGACGTTGCTGAATCAAGATACATAGGTCATTTGCGGGCACTCGCAGAAGATTCACCATAAAATAATAAAACTTGAAATTTTAAAAACTCAACTTATGGTCCTATGTCGAAGGCCGAAAAAAATACTTGGGATCGGATCCTTACGATGCCACTTTGTGAATACGTTCAAAAGACATTGCTTAATCATAATACATAGGTCATTGGCGGGCACTCGTAGAAGATTCACCATAAAAAAATAAAACTTAAAAAATTTAAGAACAACTTATGGTCCTATGTCGAAGGCCGAAAAAAATACTTGGGATCGGATCCTTACGATGCCACTTTGTGAATACCTTCAGAAGACGTTGCTCAATCATAATACACATGTCGTTTGCGGGCACTCGCTGAAGATTCGCCATAAAAAAATAAAACTTAAAAAATTGAAAAACTCAACTTATGGTCCTATGTCGAAGGCCGAAAAAAATACTTGGGATCGGATCCTTACGATGCCACTTTGTGAATACCTTCGGAAGACGTTGCTCAATCAAGATACTCAGGTCATTTGCGGGCACTCGTAGTAGATTCGCCATAAAAAACTACAACTTGAAAATTTTAAAAACTCAACTTATGGTCCTATGTCGAAGGCCGAAAAAAATACTTGGGATCGGATCCTTACGATGCCACTTTGTGAATACCTTCAGAAGACGTTGCTCAATCAAGATATTCAGGTCATTTGCGGGCACTCGCTGAAGATTCGCCATAAAAAAATAAAACTTAAAAAATTGAAAAACTCAACTTATGGTCCTATGTCGAAGGCCGAAAAAAATACTTGGGATCGGATCCTTACGATGCCACTTTGTGAATACCTTCGGAAGACGTTGCTCAATCAAGATACTCAGGTCATTTGCGGGCACTCGTAGTAGATTCGCCATAAAAAAATACAACTTGAAAATTTTAAAAACTCAACTTATGGTCCTATGTCGAAGGCCGAAAAAAATACTTGGGATCGGATCCTTACGATGCCACTTTGTGAATACCTTCAGAAGACGTTGCTCAATCAAGATATTCAGGTCATTTGCGGGCACTCGCTGAAGATTCGCCATAAAAAAATAAAACTTAAAAAATTGAAAAACTCAACTTATGGTCCTATGTCGAAGGCCGAAAAAAATACTTGGGATCGGATCCTTACGATGCCACTTTGTGAATACCTTCAGAAGACGTTGCTCAATCAAGATACTCAGGTCATTTGCGGGCACTCGTAGTAGATTCGCCATAAAAAAATACAACTTGAAAATTTTAAAAACTCAACTTATGGTCCTATGTCGAAGGCCGAAAAAAATACTTGGGATCGGATCCTTACGATCCCACTTCGTGAATACCTTCAAAAGACGTTGCTGAATCAAGATACATAGGTGATTTGCGGGCACTCGCAGAAGATTCACCATAAAATAATAAAACTTGAAATTTTAAAAACTCAACTTATGGTCCTATGTCGAAGGCCGAAAAAAATACTTGGGATCGGATCCTTACGATGCCACTTTGTGAATACGTTCAAAAGACATTGCTTAATCATAATACATAGGTCATTGGCGGGCACTCGTAGAAGATTCACCATAAAAAAATAAAACTTAAAAAATTTAAGAACTCAACTTATGGTCCTATGTCGAAGGCCGAAAAAAATACTTGGGATCGGATCCTTACGATGCCACTTTGTGAATACCTTCAAAAGACGTTGCTCAATCAAGATACTCAGGTCATTTGCGGGCACTCGTAGTAGCTTCGCCATAAAAAAATACAACTTGAAAATTTTAAAAACTCGACTTATGGTCCTATGTCGAAGGCCGAAAAAAATACTTGGGATCGGATCCTTACGATCCCACTTTGTGAATACCTTCAAAAGACGTTGCTGAATCAAGTTACATAGGTCATTTGCGGGCACTCGCAGAAGATTCACCATAAAATAATAAAACATGAAATTTTTAAAAACTCAACTTATGGTCCTATGTCGAAGGCCGAAAAAAATACTTGGGATCGGATCCTTACGATTCCACTTTGTGAATACCTTCAGAAGACGTTGCTGAATCAAGATACATAGGTCATTTGCGGGCACTCACAGAAGATTCACCATAAAATAATAAAACTTGAAATTTTTAAAAACTCAACTTATGGTCCTATGTCGAAGGCCGAAAAAAATACTTGGGATCGGATCCTTACGATGCCACTTTGTGAATACCTTTAGAAGACGTTGCTCAATCATAATACACATGTTGTTTGCGGGCACTCGCTGAAGATTCGCAATAAAAAAATAAAACTTAAAAAATTGAAAAACTCAACTTATGGTCCTATGTCGAAGGCCGAAAAAATACTTGGGATCGGATCCTTACGATGCCACTTTGTGAATACCTTCAGAAGACGTTGCTCAATCAAGATACTCAGGTCATTTGCGGGCACTCGTAGTAGCTTCGCCATAAAAAAATACAACTTGAAAATTTTAAAAACTCAACTTATGGTCCTATGTCGAAGGCCGAAAAAAATACTTGGGATCGGATCCTTACGCTGCCACTTTGTGATTACCTTCAGAAGATATTACTTAATCATAATACCTAGGTTATTTGCGGGCACTCGTAGTAGATTCGCCATAAAAAAATACAACTTGAAAATTTTAAAAACTCAACTTATGGTCCTATGTCGAAGGCCGAAAAAAATACTTGAGATCGGATCCTTACGATCCCACTTTGTGAATACCTTCAGAAGACGTTGCTGAATCAAGATACATAGGTCATTTACGGGCACTCGTAGTAGATTCGCCATAAAAAAATACAACTTGAAAATTTTATAAACTCAACTTATGGTCCTATGTCGAAGGCCGAAAAAATACTTGGGATCGGATCCTTACGATGCCACTTTGTGAATACCTTTAGAAGACGTTGCTCAATCATAATACACATGTCGTTTGCGGGCACTCGCTGAAGATTCGCCATAAAAAAATAAAAATTAAAAAATTGAAAAACTCAACTTATGGTCCTATGTCGAAGGCCGAAAAAAATACTTGGGATCGGATCCTTACGATGCCACTTTGTGAATACCTTCAGAAGACGTTGCTCAATCAAGATACTCAGGTCATTTGCGGGCACTCGTAGTAGCTTCGCCATAAAAAAATACAACTTGAAAATTTTAAAAACTCAACTTATGGTCCTATGTCGAAGGCCGAAAAAAATACTTGGGATCGGATCCTTACGCTGCCACTTTGTGATTACCTTCTGAAGATATTGCTTAATCATAATACCTAGGTTATTTGCGGGCACTCGTAGTAGATTCGCCATAAAAAAATACAACTTGAAAATTTTAAAAACTCAACTTATGGTCCTATGTCGAAGGCCGAAAAAAATACTTGGGATCGGATCCTTACGATGCCACTTTGTGAATACCTTCAGAAGACGTTGCTGAATCAAGATACATAGGTCATTTGCGGGCACTCGCAGAAGATTCACCATAAAATAATAAAACATGAAATTTTTAAAAACTCAACTTATGGTCCTATGTCGAAGGCCGAAAAAATACTTGGGATCGGATCCTTACGATGCCACTTTGTGAATACCTTCAAAAGACGTTGCTCAATCAAGATACTTAGGTCATTTGCGGGCACTCGTAGTAGATTCGCCATAAAAAAATACAACTTGAAAATTTTAAAAACTCAACTTATGGTCCTATGTCGAAGGCCGAAAAAATACTTGGGATCGGATCCTTACGATGCCACTTTGTGAATACCTTCAGAAGACGTTGTTAAATCAAGATACACAGGTCATTTGCGGGCACTCGTAGTAGATTCGCCATAAAAAAATACAACTTGAAAATTTTAAAAACTCAACTTATGGTCCTATGTCGAAGGCCGAAAAAAATACTTGGGATCGGATCCTTACGATCCCACTTTGCGAATACCTTCAGAAGACGTTGTTCAATCAAGATACACAGGTCATTTGCGGGCACTCGTAGTAGCTTCGCCATAAAAAAATACAACTTGAAAATTTTAAAAACTCAACTTATGGTCCTATGTCGAAGGCCGAAAAAAATACTTGGGATCGGATCCTTACGATGCCACTTTGTGAATACCTTCAGAAGACGTTGCTGAATCAAGATACATAGGTCATTTGCGGGCACTCGCAGAAGATTCACCATAAAATAATAAAACATGAAATTTTTAAAAACTCAACTTATGGTCCTATGTCGAAGGCCGAAAAAAATACTTGGGATCGGATCCTTACGATTCCACTTTGTAAATACCTTCAGAAGATGTTGCTGAATCAAGATACATAGGTCATTTGCGGGCACTCGCAGAAGATTCACCATAAAATAATAAAACTTGAAATTTTTAAAAACTCAACTTATGGTCCTATGTCGAAGGCCGAAAAAAATACTTGGGATCGGATCCTTACGATCCCACTTTGTGAATACGTTCAGAAGACGTTGCTGAATCAAGATACATAGGTCATTTACGGGCACTCGTAGTAGATTCGCCATAAAAAAATACAACTTGAAAATTTTATAAACTCAACTTATGGTCCTATGTAGAAGGCCGAAAAAATACTTGGGATCGGATCCTTACGATGCCACTTTGTGAATACCTTTAGAAGACGTTGCTCAATCATAATACACATGTCGTTTGCGGGCACTCGCTGAAGATTCGCCATAAAAAAATAAAAATTAAAAAATTGAAAAACTCAACTTATGGTCCTATGTCGAAGGCCGAAAAAAATACTTGGGATCGGATCCTTACGATGCCACTTTGTGAATACCTTCAGAAGACGTTGCTCAATCAAGATACTCAGGTCATTTGCGGGCACTCGTAGTAGCTTCGCCATAAAAAAATACAACTTGAAAATTTTAAAAACTCAACTTATGGTCCTATGTCGAAGGCCGAAAAAAATACTTGGGATCGGATCCTTACGATGCCACTTTGTGATTACCTTCAGAAGATATTGCTTAATCATAATACTCAGGTTATTTGCGGGCACTCGTAGTAGATTCGCCATAAAAAAATACAACTTGAAAATTTTAAAAACTCAACTTATGGTCCTATGTCGAAGGCCGAAAAAAATACTTGGGATCGGATCCTTACGATGCCACTTTGTGAATACCTTCAGAAGACGTTGCTGAATCAAGATACACAGGTCATTTGCGGGCACTCGAAGAAGATTCGCCATAAAAAAATAAAACTTAAAAAATTGAAAAACTCAACTTATGGTCCTATGTCGAAGGCCGAAAAAAATACTTGGGATCGGATCCTTACGATGCCACTTTGTGAATACCTTCAGAAGACGTTGCTGAATCAAGATACATAGGTCATTTGCGGGCACTCGCAGAAGATTCACCATAAAAAATAAAACTTGAAATTTTTAAAAACTCAACTTATGGTCCTATGTCGAAGGCCGAAAAAAATACTTGGGATCGGATCCTTACGATGCCACTTTGTGAATACCTTCAGAAGACGTTGCTGAATCAAGATACATAGGTCATTTGCGGGCACTCGCAGAAGATTCACCATAAAATAATAAAACTTGAAATTTTAAAAACTCAACTTATGGTCCTATGTCGAAGGCCGAAAAAAATACTTGGGATCGGATCCTTACGATCCCACTTTGTGAATACCTTCAGAAGACGTTGCTCAATCAAGATACTCAGGTCATTTGCGGGCACTCGTAGTAGATTCGCCATAAAAAAATACAACTTGAAAATTTTAAAAACTCAACTTATGGTCCTATCGGTCGAAGGACCGAAAAAATACTTGGGATCGGATCCTTACGATGCCACTTTGTGAATACCTTCAGAAGACGTTGCTGAATCAAGATACATAGGTCATTTGCGGGCACTCGCAGAAGATTCACCATAAAATAATAAAACTTGAAATTTTAAAAACTCAACTTATGGTCCTATGTCGAAGGCCGAAAAAAATACTTGGGATCGGATCCTTACGATGCCACTTTGTGAATACCTTCAGAAGACGTTGCTGAATCAAGATACATAGGTCATTTGCGGGCACTCGCAGAAGATTCACCATAAAATAATAAAACTTGAAATTTTTAAAAACTCAACTTATGGTCCTATGTCGAAGGCCGAAAAAAATACTTGGGATCGGATCCTTACGCTGCCACTTTGTGATTACCTTCAGAAGATATTGCTTAATCATAATACCTAGGTTATTTGCGGGCACTCGTAGTAGATTCGCCATAAAAATATACAACTTGAAAATTTTAAAAACTCAACTTATGGTCCTATGTCGAAGGCCGAAAAAAATACTTGGGATCGGATCCTTACGATGCCACTTTGTGAATACCTTCAGAAGACGTTGCTCAATCAAGATACTCAGGTCATTTGCGGGCACTCGTAGTAGATTCGCCATAAAAAAATACAACGTGAAAATTTTAAAAACTCAACTTATGGTCCTATGTCGAAGGCCGAAAAAAATACTTGGGATCGGATCCTTACGATGCCACTTTGTGAATACCTTCAAAAGACGTTGCTGAATCGAGATACATAGGTCATTTGCGGGCACTCGCAGAAGATTCACCATAAAAAATACAACTTGAAAATTTAAAAACTCAACTTATGGTCCTATATCGAAGGCCGAAAAAAATACTTGGGATCGGATCCTTACGATGCCACTTTGTGAATACCTTGAAAGACGTTGCTAAATCAAGATACATAGGTCATTTGCGGGCACTCGCAGAAGATTCACCATAAAATAATAAAACTTGAAATTTTAAAAACTCAACTTATGGTCCTATATCGAAGGCCGAAAAAAATACTTGGGATCGGATCCTTACGATGCCACTTTGTGAATACCTTCAGAAGACGTTGCTGAATCAAGATACATAGGTCATTTGCGGGCACTCGCAGAAGATTCACCATAAAATAATAAAACATGAAATTTTTAAAAACTCAACTTATGGTCCTATGTCGAAGGCCGAAAAAAATACTTGGGATCGGATCCTTACGATGCCACTTTGTGAATACCTTCAGAAGACGTTGCTGAATCAAGATACATAGGTCATTTGCGGGCACTCGCAGAAGATTCACCATAAAATAATAAAACTTGAAATTTTCAAAAAACTCAACTTATGGTCCTATGTCGAAGGCCGAAAAAAATACTTGGGATCGGATCCTTACGCTGCCACTTTGTGATTACCTTCAGAAGATATTGCTTAATCATAATACCTAGGTTATTTGCGGGCACTCGTAGTCAGAAGATTCGCCATAAAAAAAAATACAACTTGAAAATTTTAAAAACTCAACTTATGGTCCTATGTCGAAGGCCGAAAAAAATACTTGGGATCGGATCCTTACGATACCACTTTGTGAATACCTTCAGAAGACGTTGTTCAATCAAGATACTCAGGTCATTTGCGGGCACTCGTAGTAGATTCGCCATAAAAAAATACAACTTGAAAATTTTAATAACTCAACTTATGGTCCTATGTCGAAGGCCGAAAAAATACTTGGGATCGGATCCTTACGATGCCACTTTGTGAATACCTTCAGAAGACGTTGCTCAATCATAATACACATGTCGTTTGCGGGCACTCGCTGAAGATTCGCCATAAAAAAATAAAACTTAAAAAATTGAAAAACTCAACTTATGGTCCTATGTCGAAGGCCGAAAAAAATACTTGGGATCGGATCCTTACGATGCCACTTTGTGAATACCTTCAGAAGACGTTGCTCAATCAAGATACACAGGTCATTTGCGGGCACTCGTAGTAGATTCGCCATAAAAAAATACAACTTGAAAATTTTAAAAACTCAACTTATGGTCCTATGTCGAAGGCCGAAAAAAATACTTAGGATCGGATCCTTACGATGCCACTTTGTGAATACCTTCAAAAGACGTTGCTGAATCGAGATACATAGGTCATTTGCGGGCACTCCCAGAAGATTCACCATAAAATAATAAAACTTAAAATTTTAAAAACTCAACTTATGGTCCTTTGTCGAAGGCCGAAAAAAATACTTGGGATCGGATCCTTACGATCCCACTTTGTGAATACCTTCAGAAGACGTTGCTCAATCAAGATACTCAGGTCATTTGCGGGCACTCGCAGAAGATTCACCATAAAATAATAAAACTTGAAATTTTTAAAAACTCAACTTATGGTCCTATGTCGAAGGCCGAAAAAAATACTTGGGATCGGATCCTTACGATGCCACTTTGTGAATACCTTCAGAAGACATTGCTCAATCAAGATACTCAGGTCATTTGCGGGCACTCGTAGTAGATTCGCCATAAAAAAATACAACTTGAAAATTTTAAAAACTCAAATTATGGTCCTATGTCGAAGGCCGAAAAAAATACTTGGGATCGGATCCTTACGATCCCACTTTGTGAATACCTTCAGAAGACGTTGCTGAATCAAGATACATAGGTCATTTGCGGGCACTCGCAGAAGATTCACCATAAAATAATAAAACTTGAAATTTTAAAAACTCAACTTATGGTCCTATGTCGAAGGCCGAAAAAAATACTTGGGATCGGATCCTTACGATGCCACTTTGTGAATACCTTCAGAAGACGTTGCTGAATCAAGATACATAGGTCATTTGCGGGCACTCGCAGAAGATTCACCATAAAATAATAAAACTTGAAATTTTTAAAAACTCAACTTATGGTCCTATGTCGAAGGCCGAAAAAAATACTTGGGATCGGATCCTTACGCTGCCACTTTGTGATTACCTTCAGAAGATATTGCTTAATCATAATACCTAGGTTATTTGCGGGCACTCGTAGTAGATTCGCCATAAAAATATACAACTTGAAAATTTTAAAAACTCAACTTATGGTCCTATGTCGAAGAACGAAAAAAATACTTGGGATCGGATCCTTACGATACCACTTTGTGAATACCTTCAGAAGACGTTGCTCAATCAAGATACTCAGGTCATTTGCGGGCACTCGTAGTAGATTCGCCATAAAAAAATACAACGTGAAAATTTTAAAAACTCAACTTATGGTCCTATGTCGAAGGCCGAAAAAAATACTTAGGATCGGATCCTTACGATCCCACTTTGTGAATACCTTCAAAAGACGTTGCTGAATCGAGATACATAGGTCATTTGCGGGCACTCGCAGAAGATTCACCATAAAATAATAAAACTTGAAATTTTAAAAACTCAACTTATGGTCCTATATCGAAGGCCGAAAAAAATACTTGGGATCGGATCCTTACTATGCCACTTTGTGAATACTTTCAGAAGACGTTGCTGAATCAAGATACATAGGTCATTTGCGGGCACTCGTAGAACATTCACCATAAAAGCACACAACTTGAAAATTTTAAAAACTCAACTTATGGTCCTATATCGAAGCCCGAAAAAAATACTTGGGATCGGATCCTTACGATGCCACTTTGTGAATACCTTGAACAGACGTTGCTAAATCAAGATACATAGGTCATTTGCGGGCACTCGCAGAAGATTCACCATAAAATAATAAAACTTGAAATTTTAAAAACTCAACTTATGGTCCTATATCGAAGGCCGAAAAAAATACTTGGGATCGGATCCTTACGATGCCACTTTGTGAATACTTTCAGAAGACGTTGCTGAATCAAGATACATAGGTCATTTGCGGGCACTCGTAGAACATTCACCATAAAAGCACACAACTTGAAAATTTAAAAAACTCAACTTATGGTCCTATATCGAAGCCCGAAAAAAATACTTGGGATCGGATCCTTATGATGCCAGTTTGTGAATACCTTGAACAGACGTTGCTAAATCAAGATACATAGGTCATTTGCGGGCACTCGTAGAAGATTCGCCATAAAAAAATAAAACTTAAAAAATTGAAGAACTCAACTTATGGTCCTATGTCGAAGGCCGAAAAAATACTTGAGATCGGATCCTTAGTGACCGGCCACACCAGAGCGTCGCGTGTCTCGGGGCGCGCAACGGGCGTCCGCGCCACGCCGCTTCAGTGTAATTCAAAAAACGCCTCCTCAGTACATTTTGTATAGGAAAGACGTAAGACGCGCCCCAGGTGGCGTGGCGGCGGCGGGGCGCGCGCCGCGCCGCTTGGCTGCGCGCCTTACGTCCTTCCTATACAAAATGTACTGAGGAGACGCTTTTTGAATTACACTCAGGTGGCGTGGCGCGGACGCCCTTTGCGCGCCCCGAGACACGCGACGCATAAGTGGGAACGCTGCCTTACGATGCCACTTTGTGAATACGTTCAAAAGACGTTGTTCAATCATAATACGAGCAATTCCCGTTTAGTTTGTACATTTGGATCACGTCTCCGATTTTGATAAAAATTGGTAGGCTGATAGAGTCCATGATGCTGAGCAAGATCCACTAGGTTTCCCAAAATGTCCTAGGTATTTTTTTCGGCCTTCGACATAGGACCATAAGTTGAGTTTTTAAAATTTTCAAGTTGTATTTTTTTATGGCGAAGCTACTACGAGTGCCCGCAAATGACCTGAGTATCTGGATTGAGCAACGTCTTCTGAAGGTATTCACAAAGTGGCATTGTAAGGATCCGATCCCAAGTATTTTTTTCGGCCTTCGACATAGGACCATAAATTGAGTTTTTCAAAATTTCAAGTTTTATTATTTTATGGTAAATCTTCTGCGAGTGCCCGCAAATGACCTATGTATCTTAATTCAGCAACGTCTTTTGAAGGTATTCACAAAGTGGGATCGTAAGGATCCGATCCCAAGTATTTTTTTCGGCCTTCGACATAGGACCATAAGTTGAGTTTTTAAAATTTTCAAGTTGTATTTTTTTATGGCGAAGCTACTACGAGTGCCCGCAAATGACCTGAGTATCTTGATTCAGCAACGTCTTCTGAAGGTATTCACAAAGTGGCATCGTAAGGATCCGATCCCAAGTATTTTTTTCGACCTTCGACATAGGACCATAAGTAGAGTTTTTCAATTTTTTAAGTTTTATTTTTTTATGGCGAATCTTCAACGAGTACCCGCAAATGACCTGAGTATCTTGATTTAGGAACGTCTTATGAAGGTATTCACAAAGTGGCATCGTAAGGATCCGATCCCAAGTATTTTTTTCGGCCTTCGACATAGGACCATAAGTTGAGTTTTTCAATTTTTAAGTTTTATTTTTTTATGGCGAATCTTCAGCGAGTGCCCGCAAACGACATGTGTATTATGATTGAGCAACGTCTTCTGAAGGTATTCACAAAGTGGCATCGTAAGGATCCGATCCCAAGTATTTTTTTCGGCCTTCGACATAGGACCATAAGTTGAAATTTTAAAAATTTCAAGTTTTATTATTTTATGGTGAATCTACTACGAGTGCCCGCAAATGACCTATGTATCTTGATTCAGCAACGTCTTTTGAAGGTATTCACAAAGTGGGTGGGATCGTAAGGATCCGATCCCAAGTATATTTTTCGGCCTTCGACATAGGACCATAAGTTGAGTTTTTAAAATTTTTTAAGTTTTATTTTTTTATGGCGAATCTTCAGCAAGTGCCCGCAAACGACATGTGTATCTTGATTGAGCAACGTCTTCTGAAGGTATTCACAAAGTAGCATCGTAAGGATCCGATCCCAAGTATTTTTTTCGGCCTTCGACAGAGGACCATAAGTTGAGTTTTTAAAATTTTCAAGTTGTATTTTTTTATGGCGAATCTACTACGAGTGCCCGCAAATGATCGATGTATCTTGATTCAGCAACGTCTTATGAAGGTATTCACAAAGTGGCATCGTAAGGATCCGATCCCAAGTATTTTTTTCGGCCTTCGACATAGGACCATAAGTTGAGTTCTTAAATTTTTTAAGTTTTATTTTTTTATGGTGAATCTTCTACGAGTGCCCGCCAATGACCTATGTATTATGATTGAGCAATGTCTTTTGAACGTATTCACAAAGTGGCATCGTAAGGATCCGATCCCAAGTATTTTTTTCGACCTTCGACATAGGACCATAAGTTGAGTTTTTCAATTTTTTAAGTTTTATTTTTTTATGGCGAATCTTCAACGAGTGCCCGCAAATGACCTGAGTATCTTGATTGAGCAACGTCTTCCGAAGGTATTCACAAAGTGGCATCGTAAGGATCCGATCCCAAGTATTTTTTTCGGCCTTCGACATAGGACCATAAGTTGATTTTTTAAAATTTTCGTTGTATTTTTTATGGCGAATCTACTACGAGTGCCCGCAAATGACCTATGTATCTTGATTTAGCAACGTCTTATGAAGGTATTCACAAAGTGGCATCGTAAGGATCCGATACCAAGTATTTTTTCGGCCTTCGACATCCTATGTTGAGTTTTGTCCATAAGTTGAGTTTTTAAATTTTTTAAGTTTTATTTTTTTATGGCGAATCTTCAGCGAGTGCCCGCAAACGACATGTGTATTATGATTGAGCAACGTCTTCTGAAGGTATTCACAAAGTGGCATCGTAAGGATCCGATCCCAAGTATTTTTTTCGGCCTTCGACATAGGACCATAAGTTGAGTTTTTAAAAATTTCAAGTTTTATTATTTTATGGTGAATCTACTACGAGTGCCCGCAAATGACCTATGTATCTTGATTCAGCAACGTCTTTTGAAGGTATTCACAAAGTGGGATCGTAAGGATCCGATCCCAAGTATATTTTTCGGCCTTCGACATAGGACCATAAGTTGAGTTTTTAAATTTTTTTAAGTTTTATTTTTTTATGGCGAATCTTCAGCAAGTGCCCGCAAACGACATGTGTATTATGATTGAGCAACGTCTTCTGAAGGTATTCACAAAGTGGCATCGTAAGGATCCGATCCCAAGTATTTTTTTCGGCCTTCGACATAGGACCATAAGTTGAGTTTTTAAAAATTTCAAGTTTTATTATTTTATGGTGAATCTACTACGAGTGCCCGCAAATGACCTATGTATCTTGATTCAGCAACGTCTTTTGAAGGTATTCACAAAGTGGGATCGTAAGGATCCGATCCCAAGTATATTTTTCGGCCTTCGACATAGGACCATAAGTTGAGTTTTTAAAATTTTTTAAGTTTTATTTTTTTATGGCGAATCTTCAGCAAGTGCCCGCAAACGACATGTGTATCTTGATTGAGCAACGTCTTCTGAAGGTATTCACAAAGTAGCATCGTAAGGATCCGATCCCAAGTATTTTTTTCGGCCTTCGACAGAGGACCATAAGTTGAGTTTTTAAAATTTTCAAGTTGTATTTTTTTATGGCGAATCTACTACGAGTGCCCGCAAATGACCTATGTATCTTGATTCAGCAACGTCTTATGAAGGTATTCACAAAGTGGCATCGTAAGGATCCGATCCCAAGTATTTTTTTCGGCCTTCGACATAGGACCATAAGTTGAGTTCTTAAATTTTTTAAGTTTTATTTTTTTATGGTGAATCTTCTACGAGTGCCCGCCAATGACCTATGTATTATGATTGAGCAATGTCTTTTGAACGTATTCACAAAGTGGCATCGTAAGGATCCGATCCCAAGTATTTTTTTCGACCTTCGACATAGGACCATAAGTTGAGTTTTTCAATTTTTTAAGTTTTATTTTTTTATGGCGAATCTTCAACGAGTGCCCGCAAATGACCTGAGTATCTTGATTGAGCAACGTCTTCCGAAGGTATTCACAAAGTGGCATCGTAAGGATCCGATCCCAAGTATTTTTTTCGGCCTTCGACATAGGACCATAAGTTGATTTTTTAAAATTTTCGTTGTATTTTTTATGGCGAATCTACTACGAGTGCCCGCAAATGACCTATGTATCTTGATTTAGCAACGTCTTATGAAGGTATTCACAAAGTGGCATCGTAAGGATCCGATACCAAGTATTTTTTCGGCATTCGACATCCTATGTTGAGTTTTGTCCATAAGTTGAGTTTTTAAATTTTTTAAGTTTTATTTTTTTATGGCGAATCTTCAGCGAGTGCCCGCAAACGACATGTGTATTATGATTGAGCACCGTCTTCTGAAGGTATTCACAAAGTGGCATCGTAAGGATCCGATCCCAAGTATTTTTTTCGGCCTTCGACATAGGACCATAAGTTGAGTTTTTAAAAATTTCATGTTTTATTATTTTATGGTGAATCTTCTGCGAGTGCCCGCAAATGACCTATGTATCTTGATTGAGCAACGTCTTCTGAAGGTATTCACAAAGTGGCATCGTAAGGATCCGATCCCAAGTATTTTTTTCGGCCTTCGACATAGGACCATAAGTTGAGTTTTTCAATTTTTTAAATTTTATTTTTTTATGGCGAATCTACTACGAGTGCCCGCAAATGACCTAAGTATCTTGATTGAGCAACGTCTTTTGAAGGTATTCACAAAGTGGGATCGTAAGGATCCGATCCCAAGTATTTTTTTCGGCCTTCGACATAGGACCATAAGTTGAGTTTTTAAAAATTTCATGTTTTATTATTTTATGGTGAATCTTCTGCGAGTGCCCGCAAATGACCTACGAGGTGCGGTCCAAATGTCTCCGGCCCGACAAATATGGCGGAAGAGTTTAAAAAAACTATGGATATCATTGTGTTCGTCATTTATTCCACTTTTTGGTGTATAGTTTCTTTAGGTGTCTGTTGGCTGTAGGTTTTTTTACGGTGTTTAGTGCTAGGTTAGTGCCCAAACTTTTATCGTGCTTACAGCGAGATGAGTGAAAAACCGTGAGTTCATGAAACTTGAGACCAGCATAGACACCGCGTAGCGAGTTTTTTGAATGCAATTGCTACTATAGATGAAACCATGGTTATGTAAGACGATACTCTGTACAAAAGAAAATTAATGGAGTGACAACGTCATGGTGAAAAGGCGCCTAGAACAACCTCTGTCACAAAATGCACGAAAAAAGATAAAGGCTACGGTATTCTAGGGTTGTCACGAAATTCTAACGATTTACATAAAAGAAGGGTAGACTACGGTAAATAGCAGATGCTACGCAATATTTTTTGTCCAATTACGATAGCAGATTATGCAGAATAGTCTTTAAAAACTTAGCAGAGGCACAAGGGCATCTCCGCGACAATTTCCCCGTTCACGCTGCTTCATTTTACAAGGTTGCTATGACGAAATGTGTCTTCAAAAATATTCGGCACCTACCTTATATTCGAGACGTGACCCCAAGTGATTATTATTTGTTCTAAAAACTTAAGGTAGACTGAAGTAGAAAAAAATCTTTGTTTGACGAAGTGACCCGTGCGGTTTAGGGCGATTTTGAGGACAAAAATCTTTATTATTTTTATTAGGTGATGGAGAAGCTTATAAAGAGATTTGAAAAGTGCGTTGTGACAGAGGAAGACTTTATTAAAAAATAAAAATAAAATTGTAAAGGTATGTAAGCCCTTTCTTTGTTAGGCCGGAAACTTTTGGACCGCACCTCGTATGTATCTTGATTCAGCAACGTCTTCTGAAGGTATTCACAAAGTGGTATCGTAAGGATCCGATCCCAAGTATTTTTTTCGGCCTTCGACATAGGACCATAAGTTGAGTTTTTAAAATTTTCAAGTTGTATATTTTTATGGCGAATCTACTACGAGTGCCCGCAAATGAACTAGGTATTATGATTAAGCAATATCTTCTGAAGGTAATCACAAAGTGGCAGCGTAAGGATCCGATCCCAAGTATTTTTTTCGGCCTTCGACATAGGACCATAAGTTGAGTTTTTAAAAATTTCAAGTTTTATTATTTTATGGTGAATCTTCTGCGAGTGCCCGCAAATGACCTATGTATCTTGATTGAGCAACGTCTTCTGAAGGTATTCACAAAGTGAGATCGTAAGGATCCGATCCCAAGTATTTTTTTCGGCCTTCGACATAGGACCATAAGTTGAGTTTTTAAAATTTCAAGTTTTATTATTTTATGGTGAATCTTCTACGAGTGCCCGCAAATGACCTATGTATCTCGATTCAGCAACGTCTTTTGAAGGTATTCACAAAGTGGGATCGTAAGGATCCGATCCTAAGTATTTTTTTCGGCCTTCGACATAGGACCATAAGTTGAGTTTTTAAAATTTTCAAGTTGTATTTTTTTATGGCGAATCTACTACGAGTGCCCGCAAATGACCTGAGTATCTTGATTCAGCAACGTCTTCTGAAGGTATTCACAAAGTGGCATCGTAAGGATCCGATCCCAAGTATTTTTTTCGGCATTCGACATAGGACCATAAGTTGAGTTTTTAAAAATTTCAAGTTTTATTATTTTATGGTGAATCTTCTGCGAGTGCCCGCAAATGACCTGAGTATCTTGATTGAGCAACGTCTTCTGAAGGTATTCACAAAGTGGGATCGTAAGGATCCGATCCCAAGTATTTTTTTCGGCCTTCGACAAAGGACCATAATTTGAGTTTTTAAAATTTTCAAGTTGTATTTTTTTATGGCGAATCTACTACGAGTGCCCGCAAATGACCTAAGTATCTTGATTGAGCAACGTCTTCTGAAGGTATTCACAAAGTGGCATCGTAAGGATCCGATCCCAAGTATTTTTTTCGGCCTTCGACATAGGACCATAAGTTGAGTTTTTAAAAATTTTAAGTTTTATTATTTTATGGTGAATCTTCTGCGAGTGCCCGCAAATGACCTGAGTATCTTGATTGAGCAACGTCTTCTGAAGGTATTCACAAAGTGGGATCGTAAGGATCCGATCCCAAGTATTTTTTTCGGCCTTCGACATAGGACCATAATTTGAGTTTTTAAAATTTTCAAGTTGTATTTTTTTATGGCGAATCTACTACGAGTGCCCGCAAATGACCTGAGTATCTTGATTGAGCAACGTCTTCTGAAGGTATTCACAAAGTGGCATCGTAAGGATCCGATCCCAAGTATTTTGTTTCGGCCTTCGACATAGGACCATAAGTTAAGTTTTTAAAAATTTCAAGTTTTATTATTTTATGGTGAATCTTCTGCGAGTGCCCGCAAATGACCTATGTATCTTGATTCAGCAACGTCTTCTAAAGGTATTCACAAAGTGGGATCGTAAGGATCCGATCCCTAGTATTTTTTTCGGCCTTCGACATAGGACCATAAGTTGAGTTTTTAAAATTTTCAAGTTGTATTTTTTTATGGCGAATCTACCACGAGTGCCCGCAAATGACCTGTGTATCTTGATTGAGCAACGTCTTCTGAAGGTATTCACAAAGTGGCATCGTAAGGATCCGATCCCAAGTATTTTGTTTCGGCCTTCGACATAGGACCATAAGTTAAGTTTTTAAAAATTTCAAGTTTTATTATTTTATGGCGAATCTACTACGAGTGCCCGCAAATGACCTAAGTATCTTGATTGAGCAACGTCTTTTGAAGGTATTCACAAAGTGGGATCGTAAGGATCCGATCCCAAGTATTTTTTTCGGCCTTCGACATAGGACCATAAGTTGAGTTTTTAAAAATTTCATGTTTTATTATTTTATGGTGAATCTTCTGCGAGTGCCCGCAAATGACCTACGAGGTGCGGTCCAAATGTCTCCGGCCCGACAAATATGGCGGAAGAGTTTAAAAAAACTATGGATATCATTGTGTTCGTCATTTATTCCACTTTTTGGTGTATAGTTTCTTTAGGTGTCTGTTGGCTGTAGGTTTTTTTACGGTGTTTAGTGCTAGGTTAGTGCCCAAACTTTTATCGTGCTTACAGCGAGATGAGTGAAAAACCGTGAGTTCATGAAACTTGAGACCAGCATAGACACCGCGTAGCGAGTTTTTTGAATGCAATTGCTACTATAGATGAAACCATGGTTATGTAAGACGATACTCTGTACAAAAGAAAATTAATGGAGTGACAACGTCATGGTGAAAAGGCGCCTAGAACAACCTCTGTCACAAAATGCACGAAAAAAGATAAAGGCTACGGTATTCTAGGGTTGTCACGAAATTCTAACGATTTACATAAAAGAAGGGTAGACTACGGTAAATAGCAGATGCTACGCAATATTTTTTGTCCAATTACGATAGCAGATTATGCAGAATAGTCTTTAAAAACTTAGCAGAGGCACAAGGGCATCTCCGCGACAATTTCCCCGTTCACGCTGCTTCATTTTACAAGGTTGCTATGACGAAATGTGTCTTCAAAAATATTCGGCACCTACCTTATATTCGAGACGTGACCCCAAGTGATTATTATTTGTTCTAAAAACTTAAGGTAGACTGAAGTAGAAAAAAATCTTTGTTTGACGAAGTGACCCGTGCGGTTTAGGGCGATTTTGAGGACAAAAATCTTTATTATTTTTATTAGGTGATGGAGAAGCTTATAAAGAGATTTGAAAAGTGCGTTGTGACAGAGGAAGACTTTATTAAAAAATAAAAATAAAATTGTAAAGGTATGTAAGCCCTTTCTTTGTTAGGCCGGAAACTTTTGGACCGCACCTCGTATGTATCTTGATTCAGCAACGTCTTCTGAAGGTATTCACAAAGTGGTATCGTAAGGATCCGATCCCAAGTATTTTTTTCGGCCTTCGACATAGGACCATAAGTTGAGTTTTTAAAATTTTCAAGTTGTATATTTTTATGGCGAATCTACTACGAGTGCCCGCAAATGAACTAGGTATTATGATTAAGCAATATCTTCTGAAGGTAATCACAAAGTGGCAGCGTAAGGATCCGATCCCAAGTATTTTTTTCGGCCTTCGACATAGGACCATAAGTTGAGTTTTTAAAAATTTCAAGTTTTATTATTTTATGGTGAATCTTCTGCGAGTGCCCGCAAATGACCTATGTATCTTGATTGAGCAACGTCTTCTGAAGGTATTCACAAAGTGAGATCGTAAGGATCCGATCCCAAGTATTTTTTTCGGCCTTCGACATAGGACCATAAGTTGAGTTTTTAAAATTTCAAGTTTTATTATTTTATGGTGAATCTTCTACGAGTGCCCGCAAATGACCTATGTATCTCGATTCAGCAACGTCTTTTGAAGGTATTCACAAAGTGGGATCGTAAGGATCCGATCCTAAGTATTTTTTTCGGCCTTCGACATAGGACCATAAGTTGAGTTTTTAAAATTTTCAAGTTGTATTTTTTTATGGCGAATCTACTACGAGTGCCCGCAAATGACCTGAGTATCTTGATTCAGCAACGTCTTCTGAAGGTATTCACAAAGTGGCATCGTAAGGATCCGATCCCAAGTATTTTTTTCGGCATTCGACATAGGACCATAAGTTGAGTTTTTAAAAATTTCAAGTTTTATTATTTTATGGTGAATCTTCTGCGAGTGCCCGCAAATGACCTGAGTATCTTGATTGAGCAACGTCTTCTGAAGGTATTCACAAAGTGGGATCGTAAGGATCCGATCCCAAGTATTTTTTTCGGCCTTCGACAAAGGACCATAATTTGAGTTTTTAAAATTTTCAAGTTGTATTTTTTTATGGCGAATCTACTACGAGTGCCCGCAAATGACCTAAGTATCTTGATTGAGCAACGTCTTCTGAAGGTATTCACAAAGTGGCATCGTAAGGATCCGATCCCAAGTATTTTTTTCGGCCTTCGACATAGGACCATAAGTTGAGTTTTTAAAAATTTTAAGTTTTATTATTTTATGGTGAATCTTCTGCGAGTGCCCGCAAATGACCTGAGTATCTTGATTGAGCAACGTCTTCTGAAGGTATTCACAAAGTGGGATCGTAAGGATCCGATCCCAAGTATTTTTTTCGGCCTTCGACATAGGACCATAATTTGAGTTTTTAAAATTTTCAAGTTGTATTTTTTTATGGCGAATCTACTACGAGTGCCCGCAAATGACCTGAGTATCTTGATTGAGCAACGTCTTCTGAAGGTATTCACAAAGTGGCATCGTAAGGATCCGATCCCAAGTATTTTGTTTCGGCCTTCGACATAGGACCATAAGTTAAGTTTTTAAAAATTTCAAGTTTTATTATTTTATGGTGAATCTTCTGCGAGTGCCCGCAAATGACCTATGTATCTTGATTCAGCAACGTCTTCTAAAGGTATTCACAAAGTGGGATCGTAAGGATCCGATCCCTAGTATTTTTTTCGGCCTTCGACATAGGACCATAAGTTGAGTTTTTAAAATTTTCAAGTTGTATTTTTTTATGGCGAATCTACCACGAGTGCCCGCAAATGACCTGTGTATCTTGATTGAGCAACGTCTTCTGAAGGTATTCACAAAGTGGCATCGTAAGGATCCGATCCCAAGTATTTTGTTTCGGCCTTCGACATAGGACCATAAGTTAAGTTTTTAAAAATTTCAAGTTTTATTATTTTATGGTGAATCTTCTGCGAATGCCCGCAAATGACCTATGTATCTTGATTCAGCAACGTCTTCTGAAGGTATTCACAAAGTGGGATCGTAAGGATCCGATCCCTAGTATTTTTTTCGGCCTTCGACATAGGACCATAAGTTGAGTTTTTAAAATTTTCAAGTTGTATTTTTTTATGGCGAATCTACTACGAGTGCCCGCAAATGACCTGTGTATCTTGATTGAGCAACGTCTTCTGAAGGTATTCACAAAGTGGCATCGTAAGGATCCGATCCCAAGTATTTTTTTCGGCCTTCGACATAGGACCATAAGTTGAGTTTTTCAATTTTTTAAGTTTTATTTTTTTATGGCGAATCTTCAGCGAGTGCCCGCAAACGACATGTGTATTATGATTGAGCACTGTCTTAGTTCTGAAGGTATTCACAAAGTGGTATCGTAAGGATCCGATCCCAAGTATTTTTTTCGGCCTTCGACATAGGACCATAAGTTGAGTTTTTAAAATTTTCAAGTTGTATATTTTTATGGCGAATCTACTACGAGTGCCCGCAAATAACCTAGGTATTATGATTAAGCAATATCTTCTGAAGGTAACGACAAAGTGGCAGCGTAAGGATCCGATCCCAAGTATTTTTTTCGGCCTTCGACATAGGACCATAAGTTGAGTTTTTAAAAATTTCAAGTTTTATTATTTTATGGTGAATCTTCTGCGAGTGCCCGCAAATGACCTATGTATCTTGATTGAGCAACGTCTTCTGAAGGTATTCACAAAGTGAGATCGTAAGGATCCGATCCCAAGTATTTTTTTCGGCCTTCGACATAGAACCATAAGTTGAGTTTTTAAAATTTTCAAGTTGTATTTTTTTATGGCGAATCTACTACGAGTGCCCGCAAATGACCTGAGTATCTTGATTGAGCAACGTCTTCTGAAGGTATTCACAAAGTGGCATCGTAAGGATCCGATCCCAAGTATTTTTTTCGGCCTTTGACATAGGACCATAAGTTGAGTTTTTCAATTTTTTAAATTTTATTTTTTTATGGCGAATCTACTACGAGTGCCCGCAAATGACCTAAGTATCTTGATTGAGCAACGTCTTTTGAAGGTATTCACAAAGTGGGATCGTAAGGATCCGATCCCAAGTATTTTTTTCGACCTTCGACATAGGACCATAAGTTGAGTTTTTCAATTTTTTAAGTTTTATTTTTTAATGGCGAATCTTCAACGAGTGCCCGCAAATGACCTAAGTATCTTGATTGAGCAACGTCTTCTGAAGGTATTCACAAAGTGGCATCGTAAGGATCCGATCCCAAGTATTTTTTTCGGCCTTCGACATAGGACCATAAGTTGATTTTTTAAAATTTTCGTTGTATTTTTTTATGGCGAATCTACTACGAGTGCCCGCAAATGACCTATGTATCTTGATTCAGCAACGTCTTCTGAAGGTATTCACAAAGTGGTATCGTAAGGATCCGATCCCAAGTATTTTTTTCGGCCTTCGACATAGGACCATAAGTTGAGTTTTTAAAATTTTCAAGTTGTATATTTTTATGGCGAATCTACTACGAGTGCCCGCAAATAAACTAGGTATTATGATTAAGCAATATCTTCTGAAGGTAATCACAAAGTGGCAGCGTAAGGATCCGATCCCAAGTATTTTTTTCGGCCTTCGACATAGGACCATAAGTTGAGTTTTTAAAAATTTCAAGTTTTATTATTTTATGGTGAATCTTCTGCGAGTGCCCGCAAATGACCTATGTATCTTGATTGAGCAACGTCTTTTGAAGGTATTCACAAAGTGAGATCGTAAGGATCCGATCCCAAGTATTTTTTTCGGCCTTCGACATAGGACCATAAGTTGAGTTTTTAAAATTTCAAGTTTTATTATTTTATGGTGAATCTTCTGCGAGTGCCCGCAAATGACCTATGTATCTCGATTCAGCAACGTCTTTTGAAGGTATTCACAAAGTGGGATCGTAAGGATCCGATCCTAAGTATTTTTTTCGGCCTTCGACATAGGACCATAAGTTGAGTTTTTAAAATTTTCAAGTTGTATTTTTTTATGGCGAATCTACTACGAGTGCCCGCAAATGACCTGAGTATCTTGATTCAGCAACGTCTTCTGAAGGTATTCACAAAGTGGCATCGTAAGGATCCGATCCCAAGTATTTTTTTCGGCCTTCGACATAGGACCATAAGTTGAGTTTTTAAAAATTTCAAGTTTTATTATTTTATGGTGAATCTTCTGCGAGTGCCCGCAAATGACCTGAGTATCTTGATTGAGCAACGTCTTCTGAAGGTATTCACAAAGTGGGATCGTAAGGATCCGATCCCAAGTATTTTTTTCGGCCTTCGACAAAGGACCATAATTTGAGTTTTTAAAATTTTCAAGTTGTATTTTTTTATGGCGAATCTACTACGAGTGCCCGCAAATGACCTAAGTATCTTGATTGAGCAACGTCTTCTGAAGGTATTCACAAAGTGGCATCGTAAGGATCCGATCCCAAGTATTTTTTTCGGCCTTCGACATAGGACCATAAGTTGAGTTTTTAAAAATTTCAAGTTTTATTATTTTATGGTGAATCTTCTGCGAGTGCCCGCAAATGACCTCAGTATCTTGATTGAGCAACGTCTTCTGAAGGTATTCACAAAGTGGGATCGTAAGGATCCGATCCCAAGTATTTTTTTCGGCCTTCGACATAGGACCATAATTTGAGTTTTTAAAATTTTCAAGTTGTATTTTTTTATGGCGAATCTACTACGAGTGCCCGCAAATGACCTGAGTATCTTGATTGAGCAACGTCTTCTAAAGGTATTCACAAAGTGGCATCGTAAGGATCCGATCCCAAGTATTTTGTTTCGGCCTTCGACATAGGACCATAAGTTAAGTTTTTAAAAATTTCAAGTTTTATTATTTTATGGTGAATCTTCTGCGAGTGCCCGCAAATGACCTATGTATCTTGATTCAGCAACGTCTTCTGAAGGTATTCACAAAGTGGGATCGTAAGGATCCGATCCCTAGTATTTTTTTCGGCCTTCGACATAGGACCATAAGTTGAGTTTTTAAAATTTTCAAGTTGTATTTTTTTATGGCGAATCTACTACGAGTGCCCGCAAATGACCTGTGTATCTTGATTGAGCAACGTCTTCTGAAGGTATTCACAAAGTGGGATCGTAAGGATCCGATCCCAAGTATTTTTTTCGGCCTTCGACATAGGACCATAAGTTGAGTTTTTAAATTTTTTAAGTTTTATTTTTTTATGGCGAATCTTCTGCGAGTGCCCGCAAACGACATGTGTATTATGATTGAGCACTGTCTTCTGAAGGTATTCACAAAGTGGCATCGTAAGGATCCGATCCCAAGTATTTTTTTCGGCCTTCGACATAGGACCATAAGTTGAGTTTTTAAAATTTTCAAGTTGTATTTTTTTATGGCGAATCTACTACGAGTGCCCGCAAATGACCTGAGTATCTTGATTGAGCAACGTCTTCTGAAGGTATTCACAAAGTGGCATCGTAAGGATCCGATCCCAAGTATTTTTTTCAGCCTTCGACATAGGACCATAAGTTGAGTTTTTAAAAATTTCATGTTTTATTATTTTATGGTGAATCTTCTGAGAGTGCCCGCAAATGACCTATGTATCTTGATTCAGCAACGTCTTCTGAAGGTATTCACAAAGTGGCATCGTAAGGATCCGATCCCAAGTATTTTTTTCGGCCTTCGACATAGGACCGTAAGTTGAGTTTTTAAAATTTCAAGTTTTATTATTTTATGGTGAATCTTCTGCGAGTGCCCGCAAATGACCTATGTATCTCGATTCAGCAACGTCTTTTGAAGGTATTCACAAAGTGGGATCGTAAGGATCCGATCCCAAGTATTTTTTTCGGCCTTCGACATAGGACCATAAGTTGAGTTTTTAAAATTTTCAAGTTGTATTTTTTTATGGCGAATCTACTACGAGTGCCCGCAAATGACCTGAGTATCTTGATTGAGCAACGTCTTCTGAAGGTATTCACAAAGTGGCATCGTAAGGATCCGATCCCAAGTATTTTTTTCAGCCTTCGACATAGGACCATAAGTTGATGAGTTTTTAAAAATTTCATGTTTTATTATTTTATGGTGAATCTTCTGCGAGTGCCCGCAAATGACCTATGTATCTTGATTCAGCAACGTCTTCTGAAGGTATTCACAAAGTGGCATCGTAAGGATCCGATCCCAAGTATTTTTTTCGGCCTTCGACATAGGACCATAAGTTGAGTTTTTAAAATTTCAAGTTTTATTATTTTATGGTGAATCTTCTGCGAGTGCCCGCAAATGACCTATGTATCTTGATTCAGCAACGTCTTCTGAAGGTATTCACAAAGTGGCATCGTAAGGATCCGATCCCAAGTATTTTTTTCGGCCTTCGACATAGGACCGTAAGTTGAGTTTTTAAAATTTCAAGTTTTATTATTTTATGGTGAATCTTCTGCGAGTGCCCGCAAATGACCTATGTATCTCGATTCAGCAACGTCTTTTGAAGGTATTCACAAAGTGGGATCGTAAGGATCCGATCCCAAGTATTTTTTTCGGCCTTCGACATAGGACCATAAGTTGAGTTTTTAAAATTTTCAAGTTGTATTTTTTTATGGCGAATCTACTACGAGTGCCCGCAAATGACCTGTGTATCTTGATTTAGCAACGTCTTCTGAAGGTATTCACAAAGTGGCATCGTAAGGATCCGATCCCAAGTATTTTTTTCGGCCTTCGACATAGGACCATAAGTTGAGTTTTTCAATTTTTTAAGTTTTATTTTTTTATGGCGAATCTTCAGCGAGTGCCCGCAAACAACATATGTATTATGATTGAGCACTGTCTTCTGAAGGTATACACAAAGTGGCATCGTAAGGATCCGATCCCAAGTATTTTTTTCGGCCTTCGACATAGGACCATAAGTTGAGTTTTTCAATTTTTTAAATTTTATTTTTTTATGGCGAATCTTCAGCGAGTGCCCGCAAACAACATATGTATTATGATTGAGCACTGTCTTCTGAAGGTATACACAAAGTGGCAGCGTAAGGATCCGATCCCAAGTATTTTTTTCGGCCTTCGACATAGGACCATAAGTTGAGTTTTTAAAAATTTCAAGTTTTATTATTTTATGGTGAATCTTCTGCGAGTGCCCGCAAATGACCTATGTATCTTGATTGAGCAACGTCTTCTGAAGGTATTCACAAAGTGAGATCGTAAGGATCCGATCCCAAGTATTTTTTTCGGCCTTCGACATAGAACCATAAGTTGAGTTTTTAAAATTTTCAAGTTGTATTTTTTTATGGCGAATCTACTACGAGTGCCCGCAAATGACCTGAGTATCTTGATTGAGCAACGTCTTCTGAAGGTATTCACAAAGTGGCATCGTAAGGATCCGATCCCAAATATTTTTTTCGGCCTTCGACATAGGACCATAAGTTGAGTTTTTAAATTTTTTAAATTTTATTTTTTTATGGCGAATCTACTACGAGTGCCCGCAAATGACCTGAGTATCTTGATTGAGCAACGTCTTTTGAAGGTATTCACAAAGTGGGATCGTAAGGATCCGATCCCAAGTATTTTTTTCGGCCTTCGACATAGGACCATAAGTTGAGTTTTTAAAAATTTCATGTTTTATTATTTTATGGTGAATCTTCTGCGAGTGCCCGCAAATGACCTATGTATCTTGATTCAGCAACGTCTTCTGAAGGTATTCACAAAGTGGTATCGTAAGGATCCGATCCCAAGTATTTTTTCGGCCTTCGACATAGGACCATAAGTTGAGTTTTTAAAATTTTCAAGTTGTATATTTTTATGGCGAATCTACTACGAGTGCCCGCAAATAAACTAGGTATTATGATTAAGCAATATCTTCTGAAGGTAATCACAAAGTGGCAGCGTAAGGATCCGATCCCAAGTATTTTTTTCGGCCTTCGACATAGGACCATAAGTTGAGTTTTTAAAAATTTCAAGTTTTATTATTTTATGGTGAATCTTCTGCGAGTGCCCGCAAATGACCTATGTATCTTGATTGAGCAACGTCTTCTGAAGGTATTCACAAAGTGAGATCGTAAGGATCCGATCCCAAGTATTTTTTTCGGCCTTCGACATAGGACCATAAGTTGAGTTTTTAAAATTTCAAGTTTTATTATTTTATGGTGAATCTTCTGCGAGTGCCCGCAAATGACCTATGTATCTCGATTCAGCAACGTCTTTTGAAGGTATTCACAAAGTGGGATCGTAAGGATCCGATCCTAAGTATTTTTTTCGGCCTTCGACATAGGACCATAAGTTGAGTTTTTTAAATTTTCAAGTTGTATTTTTTTATGGCGAATCTACTACGAGTGCCCGCAAATGACCTGAGTATCTTGATTCAGCAACGTCTTCTGAAGGTATTCACAAAGTGGCATCGTAAGGATCCGATCCCAAGTATTTTTTTCGGCCTTCGACATAGGACCATAAGTTGAGTTTTTAAAAATTTCAAGTTTTATTATTTTATGGTGAATCTTCTGCGAGTGCCCGCAAATGACCTGAGTATCTTGATTGAGCGACGTCTTCTGAAGGTATTCACAAAGTGGGATCGTAAGGATCCGATCCCAAGTATTTTTTTCGGCCTTCGACAAAGGACCATAATTTGAGTTTTTAAAATTTTCAAGTTGTATTTTTTTATGGCGAATCTACTACGAGTGCCCGCAAATGACCTAAGTATCTTGATTGAGCAACGTCTTCTGAAGGTATTCACAAAGTGGCATCGTAAGGATCCGATCCCAAGTATTTTTTTCGGCCTTCGACATAGGACCATAAGTTGAGTTTTTAAAAATTTCAAGTTTTATTATTTTATGGTGAATCTTCTGCGAGTGCCCGCAAATGACCTGAGTATCTTGATTGAGCAACGTCTTCTGAAGGTATTCACAAAGTGGGATCGTAAGGATCCGATCCCAAGTATTTTTTCGGCCTTCGACATAGGACCATAATTTGAGTTTTTAAAATTTTCAAGTTGTATTTTTTTATGGCGAATCTACTACGAGTGCCCGCAAATGACCTGAGTATCTTGATTGAGCAACGTCTTCTGAAGGTATTCACAAAGTGGCATCGTAAGGATCCGATCCCAAGTATTTTGTTTCGGCCTTCGACATAGGACCATAAGTTAAGTTTTTAAAAATTTCAAGTTTTATTATTTTATGGTGAATCTTCTGCGAGTGCCCGCAAATGACCTATGTATCTTGATTCAGCAACGTCTTCTGAAGGTATTCACAAAGTGGGATCGTAAGGATCCGATCGCTAGTATTTTTTTCGGCCTTCGACATAGGACCATAAGTTGAGTTTTTAAAATTTTCAAGTTGTATTTTTTTATGGCGAATCTACTACGAGTGCCCGCAAATGACCTGTGTATCTTGATTGAGCAACGTCTTCTGAAGGTATTCACAAAGTGGCATCGTAAGGATCCGATCCCAAGTATTTTTTTCGGCCTTCGACATAGGACCATAAGTTGAGTTTTTCAATTTTTTAAGTTTTATTTTTTTATGGCGAATCTTCAGCGAGTGCCCGCAAACGACATGTGTATTATGATTGAGCAACGTCTTCTGAAGGTATTCACAAAGTGGCATCGTAAGGATCCGATCCCAAGTATTTTTTTCGGCCTTCGACATAGGACCATAAGTTGAGTTTTTAAAATTTTCAAGTTGTATTTTTTTATGGCGAATCTACTACGAGTGCCCGCAAATGACCTGAGTATCTTGATTGAACAACGTCTTCTGAAGGTAATCACAAAGTGGCATCGTAAGGATCCGATCCCAAGTATTTTTTTCGGCCTTCGACATAGGACCATAAGTTGAGTTTTTCAATTTTTTAAATTTTATTTTTTTATGGCGAATCTACTACGAGTGCCCGCAAATGACCTGAGTATCTTGATTGAGCAACGTCTTTTGAAGGTATTCACAAAGTGGGATCGTAAGGATCCGATCCCAAGTATTTTTTTCGGCCTTCGACATAGGACCATAAGTTGAGTTTTTAAAATTTTCAAGTTGTATTTTTTTATGGCGAATCTACTACGAGTGCCCGCAAATGACCTGAGTATCTTGATTGAGCAACGTCTTCTGAAGGTATTCACAAAGTGGCATCGTAAGGATCCGATCCCAAGTATTTTTTTCAGCCTTCGACATAGGACCATAAGTTGATGAGTTTTTAAAAATTTCATGTTTTATTATTTTATGGTGAATCTTCTGCGAGTGCCCGCAAATGACCTATGTATCTTGATTCAGCAACGTCTTCTGAAGGTATTCACAAAGTGGCATCGTAAGGATCCGATCCCAAGTATTTTTTTCGGCCTTCGACATAGGACCATAAGTTGAGTTTTTAAAATTTCAAGTTTTATTATTTTATGGTGAATCTTCTGCGAGTGCCCGCAAATGACCTATGTATCTCGATTCAGCAACGTCTTCTGAAGGTATTCACAAAGTGGGATCGTAAGGATCCGATCCCAAGTATTTTTTTCGGCCTTCGACAAAGGACCATAATTTGAGTTTTTAAAATTTTCAAGTTGTATTTTTTTATGGCGAATCTACTACGAGTGCCCGCAAATGACCTAAGTATCTTGATTGAGCAACGTCTTCTGAAGGTATTCACAAAGTGGCATCGTAAGGATCCGATCCCAAGTATTTTTTTCGGCCTTCGACATAGGACCATAAGTTGAGTTTTTCAATTTTTTAAATTTTATTTTTTTATGGCGAATCTACTAGGAGTGCCCGCAAATGACCTGAGTATCTTGATTGATCAACGTCTTTTGAAGGTATTCACAAAGTGGGATCGTAAGGATCCGATCCCAAGTATTTTTTTCGGCCTTCGACATAGGACCATAAGTTGAGTTTTTAAAAATTTCATGTTTTATTATTTTATGGTGAATCTTCTGCGAGTGCCCGCAAATGACCTATGTATCTCGATTCAGCAACGTCTTTTGAAGGTATTCACAAAGTGGGATCGTAAGGATCCGATCCCAAGTATTTTTTTCGGCCTTCGACATAGGACCATAAGTTGAGTTTTTAAAATTTTCAAGTTGTATTTTTTTATGGCGAATCTACTACGAGTGCCCGCAAATGACCTGTGTATCTTGATTCAGCAACGTCTTCTGAAGGTATTCACAAAGTGGCATCGTAAGGATCCGATCCCAAGTATTTTTTTCGGCCTTCGACATAGGACCATAAGTTGAGTTTTTCAATTTTTTAAATTTTATTTTTTTATGGCGAATCTACTACGAGTGCCCGCAAATGACCTGAGTATCTTGATTGATCAACGTCTTTTGAAGGTATTCACAAAGTGGGATCGTATGGATCCGATCCCAAGTATTTTTTTCGGCCTTCGACATAGGACCATAAGTTGAGTTTTTAAAAATTTCATGTTTTATTATTTTATGGTGAATCTTCTGCGAGTGCCCGCATATGACCTATGTATCTTGATTCAGCAACGTCTTCTGAAGGTATTCACAAAGTGGTATCATAAGGATCCGATCCCAAGTATTTTTTTCGGCCTTCGACATAGGACCATAAGTTGAGTTTTTAAAATTTTCAAGTTGTATATTTTTATGGCGAATCTACTACGAGTGCCCGCAAATAACCTAGGTATTATGATTAAGCAATATCTTCTGAAGGTAATCACAAAGTGGCAGCGTAAGGATCCGATCCCAAGTATTTTTTCGGCCTTCGACATAGGACCATAAGTTGAGTTTTTAAAAATTTCAAGTTTTATTATTTTATGGTGAATCTTCTGCGAGTGCCCGCAAATGACCTATGTATCTTGATTCAGCAACGTCTTCTGAAGGTATTCACAAAGTGAGATCGTAAGGATCCGATCCCAAGTATTTTTTTCGGCCTTCGACATAGGACCATAAGTTGAGTTTTTAAAATTTTCAAGTTGTATTTTTTTATGGCAAATCTACTACGAGTGCCCGCAAATGACCTGAGTATCTTGATTGAGGAACGTCTTCTGAAAGTATTCACAAAGTGGCATCGTAAGGATCCGATCCCAAGTATTTTTTTCAGCCTTCGACATAGGACCATAAGTTGAGTTTTTAAAAATTTCATGTTTTATTATTTTATGGTGAATCTTCTGCGAGTGCCCGCAAATGACCTATGTATCTTGATTCAGCAACGTCTTCTGAAGGTATTCACAAAGTGGCATCGTAAGGATCCGATCCCAAGTATTTTTTTCGGCCTTCGACATAGGACCATAAGTTGAGTTTTTAAAATTTCAAGTTTTATTATTTTATGGTGAATCTTCTGCGAGTGCCCGCAAATGACCTATGTATCTCGATTCAGCAACGTCTTTTGAAGGTATTCACAAAGTGGGATCGTAAGGATCCGATCCCAAGTATTTTTTTCGGCCTTCGACATAGGACCATAAGTTGAGTTTTTAAAATTTTCAAGTTTTATTATTTTATGGTGAATCATCCGCGAGTGCCCGCAAATGACCAAGGTATCTTGATTTAGCAACGTCTTCTGAAGGTATTCACAAAGTGGGATCGTAAGGTTCCGATCCCAAGTATTTTTTTCAGCCTTCGACATAGGACCATAAGTTGAGTTTTTAAAATTTCAAGTTTTATTATTTTATGGTGAATCTTCTGCGAGTGCCCGCAAATGACCTATGTATCTCGATTCAGCAACGTCTTTTGAAGGTATTCACAAAGTGGGATCGTAAGGATCCGATCCCAAGTATTTTTTTCGGCCTTCGACATAGGACCATAAGTTGAGTTTTTAAAAATTTCAAGTTTTATTATTTTATGGTGAATCTTCTGCGAGTGCCCGCAAATGACCTATGTATCTTGATTGAGCAACGTCTTCTGAAGGTATTCACAAAGTGGTATCATAAGGATCCGATCCCAAGTATTTTTTTCGGCCTTCGACATAGGACCATAAGTTGAGTTTTTAAAATTTTCAAGTTGTATATTTTTATGGCGAATCTACTACGAGTGCCCGCAAATAACCTAGGTATTATGATTAAGCAATATCTTCTGAAGGTAATCACAAAGTGGCAGCGTAAGGATCCGATCCCAAGTATTTTTTTCGGCCTTCGACATAGGACCATAAGTTGAGTTTTTAAAAATTTCAAGTTTTATTATTTTATGGTGAATCTTCTGCGAGTGCCCGCAAATGACCTATGTATCTTGATTCAGCAACGTCTTCTGAAGGTATTCACAAAGTGAGATCGTAAGGATCCGATCCCAAGTATTTTTTTCGGCCTTCGACATAGGACCATAAGTTGAGTTTTTAAAATTTTCAAGTTGTATTTTTTTATGGCAAATCTACTACGAGTGCCCGCAAATGACCTGAGTATCTTGATTGAGGAACGTCTTCTGAAAGTATTCACAAAGTGGCATCGTAAGGATCCGATCCCAAGTATTTTTTTCAGCCTTCGACATAGGACCATAAGTTGAGTTTTTAAAAATTTCATGTTTTATTATTTT
The DNA here is from genome assembly GCF_023078275.1 of Leguminivora glycinivorella. NCBI lineage: Eukaryota > Metazoa > Arthropoda > Insecta > Lepidoptera > Tortricidae > Leguminivora > Leguminivora glycinivorella. The sequence goes on from NC_062984.1 coordinate 18,697,247, forward strand.
ATGGTGAATCTTCTGCGAGTGCCCGCAAATGACCTATGTATCTTGATTCAGCAACGTCTTCTGAAGGTATTCACAAAGTGGCATCGTAAGGATCCGATCCCAAGTATTTTTTTCGGCCTTCGACATAGGACCATAAGTTGAGTTTTTAAAATTTCAAGTTTTATTATTTTATGGTGAATCTTCTGCGAGTGCCCGCAAATGACCTATGTATCTCGATTCAGCAACGTCTTTTGAAGGTATTCACAAAGTGGGATCGTAAGGATCCGATCCCAAGTATTTTTTTCGGCCTTCGACATAGGACCATAAGTTGAGTTTTTAAAATTTTCAGGTTTTATTATTTTATGGTGAATCATCCGCGAGTGCCCGCAAATGACCAAGGTATCTTGATTTAGCAACGTCTTCTGAAGGTATTCACAAAGTGGGATCGTAAGGATCCGATCGCTAGTATTTTTTTCGGCCTTCGACATAGGACCATAAGTTGAGTTTTTAAAATTTTCAAGTTGTATTTTTTTATGGCGAATCTACTACGAGTGCCCGCAAATGACCTGTGTATCTTGATTGAGCAACGTCTTCTGAAGGTATTCACAAAGTGGCATCGTAAGGATCCGATCCCAAGTATTTTTTTCGGCCTTCGACATAGGACCATAAGTTGAGTTTTTCAATTTTTTAAGTTTTATTTTTTTATGGCGAATCTTCAGCGAGTGCCCGCAAACGACATGTGTATTATGATTGAGCAACGTCTTCTGAAGGTATTCACAAAGTGGCATCGTAAGGATCCGATCCCAAGTATTTTTTTCGGCCTTCGACATAGGACCATAAGTTGAGTTTTTAAAATTTTCAAGTTGTATTTTTTTATGGCGAATCTACTACGAGTGCCCGCAAATGACCTGAGTATCTTGATTGAACAACGTCTTCTGAAGGTAATCACAAAGTGGCATCGAAGGATCCGATCCCAAGTATTTTTTTCGGCCTTCGACATAGGACCATAAGTTGAGTTTTTCAATTTTTTAAATTTTATTTTTTTATGGCGAATCTACTACGAGTGCCCGCAAATGACCTGAGTATCTTGATTGAGCAACGTCTTTTGAAGGTATTCACAAAGTGGGATCGTAAGGATCCGATCCCAAGTATTTTTTTCGGCCTTCGACATAGGACCATAAGTTGAGTTTTTAAAATTTTCAAGTTGTATTTTTTTATGGCGAATCTACTACGAGTGCCCGCAAATGACCTGAGTATCTTGATTGAGCAACGTCTTCTGAAGGTATTCACAAAGTGGCATCGTAAGGATCCGATCCCAAGTATTTTTTTCAGCCTTCGACATAGGACCATAAGTTGATGAGTTTTTAAAAATTTCATGTTTTATTATTTTATGGTGAATCTTCTGCGAGTGCCCGCAAATGACCTATGTATCTTGATTCAGCAACGTCTTCTGAAGGTATTCACAAAGTGGCATCGTAAGGATCCGATCCCAAGTATTTTTTTCGGCCTTCGACATAGGACCATAAGTTGAGTTTTTAAAATTTCAAGTTTTATTATTTTATGGTGAATCTTCTGCGAGTGCCCGCAAATGACCTATGTATCTCGATTCAGCAACGTCTTCTGAAGGTATTCACAAAGTGGGATCGTAAGGATCCGATCCCAAGTATTTTTTTCGGCCTTCGACATAGGACCATAAGTTGAGTTTTTAAAATTTTCAAGTTGTATTTTTTTATGGCGAATCTACTGCGAGTGCCCGCAAATGACCTATGTATCTTGATTCAGCAACGTCTTCTGAAGGTATTCACAAAGTGGCATCGTAAGGATCCGATCCCAAGTATTTTTTTCGGCCTTCGACATAGGACCATAAGTTGAGTTTTTAAAATTTCAAGTTTTATTATTTTATGGTGAATCTTCTGCGAGTGCCCGCAAATGACCTATGTATCTCGATTCAGCAACGTCTTCTGAAGGTATTCACAAAGTGGGATCGTAAGGATCCGATCCCAAGTATTTTTTTCGGCCTTCGACAAAGGACCATAATTTGAGTTTTTAAAATTTTCAAGTTGTATTTTTTTATGGCGAATCTACTACGAGTGCCCGCAAATGACCTGAGTATCTTGATTGAGCAACGTCTTCTGAAGGTATTCACAAAGTGGCATCGTAAGGATCCGATCCCAAGTATTTTTTTCAGCCTTCGACATAGGACCATAAGTTGATGAGTTTTTAAAAATTTCATGTTTTATTATTTTACTAGCTTTTACCCGCGGCTTCGCCCGCGTAATAAAAGTATTCATTAAGATTTTCATTTGGATCCGTAGGTTTCTCTGTATCTCCGTAGGTTATCTGCGATTATTTCGATTGCACATAATACTTTTGCTTGCAATGATTGTAGAAATATTACACATCGACCACAGCGTAGGTAATTCTATATACGCTGGGGAAACCTTTATAAACATCCCACATAGCCCGTATTTCGACACTATGATCGGTGGGTAAAAAGTACTTTTTTCTATTATCCCTTATATTTTTTTACATTTTGCTTATACTTATCGCAAACGTAATCTTCAAGCAAGCAAACAACGATCGTCTTAGAGCACATTGATTGTAAGAGACCGCCGACCGATTATCCGTATCCCTCTAACGATACCCATATTATCCGTATCCGTATCCGTATCCCTATCCGTATCTCGATCTCTATCCCTATCCCTATCGCTATCGCTAACGCTATCGCTAACGCTATCGCTAACGCTATCGCTAACGCTATCGCTAACGCTAACGCTATCGCTAACGCTATCGCTATCGCTAACGCTATCGCTAACGCTATCGCTAACGCTATCGCTAACGGTATCGCTATCGCTAACGCTATCGCTATCGCTATCGCTAACGCTAACGCTATCGCTATCCCTATCGCTATCGCTATCGCTATCCCTATCGCTATCCCTATCGCTATCCCTATCGCTATCCCTATCGCTATCGCTGTCCCTATCGCTATCCCTATCGATATCCCTATCGATATCCCTATCGATATCCCTATCGCTATCCCTATCCCTATCCCTATCCCTTATCAAGATAACACTTTAAGTTCTCGCGCTTTGTACACATATTTAAAGTCACATACAGGTCGAACGCGATTAATTAACATTATTTTTACCTTTTTTCCCAACGTTTCGGCCAGGTTGCACTGGCCGTGGTCGCGGAAGACTGACGTCCCAGCAAAATGTCACCGGAGATGTAAACAACACAAAACTACCCGATATTAATTTATATAAATGTTCGGGGTAGACAAATAAATATAATCTACCCGCTTTTAGTTAATGTTTATTTCCCACCGCACGACACACAAAAAAAAAAGAAAAAAGGTAAAAATAATGTTAATTAATCGCTTTCGACCTTATCAAGATGTTTAATGACTTCTTATCAAGTGCTAAAATATAAAGTTTCATAGTTTTATCTTTTAAAATTAAGAAATCCCATACAAACTTTCAACCTCTTTTTCAACCCCTTCATCCCTTTTTTTCGAAATAAAAAGTAGCCTATGTTCTGTCTCAGGGTCTAAAGATTGTCTGTTCCAAATTTCATCAAAATCGGTTGCGTGGTTTAAGCGGGAAAGCGTAACAGACAGACAGACAGAGTTACTTTCGCATTTATAATATTAGTATGGAGTATGGATGGATGGTGAATCTTCTGCGAGTGCCCGCAAATGACCTATGTATCTTGATTCAGCAACGTCTTCTGAAGGTATTCACAAAGTGGCATCGTAAGGATCCGATCCCAAGTATTTTTTTCGGCCTTCGACATAGGACCATAAGTTGAGTTTTTAAAATTTCAAGTTTTATTATTTTATGGTGAATCTTCTGCGAGTGCCCGCAAATGACCTATGTATCTCGATTCAGCAACGTCTTCTGAAGGTATTCACAAAGTGGGATCGTAAGGATCCGATCCCAAGTATTTTTTTCGGCCTTCGACAAAGGACCATAATTTGAGTTTTTAAAATTTTCAAGTTGTATTTTTTTATGGCGAATCTACTACGAGTGCCCGCAAATGACCTAAGTATCTTGATTGAGCAACGTCTTCTGAAGGTATTCACAAAGTGGCATCGTAAGGATCCGATCCCAAGTATTTTTTTCGGCCTTCGACATAGGACCATAAGTTGAGTTTTTCAATTTTTTAAATTTTATTTTTTTATGGCGAATCTACTAGGAGTGCCCGCAAATGACCTGAGTATCTTGATTGATCAACGTCTTTTGAAGGTATTCACAAAGTGGGATCGTAAGGATCCGATCCCAAGTATTTTTTTCGGCCTTCGACATAGGACCATAAGTTGAGTTTTTAAAAATTTCATGTTTTATTATTTTATGGTGAATCTTCTGCGAGTGCCCGCAAATGACCTATGTATCTCGATTCAGCAACGTCTTTTGAAGGTATTCACAAAGTGGGATCGTAAGGATCCGATCCCAAGTATTTTTTTCGGCCTTCGACATAGGACCATAAGTTGAGTTTTTAAAATTTTCAAGTTGTATTTTTTTATGGCGAATCTACTACGAGTGCCCGCAAATGACCTGTGTATCTTAATTCAGCAACGTCTTCTGAAGGTATTCACAAAGTGGCATCGTAAGGATCCGATCCCAAGTATTTTTTTCGGCCTTCGACATAGGACCATAAGTTGAGTTTTTCAATTTTTTAAATTTTATTTTTTTATGGCGAATCTACTACGAGTGCCCGCAAATGACCTGAGTATCTTGATTGATCAACGTCTTTTGAAGGTATTCACAAAGTGGGATCGTAAGGATCCGATCCCAAGTATTTTTTTCGGCCTTCGACATAGGACCATAAGTTGAGTTTTTAAAAATTTCATGCTTTATTATTTTATGGTGAATCTTCTGCGAGTGCCCGCATATGACCTATGTATCTTGATTCAGCAACGTCTTCTGAAGGTATTCACAAAGTGGTATCATAAGGATCCGATCCCAAGTATTTTTTTCGGCCTTCGACATAGGACCATAAGTTGAGTTTTTAAAATTTTCAAGTTGTATATTTTTATGGCGAATCTACTACGAGTGCCCGCAAATAACCTAGGTATTATGATTAAGCAATATCTTCTGAAGGTAATCACAAAGTGGCAGCGTAAGGATCCGATCCCAAGTATTTTTTTCGGCCTTCGACATAGGACCATAAGTTGAGTTTTTAAAAATTTCAAGTTTTATTATTTTATGGTGAATCTTCTGCGAGTGCCCGCAAATGACCTATGTATCTTGATTCAGCAACGTCTTCTGAAGGTATTCACAAAGTGAGATCGTAAGGATCCGATCCCAAGTATTTTTTTCGGCCTTCGACATAGGACCATAAGTTGAGTTTTTAAAATTTTCAAGTTGTATTTTTTTATGGCAAATCTACTACGAGTGCCCGCAAATGACCTGAGTATCTTGATTGAGGAACGTCTTCTGAAAGTATTCACAAAGTGGCATCGTAAGGATCCGATCCCAAGTATTTTTTTCAGCCTTCGACATAGGACCATAAGTTGAGTTTTTAAAAATTTCATGTTTTATTATTTTATGGTGAATCTTCTGCGAGTGCCCGCAAATGACCTATGTATCTTGATTCAGCAACGTCTTCTGAAGGTATTCACAAAGTGGCATCGTAAGGATCCGATCCCAAGTATTTTTTTCGGCCTTCGACATAGGACCATAAGTTGAGTTTTTAAAATTTCAAGTTTTATTATTTTATGGTGAATCTTCTGCGAGTGCCCGCAAATGACCTATGTATCTCGATTCAGCAACGTCTTTTGAAGGTATTCACAAAGTGGGATCGTAAGGATCCGATCCCAAGTATTTTTTTCGGCCTTCGACATAGGACCATAAGTTGAGTTTTTAAAATTTTCAAGTTTTATTATTTTATGGTGAATCATCCGCGAGTGCCCGCAAATGACCAAGGTATCTTGATTTAGCAACGTCTTCTGAAGGTATTCACAAAGTGGGATCGTAAGGTTCCGATCCCAAGTATTTTTTTCAGCCTTCGACATAGGACCATAAGTTGAGTTTTTAAAATTTCAAGTTTTATTATTTTATGGTGAATCTTCTGCGAGTGCCCGCAAATGACCTATGTATCTCGATTCAGCAACGTCTTTTGAAGGTATTCACAAAGTGGGATCGTAAGGATCCGATCCCAAGTATTTTTTTCGGCCTTCGACATAGGACCATAAGTTGAGTTTTTAAAAATTTCAAGTTTTATTATTTTATGGTGAATCTTCTGCGAGTGCCCGCAAATGACCTATGTATCTTGATTGAGCAACGTCTTCTGAAGGTATTCACAAAGTGGTATCATAAGGATCCGATCCCAAGTATTTTTTTCGGCCTTCGACATAGGACCATAAGTTGAGTTTTTAAAATTTTCAAGTTGTATATTTTTATGGCGAATCTACTACGAGTGCCCGCAAATAACCTAGGTATTATGATTAAGCAATATCTTCTGAAGGTAATCACAAAGTGGCAGCGTAAGGATCCGATCCCAAGTATTTTTTTCGGCCTTCGACATAGGACCATAAGTTGAGTTTTTAAAAATTTCAAGTTTTATTATTTTATGGTGAATCTTCTGCGAGTGCCCGCAAATGACCTATGTATCTTGATTCAGCAACGTCTTCTGAAGGTATTCACAAAGTGAGATCGTAGGGATCCGATCCCAAGTATTTTTTCGGCCTTCGACATAGGACCATAAGTTGAGTTTTTAAAATTTTCAAGTTGTATTTTTTTATGGCAAATCTACTACGAGTGCCCGCAAATGACCTGAGTATCTTGATTGAGGAACGTCTTCTGAAAGTATTCACAAAGTGGCATCGTAAGGATCCGATCCCAAGTATTTTTTCAGCCTTCGACATAGGACCATAAGTTGAGTTTTTAAAAATTTCATGTTTTATTATTTTATGGTGAATCTTCTGCGAGTGCCCGCAAATGACCTATGTATCTTGATTCAGCAACGTCTTCTGAAGGTATTCACAAAGTGGCATCGTAAGGATCCGATCCCAAGTATTTTTTCGGCCTTCGACATAGGACCATAAGTTGAGTTTTTAAAATTTCAAGTTTTATTATTTTATGGTGAATCTTCTGCGAGTGCCCGCAAATGACCTATGTATCTCGATTCAGCAACGTCTTTTGAAGGTATTCACAAAGTGGGATCGTAAGGATCCGATCCCAAGTATTTTTTTCGGCCTTCGACATAGGACCATAAGTTGAGTTTTTAAAATTTTCAAGTTTTATTATTTTATGGTGAATCATCCGCGAGTGCCCGCAAATGACCAAGGTATCTTGATTTAGCAACGTCTTCTGAAGGTATTCACAAAGTGGGATCGTAAGGATCCGATCGCTAGTATTTTTTTCGGCCTTCGACATAGGACCATAAGTTGAGTTTTTAAAATTTTCAAGTTGTATTTTTTTATGGCGAATCTACTACGAGTGCCCGCAAATGACCTGTGTATCTTGATTGAGCAACGTCTTCTGAAGGTATTCACAAAGTGGCATCGTAAGGATCCGATCCCAAGTATTTTTTTCGGCCTTCGACATAGGACCATAAGTTGAGTTTTTCAATTTTTTAAGTTTTATTTTTTTATGGCGAATCTTCAGCGAGTGCCCGCAAACGACATGTGTATTATGATTGAGCAACGTCTTCTGAAGGTATTCACAAAGTGGCATCGTAAGGATCCGATCCCAAGTATTTTTTTCGGCCTTCGACATAGGACCATAAGTTGAGTTTTTAAAATTTTCAAGTTGTATTTTTTTATGGCGAATCTACTACGAGTGCCCGCAAATGACCTGAGTATCTTGATTGAACAACGTCTTCTGAAGGTAATCACAAAGTGGCATCGAAGGATCCGATCCCAAGTATTTTTTTCGGCCTTCGACATAGGACCATAAGTTGAGTTTTTCAATTTTTTAAATTTTATTTTTTTATGGCGAATCTACTACGAGTGCCCGCAAATGACCTGAGTATCTTGATTGAGCAACGTCTTTTGAAGGTATTCACAAAGTGGGATCGTAAGGATCCGATCCCAAGTATTTTTTTCGGCCTTCGACATAGGACCATAAGTTGAGTTTTTAAAATTTTCAAGTTGTATTTTTTTATGGCGAATCTACTACGAGTGCCCGCAAATGACCTGAGTATCTTGATTGAGCAACGTCTTCTGAAGGTATTCACAAAGTGGCATCGTAAGGATCCGATCCCAAGTATTTTTTTCAGCCTTCGACATAGGACCATAAGTTGATGAGTTTTTAAAAATTTCATGTTTTATTATTTTATGGTGAATCTTCTGCGAGTGCCCGCAAATGACCTATGTATCTTGATTCAGCAACGTCTTCTGAAGGTATTCACAAAGTGGCATCGTAAGGATCCGATCCCAAGTATTTTTTTCGGCCTTCGACATAGGACCATAAGTTGAGTTTTTAAAATTTCAAGTTTTATTATTTTATGGTGAATCTTCTGCGAGTGCCCGCAAATGACCTATGTATCTCGATTCAGCAACGTCTTCTGAAGGTATTCACAAAGTGGGATCGTAAGGATCCGATCCCAAGTATTTTTTTCGGCCTTCGACAAAGGACCATAATTTGAGTTTTTAAAATTTTCAAGTTGTATTTTTTTATGGCGAATCTACTACGAGTGCCCGCAAATGACCTAAGTATCTTGATTGAGCAACGTCTTCTGAAGGTATTCACAAAGTGGCATCGTAAGGATCCGATCCCAAGTATTTTTTTCGGCCTTCGACATAGGACCATAAGTTGAGTTTTTAAAATTTTCAAGTTGTATTTTTTTATGGCGAATCTACTACGAGTGCCCGCAAATGACCTGAGTATCTTGATTGAGCAACGTCTTCTGAAGGTATTCACAAAGTGGCATCGTAAGGATCCGATCCCAAGTATTTTTTTCAGCCTTCGACATAGGACCATAAGTTGATGAGTTTTTAAAAATTTCATGTTTTATTATTTTATGGTGAATCTTCTGCGAGTGCCCGCAAATGACCTATGTATCTTGATTCAGCAACGTCTTCTGAAGGTATTCACAAAGTGGCATCGTAAGGATCCGATCCCAAGTATTTTTTTCGGCCTTCGACATAGGACCATAAGTTGAGTTTTTAAAATTTCAAGTTTTATTATTTTATGGTGAATCTTCTGCGAGTGCCCGCAAATGACCTATGTATCTCGATTCAGCAACGTCTTCTGAAGGTATTCACAAAGTGGGATCGTAAGGATCCGATCCCAAGTATTTTTTTCGGCCTTCGACATAGGACCATAAGTTGAGTTTTTAAAATTTTCAAGTTGTATTTTTTTATGGCGAATCTACTACGAGTGCCCGCAAATGACCTGTGTATCTTGATTCAGCAACGTCTTCTGAAGGTATTCACAAAGTGGCATCGTAAGGATCCGATCCCAAGTATTTTTTCGGCCTTCGACATAGGACCATAAGTTGAGTTTTTCAATTTTTTAAATTTTATTTTTTTATGGCGAATCTACTACGAGTGCCCGCAAATGACCTGAGTATCTTGATTGATCAACGTCTTCTGAAGGTATTCACAAAGTGGGATCGTAAGGATCCGATCCCAAGTATTTTTTTCGGCCTTCGACATAGGACCATAAGTTGAGTTTTTAAAAATTTCATGTTTTATTATTTTATGGTGAATCTTCTGCGAGTGCCCGCATATGACCTATGTATCTTGATTCAGCAACGTCTTCTGAAGGTATTCACAAAGTGGTATCATAAGGATCCGATCCCAAGTATTTTTTTCGGCCTTCGACATAGGACCATAAGTTGAGTTTTTAAAATTTTCAAGTTGTATATTTTTATGGCGAATCTACTACGAGTGCCCGCAAATAACCTAGGTATTATGATTAAGCAATATCTTCTGAAGGTAATCACAAAGTGGCAGCGTAAGGATCCGATCCCAAGTATTTTTTTCGGCCTTCGACATAGGACCATAAGTTGAGTTTTTAAAAATTTCAAGTTTTATTATTTTATGGTGAATCTTCTGCGAGTGCCCGCAAATGACCTATGTATCTTGATTCAGCAACGTCTTCTGAAGGTATTCACAAAGTGAGATCGTAAGGATCCGATCCCAAGTATTTTTTTCGGCCTTCGACATAGGACCATAAGTTGAGTTTTTAAAATTTTCAAGTTGTATTTTTTTATGGCAAATCTACTACGAGTGCCCGCAAATGACCTGAGTATCTTGATTGAGGAACGTCTTCTGAAAGTATTCACAAAGTGGCATCGTAAGGATCCGATCCCAAGTATTTTTTTCAGCCTTCGACATAGGACCATAAGTTGAGTTTTTAAAAATTTCATGTTTTATTATTTTATGGTGAATCTTCTGCGAGTGCCCGCAAATGACCTATGTATCTTGATTCAGCAACGTCTTCTGAAGGTATTCACAAAGTGGCATCGTAAGGATCCGATCCCAAGTATTTTTTTCGGCCTTCGACATAGGACCATAAGTTGAGTTTTTAAAATTTCAAGTTTTATTATTTTATGGTGAATCTTCTGCGAGTGCCCGCAAATGACCTATGTATCTCGATTCAGCAACGTCTTTTGAAGGTATTCACAAAGTGGGATCGTAAGGATCCGATCCCAAGTATTTTTTTCGGCCTTCGACATAGGACCATAAGTTGAGTTTTTAAAATTTTCAAGTTTTATTATTTTATGGTGAATCATCCGCGAGTGCCCGCAAATGACCAAGGTATCTTGATTTAGCAACGTCTTCTGAAGGTATTCACAAAGTGGGATCGTAAGGTTCCGATCCCAAGTATTTTTTTCAGCCTTCGACATAGGACCATAAGTTGAGTTTTTAAAATTTCAAGTTTTATTATTTTATGGTGAATCTTCTGCGAGTGCCCGCAAATGACCTATGTATCTCGATTCAGCAACGTCTTTTGAAGGTATTCACAAAGTGGGATCGTAAGGATCCGATCCCAAGTATTTTTTTCGGCCTTCGACATAGGACCATAAGTTGAGTTTTTAAAAATTTCAAGTTTTATTATTTTATGGTGAATCTTCTGCGAGTGCCCGCAAATGACCTATGTATCTTGATTGAGCAACGTCTTCTGAAGGTATTCACAAAGTGGTATCATAAGGATCCGATCCCAAGTATTTTTTTCGGCCTTCGACATAGGACCATAAGTTGAGTTTTTAAAATTTTCAAGTTGTATATTTTTATGGCGAATCTACTACGAGTGCCCGCAAATAACCTAGGTATTATGATTAAGCAATATCTTCTGAAGGTAATCACAAAGTGGCAGCGTAAGGATCCGATCCCAAGTATTTTTTTCGGCCTTCGACATAGGACCATAAGTTGAGTTTTTAAAAATTTCAAGTTTTATTATTTTATGGTGAATCTTCTGCGAGTGCCCGCAAATGACCTATGTATCTTGATTCAGCAACGTCTTCTGAAGGTATTCACAAAGTGAGATCGTAAGGATCCGATCCCAAGTATTTTTTTCGGCCTTCGACATAGGACCATAAGTTGAGTTTTTAAAATTTTCAAGTTGTATTTTTTTATGGCAAATCTACTACGAGTGCCCGCAAATGACCTGAGTATCTTGATTGAGGAACGTCTTCTGAAAGTATTCACAAAGTGGCATCGTAAGGATCCGATCCCAAGTATTTTTTTCAGCCTTCGACATAGGACCATAAGTTGAGTTTTTAAAAATTTCATGTTTTATTATTTTATGGTGAATCTTCTGCGAGTGCCCGCAAATGACCTATGTATCTTGATTCAGCAACGTCTTCTGAAGGTATTCACAAAGTGGCATCGTAAGGATCCGATCCCAAGTATTTTTTTCGGCCTTCGACATAGGACCATAAGTTGAGTTTTTAAAATTTCAAGTTTTATTATTTTATGGTGAATCTTCTGCGAGTGCCCGCAAATGACCTATGTATCTCGATTCAGCAACGTCTTTTGAAGGTATTCACAAAGTGGGATCGTAAGGATCCGATCCCAAGTATTTTTTTCGGCCTTCGACATAGGACCATAAGTTGAGTTTTTAAAATTTTCAAGTTTTATTATTTTATGGTGAATCATCCGCTAGTGCCCGCAAATGACCAAGGTATCTTGATTTAGCAACGTCTTCTGAAGGTATTCACAAAGTGGGATCGTAAGGATCCGATCGCTAGTATTTTTTTCGGCCTTCGACATAGGACCATAAGTTGAGTTTTTAAAATTTTCAAGTTGTATTTTTTTATGGCGAATCTACTACGAGTGCCCGCAAATGACCTGTGTATCTTGATTGAGCAACGTCTTCTGAAGGTATTCACAAAGTGGCATCGTAAGGATCCGATCCCAAGTATTTTTTTCGGCCTTCGACATAGGACCATAAGTTGAGTTTTTCAATTTTTTAAGTTTTATTTTTTTATGGCGAATCTTCAGCGAGTGCCCGCAAACGACATGTGTATTATGATTGAGCAACGTCTTCTGAAGGTATTCACAAAGTGGCATCGTAAGGATCCGATCCCAAGTATTTTTTTCGGCCTTCGACATAGGACCATAAGTTGAGTTTTTAAAATTTTCAAGTTGTATTTTTTTATGGCGAATCTACTACGAGTGCCCGCAAATGACCTGAGTATCTTGATTGAACAACGTCTTCTGAAGGTAATCACAAAGTGGCATCGAAGGATCCGATCCCAAGTATTTTTTTCGGCCTTCGACATAGGACCATAAGTTGAGTTTTTCAATTTTTTAAATTTTAGTTTTATTTTTTATGGCGAATCTACTACGAGTGCCCGCAAATGACCTGAGTATCTTGATTGAGCAACGTCTTTTGAAGGTATTCACAAAGTGGGATCGTAAGGATCCGATCCCAAGTATTTTTTTCGGCCTTCGACATAGGACCATAAGTTGAGTTTTTAAAATTTTCAAGTTGTATTTTTTTATGGCGAATCTACTACGAGTGCCCGCAAATGACCTGAGTATCTTGATTGAGCAACGTCTTCTGAAGGTATTCACAAAGTGGCATCGTAAGGATCCGATCCCAAGTATTTTTTTCAGCCTTCGACATAGGACCATAAGTTGATGAGTTTTTAAAAATTTCATGTTTTATTATTTTATGGTGAATCTTCTGCGAGTGCCCGCAAATGACCTATGTATCTTGATTCAGCAACGTCTTCTGAAGGTATTCACAAAGTGGCATCGTAAGGATCCGATCCCAAGTATTTTTTTCGGCCTTCGACATAGGACCATAAGTTGAGTTTTTAAAATTTCAAGTTTTATTATTTTATGGTGAATCTTCTGCGAGTGCCCGCAAATGACCTATGTATCTCGATTCAGCAACGTCTTCTGAAGGTATTCACAAAGTGGGATCGTAAGGATCCGATCCCAAGTATTTTTTTCGGCCTTCGACAAAGGACCATAATTTGAGTTTTTAAAATTTTCAAGTTGTATTTTTTTATGGCGAATCTACTACGAGTGCCCGCAAATGACCTAAGTATCTTGATTGAGCAACGTCTTCTGAAGGTATTCACAAAGTGGCATCGTAAGGATCCGATCCCAAGTATTTTTTTCGGCCTTAGACATAGGACCATAAGTTGAGTTTTTCAATTTTTTAAATTTTATTTTTTTATGGCGAATCTACTAGGAGTGCCCGCAAATGACCTGAGTATCTTGATTGATCAACGTCTTTTGAAGGTATTCACAAAGTGGGATCGTAAGGATCCGATCCCAAGTATTTTTTTCGGCCTTCGACATAGGACCATAAGTTGAGTTTTTAAAAATTTCATGTTTTATTATTTTATGGTGAATCTTCTGCGAGTGCCCGCAAATGACCTATGTATCTCGATTCAGCAACGTCTTTTGAAGGTATTCACAAAGTGGGATCGTAAGGATCCGATCCCAAGTATTTTTTTCGGCCTTCGACATAGGACCATAAGTTGAGTTTTTAAAATTTTCAAGTTGTATTTTTTTATGGCGAATCTACTACGAGTGCCCGCAAATGACCTGTGTATCTTGATTCAGCAACGTCTTCTGAAGGTATTCACAAAGTGGCATCGTAAGGATCCGATCCCAAGTATTTTTTTCGGCCTTCGACATAGGACCATAAGTTGAGTTTTTCAATTTTTTAAATTTTATTTTTTTATGGCGAATCTACTACGAGTGCCCGCAAATGACCTGAGTATCTTGATTGATCAACGTCTTTTGAAGGTATTCACAAAGTGGGATCGTAAGGATCCGATCCCAAGTATTTTTTTCGGCCTTCGACATAGGACCATAAGTTGAGTTTTTAAAAATTTCATGTTTTATTATTTTATGGTGAATCTTCTGCGAGTGCCCGCATATGACCTATGTATCTTGATTCAGCAACGTCTTCTGAAGGTATTCACAAAGTGGTATCATAAGGATCCGATCCCAAGTATTTTTTTCGGCCTTCGACATAGGACCATAAGTTGAGTTTTTAAAATTTTCAAGTTGTATATTTTTATGGCGAATCTACTACGAGTGCCCGCAAATAACCTAGGTATTATGATTAAGCAATATCTTCTGAAGGTAATCACAAAGTGGCAGCGTAAGGATCCGATCCCAAGTATTTTTTTCGGCCTTCGACATAGGACCATAAGTTGAGTTTTTAAAAATTTCAAGTTTTATTATTTTATGGTGAATCTTCTGCGAGTGCCCGCAAATGACCTATGTATCTTGATTCAGCAACGTCTTCTGAAGGTATTCACAAAGTGAGATCGTAAGGATCCGATCCCAAGTATTTTTTTCGGCCTTCGACATAGGACCATAAGTTGAGTTTTTAAAATTTTCAAGTTGTATTTTTTTATGGCAAATCTACTACGAGTGCCCGCAAATGACCTGAGTATCTTGATTGAGGAACGTCTTCTGAAAGTATTCACAAAGTGGCATCGTAAGGATCCGATCCCAAGTATTTTTTTCAGCCTTCGACATAGGACCATAAGTTGAGTTTTTAAAAATTTCATGTTTTATTATTTTATGGTGAATCTTCTGCGAGTGCCCGCAAATGACCTATGTATCTTGATTCAGCAACGTCTTCTGAAGGTATTCACAAAGTGGCATCGTAAGGATCCGATCCCAAGTATTTTTTTCGGCCTTCGACATAGGACCATAAGTTGAGTTTTTAAAATTTCAAGTTTTATTATTTTATGGTGAATCTTCTGCGAGTGCCCGCAAATGACCTATGTATCTCGATTCAGCAACGTCTTTTGAAGGTATTCACAAAGTGGGATCGTAAGGATCCGATCCCAAGTATTTTTTTCGGCCTTCGACATAGGACCATAAGTTGAGTTTTTAAAATTTTCAAGTTTTATTATTTTATGGTGAATCATCCGCGAGTGCCCGCAAATGACCAAGGTATCTTGATTTAGCAACGTCTTCTGAAGGTATTCACAAAGTGGGATCGTAAGGATCCGATCCCAAGTATTTTTTTCAGCCTTCGACATAGGACCATAAGTTGAGTTTTTAAAATTTTCAAGTTGTATTTTTTTATGGCGAATCTACTACGAGTGCCCGCAAATGACCTGTGTATCTTGATTTAGCAACGTCTTCTGAAGGTATTCACAAAGTGGCATCGTAAGGATCCGATCCCAAGTATTTTTTTCGGCCTTCGACATAGGACCATAAGTTGAGTTTTTCAATTTTTTAAGTTTTATTTTTTTATGGCGAATCTTCAGCGAGTGCCCGCAAACGACATGTGTATTATGATTGAGCAACGTCTTCTGAAGGTATTCACAAAGTGGCATCGTAAGGATCCGATCCCAAGTATTTTTTTCGGCCTTCGACATAGGACCATAAGTTGATTTCTTCAATTTTTTAAGTTTTATTTTTTTATGGCGAATCTTCAGCGAGTGCCCGCAAACGACATGTGTATTATGATTGAGCAACATCTTTTGAAGGTATTCACAAAGTGGGATCGTAAGGTTCCGATCCCAAGTATTTTTTTCGGCCTTCGACGTAGGACCATAAGTTGAGTTTTTAAAATTTCAAGTTTTATTATTTTATGGTGAATCTTCTGCGAGTGCCCGCAAATGACCTATGTATCTCGATTCAGCAACGTCTTTTGAAGGTATTCACAAAGTGGGATCGTAAGGATCCGATCCCAAGTATTTTTTTCGGCCTTCGACATAGGACCATAAGTTGAGTTTTTAAAATTTTCAAGTTTTATTTTTTTATGGCGAATCTTCAACGAGTGCCCGCAAATGACCTGAGTATCTTGATTGAGCAACGTCTTCTGAAGGTATTCACAAAGTGGCATCGTAAGGATCCGATCCCAAGTATTTTTTTCGGCCTTCGACATAGGACCATAAGTTGAGTTTTTAAAAATTTCAAGTTTTATTATTTTATGGTGAATCTTCTGCGAGTGCCCGCAAATGACCTATGTTTCTTGATTCAGCAACGTCTTCTGAAGGTATTCACAAAGTGGGATCGTAAGGATCCGATCCCAAGTATTTTTTTCGGCCTTCGACATAGGACCATAATTTGAGTTTTTAAAATTTTCAAGTTGTATTTTTTTATGGCGAATCTACTACGAGTGCCCGCAAATGACCTGAGTATCTTGATTGAGCAACGTCTTCTGAAGGTATTCGCAAAGTGGCATCGTAAGGATCCGATCCCAAGTATTTTTTTCGGCCTTCGACATAGGACCATAAGTTGAGTTTTTAAAAATTTCAAGTTTTATTATTTTATTCAAATGACCTATGTATCTTGATTCACCAACGTCTTCTGAAGGTATTCACAAAGTGGCATCGTAAGGATCCGATCCCAAGTATTTTTTTCGGCCTTCGACATAGGACCATAAGTTGAGTTTTTCAATTTTTTAAGTTTTATTTTTTTATGGCGAATCTTCAGCGAGTGCCCGCAAATGACCTGAGTATCTTGAGTCAGCAACGTCTTCTGAAGGTATTCACAAAGTGGCATCGTAAGGATCCGATCCCAAGTATTTTTTTCGGCCTTCGACATAGGACCATAAGTTGAGTTTTTCAATTTTTTAAGTTTTATTTTTTATGGCGAATCTTCAGCGAGTGCCCGCAAACTACATGTGTATTATGATTGAGCAACGTCTTCTGAAGGTATTCACAAAGTGGCATCGTAAGGATCCGATCCCAAGTATTTTTTTCGGCCTTCGACATAGGACCATAAGTTGAGTTCTTAAATTTTTTAAGTTTTATTTTTTTATGGTGAATCTTCTACGAGTGCCCGCCAATGACCTATGTATTATGATTGAGCAATGTCTTTTGAACGTACTCACAAAGTGGCATCGTAAGGATCCGATCCCAAGTATTTTTTTCGGCCTTCGACATAGGACCATAACTTGAGTTTTCAAAATTTTCAAGTTTTATGCTTTTATGGCGAATCTTCTACGAGTGCCCGCAAGTGACCTGTGTATCTTGATTGAGCAACGTCTTTTGAACGTATTCACAAAGTGGCATCGTAAGGATCCGATCCTAAGTAATTTTTCGGCCTTCGACATAGGACCATAAGTTGAGTTTTTAAAATTTTTAAGTTTTATTTTTTTATGGCGAATCTTCTATGAGTGAAAAATTTATGTTTTTATTGTATCGTAATGATTTCACATACTAAACGTCGTGAACTAACGATGAACTAACGAATCCATATCGATTTTGCACGATAGAAGCCATAAAAACAGTTTACTGCTGCAACCTATGTTTTGGGTTTAAAATGAATAATATTAAAATGAATAATGCGTAGTGGTGTTGCACTTAGGATCCTAACGATTTTATATACTGAACTAACGTCAACTAACGATCATCTTTCGATTCTAATTGACAGAAATAGTAAAATCGAGTTTGGGGCGGTGTAGCCTGAAGTTGGCCGCCCCACTTCATAAAAAAAAAAAAAAAAATACTTCTAATCGGATCCTAACGATTTTATATACTGAACTAACGTCTACTAACGATCATCTTTCGATTCTAATTGACAGAAATAGTAAAATCGAGTTTGAGGCGGTGTAGCCTGAAGTTGGCCGCCCCACTTCATAAAAAAAAAAAATACTTCTAATCGGATCCTAACGATTTTATATACTGAACTAACGTCTACTAACGATTATCTTTCGAATTCAATTGACAGAAATCGTAAAATCGAGTTTGGGGCGGTAGCGTGAAGTTGGCCGCCCCACTTCATTTAAAAAAAAAAATACTTCTAATCGGATCCTAACGATTTTATATACTGAACTAACGTCTACTAACGATTATCTTTCGAATTCAATTGACAGAAATCGTAAAATCGAGTTTGGGGCGGTAGCGTGAAGTTGGCCGCCCCACTTCATTTAAAAAAAAAAATACTTCTAATCGGATCCTAACGATTTTATATACTGAACTAACGTCTATTAACGATTATCTTTCGATTCCAATTGACAAAAACCGTAAAATCAGTTTTGGGGCGGTAGCGTGAAGTTGGCCCCCTCCATTTTGTTTTTTAAAAAAAGTGATGTTGTTATCGGATCCTAACGATTTCACATACTGAACTAACGTGAACTAACGATGAACTAACGATATAGATATGTAATTTGCGGGCACTCGATATGGGGCGGTCAACTTCACGGAGGTCTATCCCTATCCCTATCCCTATCCCTATCCCTATCCCTCCCTGTCCCTGTCCCTGTCCCTGTCCCTGTCCATGTCCCTGTCAAATTATCAGGCTAGGAGGTGAACTTTGAAAAATCCTTTCTTAGTGCTCCTCTTATGGCTATTTTGGATATTTTAACCCTATTGCACTACAACAGGGGAGAAAATTTCTTTTCCACCTCATTAGATTTTAAGATTTATCGTGATCAGCGATCCGATAAACCATAAAAACGATACCCATATTGTGTTTTTGACTTTACCCCCTTTGCACCCCTTTAGGGGTCAAATTTTCAAAAAACCAGAAACATGTATTTAGTCATAATTATGTCTTTAGGAATCCTCCTGTGAAGTTCCGTATAAAATAGTCAAACTAATCTTCTTTCCCCATACAAACTTTGAACCCCCATTTGAGTCCCTTAGGAGGCGAATTTTGAAAAATCCTTTCTTAGTGCTCCTCTACACTATATAAGGAACCTACGTGCAAAATTTGACATCTCTAGGAGCAGCGATTTCGGCTGTGCGTTGATATGTCAGTCAGTCAGTCAATATCTTCTTTTATATATATTTTTGATATTTAAACCCCATTGCACCACAACAGGAGAGAAGGTATTTCACTTCCGCCTCGTTAGATTTTAAAAACGTTGTATTTATCGTTATCAGCGACCCGATAAACCATAAAAACGATACCCATATTGATTTTTTGACTTTATCACCCCCTTTTCACCCTTTTAGGGGTAAAATTTTCAAAAAACCTGAAACACGTATTCAGTCATATGTCTTAAGGAATCTTCCTGTGAAGTTTCGAATAAAATAGTCAAACTAATCTTGTTTCCCCATACAAACTTTGAACCCCCATTTGACCCCCTTAGAAGGTGAATTTTGGAAAATCCTTTCTTAGTGCTCCTCTACACTACATAAGGAACCTACGTGCCAAACTTGGAATCTCTAGGACCAGCGGTTTCGGCTGTGCGTTGATATGTCAGTCAGTCAGTCAGTCAGTCAGCTTCTTCTTTTATATATTTAGATAAATTTTCAATTCGCTCAAAGGTTGGATGAGATCCCTTATAGGGATAAGATCGCCTCTGTACGTCATAACTATACTGTATTTTTATGTCCTAACTTGTCTTATGTACAATAAAGTGTCCACATACATACATACATACATATATTTAAATAGATATCATACACGAAAGAAAAAAACGACAAGGCCCACGGTCGCTGAGCCGGAAATCGAGCCCGGGCCTTCAGCTTACGCAGCTAACGTTATATTTGAGAAAACAGCCCTTATGGCCTGAAATACGGCATACGGCAGTGATATTGAC
This sequence comes from Leguminivora glycinivorella, assembly GCF_023078275.1. Lineage (NCBI taxonomy): Eukaryota > Metazoa > Arthropoda > Insecta > Lepidoptera > Tortricidae > Leguminivora > Leguminivora glycinivorella. The sequence goes on from NC_062984.1 coordinate 18,717,109, forward strand.
ATTGACAATATTGACATATGCTTTTTCGTATTTTGATGGTATTTTGACTGCACTGTATTTTTTGCCATGCTAATTTGAACCTTATCTTTGAGCGATGTTTTTTAATTTTCAGTTACATCACAGATGTTTATGACATGACATCTAGGTATTTAGCCATTTAAAAGAAACTACAAGGGGCTTTACAGACGTGGCGACTGCAACTGGTACAGGGCCTAAGCCATAATTTAAAATTATATTGTGATTTTTATATGTATTTGTGTTTTATTTAATACTAAGTATGAGTTTCAACATTTTCAACTCAAGGAACTGAAATTAAGAGAAGAGACTCGGAAATTGGGTAAGATCAAGAGTCTGATGCAGATGGCGATGGCGGTATCGGTATTGGATAAGATATGCGTCGATATTCCTTGTCTTTCTTTGTGTCTCTGACTTGACTGCTACTAGCTCTGTACTCTATTCATTAGGTTTAATTTTATACACATGCTTTATTTTTGTATTAAAATAAATGATAAAAAACCTAACGACCAAAAAGAATAAAGAAAATATCTGATAGTCTTTAATACAACCCGTATATACGTAATGCGCAGCACAGGCAGGCAATTATGGTCGCGCGATAAGTGATAAAATAGCAGGCCGTCCCTATCGCACTATTTCTAAGTGCGATAGGGACGGCCTGATATTTTATCGTCTATCGCGCGACCATGCTTCCCGTACAGGCCTCTGAAGACCTGCAGGGCAATCATGGTCGCGCGATAAATGATAAAACATCGTGCCGTCCCTATCGCACTCACAAATAGTGCGATAGGGACAGCCTGATGTTTTATCATTTATCACGCGACCATAATTGTCTGCCTGGAGGTATCGGCCTTCACACGCGTCTTTGATTAATGTTTTGCAGAGATAGGCAGGCTGACTATTTTTTATCTAAATGTAGAAAAGTAACGCAAAATGAAGTGCAAAGTAATTTGAAATACACCTAGGTAAACAATCAACTGAGTAAGGAACGTTATCTACATATTTAGGTAAGTAAATTAAATTCACATGAGACATGAACAGAGGAGGAAAGCTAGATTACACGGATTTTATCTCTGTCTTCTTATAAGCGAACCTATTTACAGTTTTAATTTTTCAAAGGAGGTCAGTAGTTAACTACAAACTCAAAATAACGCCCGTAAAAAAATTAAGGGTCACTGACCTATCACAGTAAATTGAGGTAGTGTGAGTGAAGGGTGTTTGTGTGTGTAATGGGGTAATTTGACAGATTCTGAAAATTCTCCCTGCTCTACCCCCTCTTAAGAGACGCAACCTTGAAGAATATAAGGTATGACTAGAAACAAAAAGCATTTACGAATGTACTCGTCAAATCATAATCGAAACGGTTTTGTCTCGATATAACCAGGTTGGTGAACTAATAAATAAGACGTAATACACGGTAATTGAGGATATAGGGGACAGCAGCGCGATAAGGAGTGCAAAAAAGTAAAAAAACAAGATGAATGTGCTGATAAATGGATATATTATACAACACTGTGCTTTCAATGCTGTTATTCTACTGTCATGAAACTCGTTCTCAGTAAATCCCGAACTGGCCAACCTCGTAAAGCCTGAACAATATTGACCACAGATTTGACACTAATTATGGGATATGATGATGTTATAATCCAGTTGTTGTTTTTCCAGTTCTACATCAACACTGTAGGTAGGAGTAATTACATTTCAAATTCTGTTATGATTTAGTGCAACATTTGATTTATATGATATTTTAATTAATGCACAGTAATTAAGACCGATTGGACTGCTTGTCACATCAAAGCAACATCAAATAAGTCTTAGGCCTATCTACAATTCTAATAACAGTTCTATGCATGTAAACTAGAATAGTGATCTCCTCTGAATACAAACTTGTAGGATCAAAGATAATTCCAAATACGTAACGACCAATACGGCCATACATATTCTCGACGCTGAGTCACACCGGCATAGTAACGCGCATCTGTTCAAACTGGAGGCAAGGCCGTGCGAGGCCGACTTTAATTACTGCACCATGTCTATTAACTATGGGTTAATAAGCGATTGAAATTTTACGTGGGAGACGCAGTATACGATAAAGTGAGGACCTACATCATTGAATGTATAGTAAGATTTGAAGATGTCCTAGAGTTACTTAATAGCTTTATTAAAGCTTAATATTTCGCTGTGTTATTCGGAAGTGCCTTAGCACTTAGATTACTTATAATCTAATTTAAATTTCACTGAGATGAGACATGGTAAAACATATCAATAAAGCAAAATCATTGTATTTTTGGACAGATAACTTAATAAAATAGGTTGCCGCTTCGGTGACATTATTATCCATACTATAATATTATAAATGGAAAAGTGTGTGTGTCTGTTTGTTTGTCCGTCTTTCACGGCAAAACGGAGCGACAAATTGACGTGATATTTTAAGTGTAGATATTTGAAGTGATGGAGAGTGACATAGGCTACTTTTTGTCT